>NC_031782.1:7964552-8029755 GCF_001522545.3 Parus major | reverse complement strand
AAAAAAAAAAAAAAGGGAAAATAATGAGATTTAGTTTCGCTCTTTTTAGAGGAGTGTGGCCATCCTGGAATGTTGAAAGGAGCCTCTATTTAGAAAATACCACAGATCTATGGTACAAAACAAGATTTTGGACATCTTTTGTAACATAAAATGAAAAAAAAAAAATCAAAGCTCTGAACAGAGAAGTCTAAGAAGTACCAATATATTCTGAGTTTACTACTAGATCACTACTGGACTTACAAAAACAACTACAAAATTATCTAAATTAATATAAATCACAGTCCAGCTCATGATGTTCAGAGATTTATGAGGCAACACAATTATGTAGAGGAATTTTAACTCAAAAAACTTTATGAGGCCACACAGAGTCAAAAGAGAGCCCTGAAAAAAGACTGGAAAATACACATGTGAAGCATTGACCATGTAAATGAGAATTTCTATAAAGGAAACTGCAATAAAGACCTTTAGATCACATGAGATGAGTTTTAAATGAGGGTAAATATTGTTGCTAACTTACAGCAAACAACTGAGAGGCTTTAGGAGGCCTATGAGGGAAATATAAACTCAGATCTGATGTGCACAAACAGCAGAAAAGCATTTGAAGGTAAAATTTTGTTCGTGCCAGTAGGATCACAATCAGCAGCTGCACTGGCTGATCTGATCAGTGGGACCTTCATTTTATGCACCCAAAATAAGCTTTTAGGTAACACAGTTTTCCAAGAGACACTTGTGAGATGAATATTTGGTTTGTACCAGTCTGATACCAATCTTAAAATGTTTTTATTTTAAATCCACTCTTGTCTCCAGCCTAAGGTCTATTTGCAAGCCCATCTCTGCAAAACTGATGCCATCTTGTGGTGGGAAAAAACTCCTTTTTGTGAGGGTTTCAGTCTCCTTTCATGGCCAAAATAATCCTTGACTAACTTAGTGTTACAACAGCGACTTTATTCCAGACCAGGAATGCCTCCTCAGGACTCCCAGCCTTCAGATCTGTATTTCTATTAAACTCTAAATGCTTATTCCAGCACTGAAATCAGCTGAAGTGTGAGCTTTTAGAAATCCAAAGTGCATGCAGATTTCTGCCTCATTCAGAACTGCAGCCACAGTGTTTCCACGGAGAGCCCAAACCAAGGCTGATACTCCCAGAACCACCATATTTTATTGCAAACAACTCAATTTCATGTGCTGAGTCTTCCTCTTGCAAAGTCATTATTTTCAGACATCTGCACTCCTGCCCTACTTTTGGCTTCTTTCAAAGCCAGTAGAGCTCACAATACTCTGTCTCCTTTCACCTGGAGGAATTTCACTGACTTCTAGATGTTTTACTCATTTTTTTTTTCATTTTTTCTACTCTCACAGGTTTTTTGCAAACTATATTTTCTACATGCTAACCTCATCTGTTCCACAGAGGTCTGGTTGTCCTGCCTTCCCCTCCACATGTGAGCAGACCCTGCCTCTGGGCAAAACAATTCTCTCCATCTCTCACCCCCTCCTCCCTGCCCTTCCCCAGGCTGCTGGGAAGGGTTACATAATTTGGAAGATGTGCTGTGAAAGTGCTCTGGTGGATGGAGTGGCCAGGAAAAGCAGGCACAGATCCAGCTCCCCTGCTCAAACTCTTTGCTCCAGTGTGCAATTGCTCATCAGTCACTTTCTGTCTTCACCAAAACTCACACACAGTTACTGATCACCAACCCATCACTGCTGGGGTACCCTGTACCAGGGATTGTATCACCAAAGATCATTTATTCATCTGCCTTGGAGAGACCCTGCCTTGCCCAAGGATGTCAAGCAAGTTCTCTTGTGTAGAAATGCCAGGCTTTTCTGAAAAGCAAACACAGCTAACCAAATCTACCTGCTCTGTGAAGGATTTAATTTGTTGTTCCTTTATGAGGTATTGGATTTTGGTTTATATAAAGGCAAACAACCTGGTTTGACACTGGCCCAATGCCAGGCACCCACGAGAGCTGCTCACTCACTGCCCCCTGCCACAGCTGGGCAAAGGAGAGGAAAAAAACATTAAACAAAAAGGGTTCCTGAGTTTATAACAGGCTTAACTGGGAGAAAATACTCCAAGGGCAAAAGAGGCTCAACTTAGAGGTACAAAGTGAGTCTATTACTAACAGAATCAGAGGAGGATAATGAGAAAAAAGAGAGAAAATAAGCCCTTAAAACACCTTTCCCCCCCCAGCCCCTCCCTCCTTCCCAGCGACATCACAGGGAGACAGGAATGGGGGTTCTGGTCAGTTCATCCCTGAGATTTTCTTCCACTGCTCTGGGAGAGGAGTTCTTCCCCTCTGAGGCCGTGGGGTCCATCCTCAGAGCCATCAGGGATCAGCTCTGCCAGACATGGTGGAAGCTTCCAGCAGCTTCTCACAGAAGCCACCTCTGTGGTCCCCTCTCTACCAAACACCAGGCCATGCAAAACCAACACACAACGTTATCACACAAATCTTAATCTTATAAAGGCTGCCTCCCTTGAATTACTTGATAATTAACCTCTAGGCACAACACTCATCTTGTTCTGTTATATTTTCATTATCATCAGATCCATTAATTTCATCCTCTGTGTGCTAAGACATTGCATGGTTAAAGGCAGCATTTAGCAATATTTAGAATCTTGCCAGGGTTCCCATCCTCTGCTGAAGAGTTTGCAGAAGCAATATTACACCACAAAGATCAATAAATTAATTCTTCTTTTAAATCCTTGCTATATTTAGGTAGTAGTTAAATTAATATTAGTACTTATTTAGCTGTAATTTCAGTACATGCTGAGCATAGTGATTTGCTGTCAGATGGACCATGAAAGAGCTTTGCCAGAATGGCTGGGTGAGCATCTTCCCTCCTGCATGGCTGGAGAATCTGGAATCTGCTGCCATAGGGGTTTCTTGGCCTCTGGGGTAAGAGTTTCACTGGCTGAAACACTCCTGGCAGCAGCTGAGTTTGTTAATTCTTCTGTTAGCCAGGGCTCTGAAAGCAACTTGTCTTTGTTTATTCCATAGATCTTGGCAGTGCCTTGCAGTGCCAGGTTGTACATAATTCCCCTATATTCCCATTCCATTTTAAATAAACCCCTTTGGAAGTGGCCAGGAAATGAGACAGACAGAGGGAAGTGAAGGATGGAAACAGCCATGGAGGTTTTGAGTCAGAGAAATTCTCCAAGGGATGTAGTGATGAGTCCAGACACAGCAAAGCCATCACATCAGGGCTGGCATAGTCTATGCAACCCTTCCAGGGTAAGATCACCAAATTACCTTTCATTATAGCTATGATTGAGTAAAATGGGGTGTCACACCATTTATCCTTAAAACTCTGAGCAGTACCTGCTTGCAGAGCACGGTTTTGACAAGATTCCCCTACCCTCCCACACCCTTCCCTTCAGACACCCTTCAACAGCTATAATATAAAAGTGAAGAGTCTCAGTCTGTGATATCAGTTTTATAAAAGCTTCCATACAGCACCATCAGAACAAAAAGGCCCTGTATAAACATAACACATCAAACCAGATCACTGCCACAAAGAACATTTCTATGCTCTGTGACCATTGAGAAAAAACAAGCACACAACTTATAAAAGTTAAAATAGTTGTACATGTTCCAGCTAGAGGCATGGTGAGAAGAACAGCTAAGGTAGCAAGTACAGCAATTTTATTTATTTTTTTTTAAAGATTACTAAATTAAATTTTGTGTTCTAAACACAGTATTTTAGCCTCTTAATAAATCAATATCTTTGACAACAGGTAGAGATTGATGCAGCATCACTTTTAGGTGGGAAGTGATACAAATGCCCTGCCAGCAGGTAAAACAGAGAAACATTCTCCTGGCATGCTGAATATATATTTGGTAAAGAAAGGAATTGAGTAAATACACATGCAAATATAGGTAGGCCAATTTAATAGAGGCCTTCAAACTCAAGTGCTAACATTTGTACAGCTTAAGCTCTGCACATCTCTGTGTACTTTTGAGCTGCAGACAGCTTCATTCAACAGGACAAATATGAGTTGCACTAGAAGAGCAGGTGAAGTGTCTCTTTGGACATTGGAGCCCAGATACAGGATGGAAAATGTATTTGGTGAAAGAGAGATGGTTATTATTCTGAGATTATAACACATGGTTTAGAGAACAAAGGTTGTTCAAATATTGAATTCCACAAGAGGCAGAATTCAGTATCAGTATCTCCTCAGCATTGCATGGATCTGGCAATTCAAAGGTGTCCACAGGCTTGTGGTGCTTTTCCTCCAGATCCCTCTAAAAACCAACCTCAGAGATTTGCCATGTTACAAACCAGCACTTTCTTGGTGTCTGTGGGAGGTTTCTGGTGGCTGGCTGGGGTTGGTGTTGACCTGAGTTAGGGAGGAGGAGGGAGCTGTGCTGGTGTGCACGGGATCCTCAGGGATCAGACACCTCCAGGGCCATCCTCTGCCAGGATGATCCCTACGGGAATGTGCCTTCTCTTTCAGATTGATAAATAAATAAATCACCCTGACTTCCCAGTTATTTACAAACGTGCAGTGACATGGAGAGCCAGTGAAGCCTCCTGCTATCCCTACCCAGCTTTTAGCTGGGCTCTGGACCAGCTCCTCATGACACTTGTGAGTGATGGATTGTGGGCTGGCACTGCTGCAGCAGGGATGGGAACACAGGCTTGGCCATGGACTTCCCCAGAGCAGAATCATGCTCAACAAATTAAATTAAATTCAGTTATACTGAAGACTGTGACCACTTAGGAACCATTAAAACGTCAGTTAATTAAAGTTGGATTTACCAAAGGTGATGAAACAAACTGTCATTTGTTAATCTGCCAAAATCTTAAACTGAACAGTTTAGGGGATATTTTAAGGTGAGCAGACAAAGGAGTAGATTACATTTTTTCCACGTTTACTTGCCTATGTAAAGCTGCTTCCTGACACAAAAGAAAAAAAAAAATGTCTTCAAAATGTTAGTGATTCCCTCAAGAAGCCACAAATGGGACCAGGTTCCACTAATAATCCTATCCATAAATCACAAGATTTGAGGAATCTTTTATAGCTTCATAAGATTAAAAATGTCAAGGAAAAATATTTAATTGAAAGGACTCAGTACTAAAACTAGGTGTACAAATAATCAAGCAACTGATCTTGATTTTACCATTTGCTTTTACATTTGCTTGAGAACAAATCCAGATAATATCTCACAGAAAGAAACAGGCCAATTGAAAAGGTATTTTCTAGAAAGGGCAGAATTAGGGGAATCTACTTAAACATTCAAACAAATGGTAATTATGAAATGAGATCACTGTAAAAAGACACAGATTTCAGAACCAAGGACCTGCTCCTTAACAGCCACATTAAGAACCAGTGGCGTATGCGTGTCTCATCTCACATAGCTTTTCAAAAAAACTAATTAAAAACATGGCATAGTGTCAAGCTTTTGTGTAAGTCTAAGTCTCATTTCCATAAACTAATAGAAGCTTTTCTGGTTCATCAACAAGCCAGTGACAGTACAGGCAATCAGTGCCTTCCTAGGCAGTGCCCACTTCTGGGTTATGATAGAAAAGGGAGATGCTAATAACCCCTGGGGCCTTATTTCATGAGTTTCAGATAAAAAAGCCCTCGAGGCAGGAGGCAGAGTGAAACAAATAAGGTGCTCTGATTTCTACCAAGAGTAATTGTTTGCCCTGCAACCACCTGTACCTGCTCAACAAAATCATACTCTCTGACATCCAGAAATTATTAAATGCTACTTACAGAGCTGACTAGCTTGTAGGTAATGTTATTGAGACTTGAAATTTAAATGTTGTTTCCATTAGATTTTAATCCCAGAATTCAGCTGTTGGAGATCAGAATCCACTCATCCTTCCTTGTCACCTGCACTCAAGGATCAGCAGCTTTGGCAGGATTCAATCATTATATAGGAGGCAAAAAGCCAAATTTCTCCCAGGCATCTTTGGCATGTCCCAGATGGAGAGAAACCCTAGACCTCCCTCTTTTTTTCTGCATCAGTAAGGGATGATTCCTGCTTTATGTTTCCTGAGGGGCGAGAATTAGCAGAGAATCAAACTATCAAGTGGGGTAAATCATAACATTGTTTAGGTTGGAAAAGCCCTCCAAGATTGTCAAGCCCAACTGTTCCCCCAGCACTCCAGGCCACCACTACATCATGTCCCCAAGTGCCACCTCTGCACTGTCATTTACATCCCTCCAGAAATGTGACTCCACCACTGCCCTGGGCAGCCTGTGCCAGAGCTAGACAGTGTTTGCCGTGAAGAATTCTTCCCTGATATCAAATCTAAACCTTCTCTGGCACAACTTGAGGCTGTTCCTGACATCCTGTCCCTGTTCCCTGGGAGCAGAGCCCGACCCCCACCTGGCTGTGCCCTCCTGTCAGGGAATTGTGCAGAGCCAGAAGGTCCCCCCTGAGCCTCCTGTTCTCCAGGCTGAGCCCCCCCAGCTGCTTCTCATCCAGACCCTTCCCCTGCCCTTATCTGGACAAGCTCCAGTCCCTCAGTGTCTTCCACACAGTTTCATCCAAAAAACAGTTCATGACAGCCCTAAGAGCTCACAGGCAGCCAATATTAAGGCTAAATTAAGACTGCAACTCCAAATGCACAGGTTTTGCCCCTAAGATCAATTTGAAGGCTCCCCCACACATCAGCTCACTGCAGCTTCAGGCACCTCCTGCTAGAAAAGAGATTACAAAGTACATGGCTTAAAAGGAACAGCCCTTAAAATCTCCAGCTTCTTGTCTGCAGCTTATTTTGAATGTGTGCCATCAAACGTGAGGCTCAGATATGATGACTCTGAAGAACAGAGCAGGAAGGATTTGTATCACAATACTTCTCATTACAGTCTATATGCAAAATACAACACAGGTTCTGGAATCCTGCAGTTGCATTGCTTGAGAAGAAAATATTTATATTTTTCCCCCAAACAGTGTTTTCAGGACGTCACCCTGAATCACAAAAGGCTCTTGTTAGCCAGGCTCACGCTCATTTATTTGGCTGTGCTGACCCCCAGAGTCCAGTGCTCTGTAAGGCACATCCAGAGCCAAATCCCATCAGGTTCCTCATCCTCTTTCCTCCCATTGCCACTAATTCAAAGAGATTTTTCTGGAGTGATTGCTCCCACAGCCTGGGGATGATTGCACCCTGCCAGCACCAGAGAAAACAGACATTTACCCAGCACTGACTGGAATTGCTGCATGCATTTGAAACTGCAGAATTAACTAGATAAAGGGGAGAAAAATTGCATAGACATTATAATAAAGCACATAGAGACTCTTATGGGGAAGCTATCTGATTATATCTAATAACTCCAGCCACACACCTGGCAAAACCTGAATTATCACTAGATAAGCACCTGCTGGGGCAGAAAGAATCCTTTATATCTGCTACTTGAGTCTGGAGAAAGCTGATACTATTTTCTAACATACACTGTTGGGACTTTCTAATTCCATTTTTCTGAAAAAAACTGTTTGCCGTATTAACTATTGAACATAGCAATCACACATCATAAAACACACAGAAAACTGAAGGATTAATTTGGGTAAATTATTCTTAGGTAGTTGCTGCATAAGAGAAATTGTTTAGACCAAAGCCACAATGTTAAAATCACTGTGACAGACACCAAAACTTCCCCAGGACAAGAGGACACTAGAAGCTGAGTGATTCCTCACTTTTTTTTTGAGAGAGGAACCTCACTTCAATAAATGAAGTGTGTTTCTCTTGTACATAGCACTAAAAATTTGTATAGTTTCCTTTATCCAAATTCAGGTCTCCTTGGAGATGAGGGTTTGCAGCTGTTTTCTAAGTAAGTTTAAAACACCTACATACTTTTTTAACTTTTAAAACTCAATGCCACCTTCAGTATATAAAAAAAAAATGAGTAAAACATCTAGAAGTCAGTNGAGTCTATTACTAACAGAATCAGAGGAGGATAATGAGAAAAAAGAGAGAAAATAAGCCCTTAAAACACCTTTCCCCCCCCAGCCCCTCCCTCCTTCCCAGCGACATCACAGGGAGACAGGAATGGGGGTTCTGGTCAGTTCATCCCTGAGATTTTCTTCCACTGCTCTGGGAGAGGAGTTCTTCCCCTCTGAGGCCGTGGGGTCCATCCTCAGAGCCATCAGGGATCAGCTCTGCCAGACATGGTGGAAGCTTCCAGCAGCTTCTCACAGAAGCCACCTCTGTGGTCCCCTCTCTACCAAACACCAGGCCATGCAAAACCAACACACAACGTTATCACACAAATCTTAATCTTATAAAGGCTGCCTCCCTTGAATTACTTGATAATTAACCTCTAGGCACAACACTCATCTTGTTCTGTTATATTTTCATTATCATCAGATCCATTAATTTCATCCTCTGTGTGCTAAGACATTGCATGGTTAAAGGCAGCATTTAGCAATATTTAGAATCTTGCCAGGGTTCCCATCCTCTGCTGAAGAGTTTGCAGAAGCAATATTACACCACAAAGATCAATAAATTAATTCTTCTTTTAAATCCTTGCTATATTTAGGTAGTAGTTAAATTAATATTAGTACTTATTTAGCTGTAATTTCAGTACATGCTGAGCATAGTGATTTGCTGTCAGATGGACCATGAAAGAGCTTTGCCAGAATGGCTGGGTGAGCATCTTCCCTCCTGCATGGCTGGAGAATCTGGAATCTGCTGCCATAGGGGTTTCTTGGCCTCTGGGGTAAGAGTTTCACTGGCTGAAACACTCCTGGCAGCAGCTGAGTTTGTTAATTCTTCTGTTAGCCAGGGCTCTGAAAGCAACTTGTCTTTGTTTATTCCATAGATCTTGGCAGTGCCTTGCAGTGCCAGGTTGTACATAATTCCCCTATATTCCCATTCCATTTTAAATAAACCCCTTTGGAAGTGGCCAGGAAATGAGACAGACAGAGGGAAGTGAAGGATGGAAACAGCCATGGAGGTTTTGAGTCAGAGAAATTCTCCAAGGGATGTAGTGATGAGTCCAGACACAGCAAAGCCATCACATCAGGGCTGGCATAGTCTATGCAACCCTTCCAGGGTAAGATCACCAAATTACCTTTCATTATAGCTATGATTGAGTAAAATGGGGTGTCACACCATTTATCCTTAAAACTCTGAGCAGTACCTGCTTGCAGAGCACGGTTTTGACAAGATTCCCCTACCCTCCCACACCCTTCCCTTCAGACACCCTTCAACAGCTATAATATAAAAGTGAAGAGTCTCAGTCTGTGATATCAGTTTTATAAAAGCTTCCATACAGCACCATCAGAACAAAAAGGCCCTGTATAAACATAACACATCAAACCAGATCACTGCCACAAAGAACATTTCTATGCTCTGTGACCATTGAGAAAAAACAAGCACACAACTTATAAAAGTTAAAATAGTTGTACATGTTCCAGCTAGAGGCATGGTGAGAAGAACAGCTAAGGTAGCAAGTACAGCAATTTTATTTATTTTTTTTTAAAGATTACTAAATTAAATTTTGTGTTCTAAACACAGTATTTTAGCCTCTTAATAAATCAATATCTTTGACAACAGGTAGAGATTGATGCAGCATCACTTTTAGGTGGGAAGTGATACAAATGCCCTGCCAGCAGGTAAAACAGAGAAACATTCTCCTGGCATGCTGAATATATATTTGGTAAAGAAAGGAATTGAGTAAATACACATGCAAATATAGGTAGGCCAATTTAATAGAGGCCTTCAAACTCAAGTGCTAACATTTGTACAGCTTAAGCTCTGCACATCTCTGTGTACTTTTGAGCTGCAGACAGCTTCATTCAACAGGACAAATATGAGTTGCACTAGAAGAGCAGGTGAAGTGTCTCTTTGGACATTGGAGCCCAGATACAGGATGGAAAATGTATTTGGTGAAAGAGAGATGGTTATTATTCTGAGATTATAACACATGGTTTAGAGAACAAAGGTTGTTCAAATATTGAATTCCACAAGAGGCAGAATTCAGTATCAGTATCTCCTCAGCATTGCATGGATCTGGCAATTCAAAGGTGTCCACAGGCTTGTGGTGCTTTTCCTCCAGATCCCTCTAAAAACCAACCTCAGAGATTTGCCATGTTACAAACCAGCACTTTCTTGGTGTCTGTGGGAGGTTTCTGGTGGCTGGCTGGGGTTGGTGTTGACCTGAGTTAGGGAGGAGGAGGGAGCTGTGCTGGTGTGCACGGGATCCTCAGGGATCAGACACCTCCAGGGCCATCCTCTGCCAGGATGATCCCTACGGGAATGTGCCTTCTCTTTCAGATTGATAAATAAATAAATCACCCTGACTTCCCAGTTATTTACAAACGTGCAGTGACATGGAGAGCCAGTGAAGCCTCCTGCTATCCCTACCCAGCTTTTAGCTGGGCTCTGGACCAGCTCCTCATGACACTTGTGAGTGATGGATTGTGGGCTGGCACTGCTGCAGCAGGGATGGGAACACAGGCTTGGCCATGGACTTCCCCAGAGCAGAATCATGCTCAACAAATTAAATTAAATTCAGTTATACTGAAGACTGTGACCACTTAGGAACCATTAAAACGTCAGTTAATTAAAGTTGGATTTACCAAAGGTGATGAAACAAACTGTCATTTGTTAATCTGCCAAAATCTTAAACTGAACAGTTTAGGGGATATTTTAAGGTGAGCAGACAAAGGAGTAGATTACATTTTTTCCACGTTTACTTGCCTATGTAAAGCTGCTTCCTGACACAAAAGAAAAAAAAAAATGTCTTCAAAATGTTAGTGATTCCCTCAAGAAGCCACAAATGGGACCAGGTTCCACTAATAATCCTATCCATAAATCACAAGATTTGAGGAATCTTTTATAGCTTCATAAGATTAAAAATGTCAAGGAAAAATATTTAATTGAAAGGACTCAGTACTAAAACTAGGTGTACAAATAATCAAGCAACTGATCTTGATTTTACCATTTGCTTTTACATTTGCTTGAGAACAAATCCAGATAATATCTCACAGAAAGAAACAGGCCAATTGAAAAGGTATTTTCTAGAAAGGGCAGAATTAGGGGAATCTACTTAAACATTCAAACAAATGGTAATTATGAAATGAGATCACTGTAAAAAGACACAGATTTCAGAACCAAGGACCTGCTCCTTAACAGCCACATTAAGAACCAGTGGCGTATGCGTGTCTCATCTCACATAGCTTTTCAAAAAAACTAATTAAAAACATGGCATAGTGTCAAGCTTTTGTGTAAGTCTAAGTCTCATTTCCATAAACTAATAGAAGCTTTTCTGGTTCATCAACAAGCCAGTGACAGTACAGGCAATCAGTGCCTTCCTAGGCAGTGCCCACTTCTGGGTTATGATAGAAAAGGGAGATGCTAATAACCCCTGGGGCCTTATTTCATGAGTTTCAGATAAAAAAGCCCTCGAGGCAGGAGGCAGAGTGAAACAAATAAGGTGCTCTGATTTCTACCAAGAGTAATTGTTTGCCCTGCAACCACCTGTACCTGCTCAACAAAATCATACTCTCTGACATCCAGAAATTATTAAATGCTACTTACAGAGCTGACTAGCTTGTAGGTAATGTTATTGAGACTTGAAATTTAAATGTTGTTTCCATTAGATTTTAATCCCAGAATTCAGCTGTTGGAGATCAGAATCCACTCATCCTTCCTTGTCACCTGCACTCAAGGATCAGCAGCTTTGGCAGGATTCAATCATTATATAGGAGGCAAAAAGCCAAATTTCTCCCAGGCATCTTTGGCATGTCCCAGATGGAGAGAAACCCTAGACCTCCCTCTTTTTTTCTGCATCAGTAAGGGATGATTCCTGCTTTATGTTTCCTGAGGGGCGAGAATTAGCAGAGAATCAAACTATCAAGTGGGGTAAATCATAACATTGTTTAGGTTGGAAAAGCCCTCCAAGATTGTCAAGCCCAACTGTTCCCCCAGCACTCCAGGCCACCACTACATCATGTCCCCAAGTGCCACCTCTGCACTGTCATTTACATCCCTCCAGAAATGTGACTCCACCACTGCCCTGGGCAGCCTGTGCCAGAGCTAGACAGTGTTTGCCGTGAAGAATTCTTCCCTGATATCAAATCTAAACCTTCTCTGGCACAACTTGAGGCTGTTCCTGACATCCTGTCCCTGTTCCCTGGGAGCAGAGCCCGACCCCCACCTGGCTGTGCCCTCCTGTCAGGGAATTGTGCAGAGCCAGAAGGTCCCCCCTGAGCCTCCTGTTCTCCAGGCTGAGCCCCCCCAGCTGCTTCTCATCCAGACCCTTCCCCTGCCCTTATCTGGACAAGCTCCAGTCCCTCAGTGTCTTCCACACAGTTTCATCCAAAAAACAGTTCATGACAGCCCTAAGAGCTCACAGGCAGCCAATATTAAGGCTAAATTAAGACTGCAACTCCAAATGCACAGGTTTTGCCCCTAAGATCAATTTGAAGGCTCCCCCACACATCAGCTCACTGCAGCTTCAGGCACCTCCTGCTAGAAAAGAGATTACAAAGTACATGGCTTAAAAGGAACAGCCCTTAAAATCTCCAGCTTCTTGTCTGCAGCTTATTTTGAATGTGTGCCATCAAACGTGAGGCTCAGATATGATGACTCTGAAGAACAGAGCAGGAAGGATTTGTATCACAATACTTCTCATTACAGTCTATATGCAAAATACAACACAGGTTCTGGAATCCTGCAGTTGCATTGCTTGAGAAGAAAATATTTATATTTTTCCCCCAAACAGTGTTTTCAGGACGTCACCCTGAATCACAAAAGGCTCTTGTTAGCCAGGCTCACGCTCATTTATTTGGCTGTGCTGACCCCCAGAGTCCAGTGCTCTGTAAGGCACATCCAGAGCCAAATCCCATCAGGTTCCTCATCCTCTTTCCTCCCATTGCCACTAATTCAAAGAGATTTTTCTGGAGTGATTGCTCCCACAGCCTGGGGATGATTGCACCCTGCCAGCACCAGAGAAAACAGACATTTACCCAGCACTGACTGGAATTGCTGCATGCATTTGAAACTGCAGAATTAACTAGATAAAGGGGAGAAAAATTGCATAGACATTATAATAAAGCACATAGAGACTCTTATGGGGAAGCTATCTGATTATATCTAATAACTCCAGCCACACACCTGGCAAAACCTGAATTATCACTAGATAAGCACCTGCTGGGGCAGAAAGAATCCTTTATATCTGCTACTTGAGTCTGGAGAAAGCTGATACTATTTTCTAACATACACTGTTGGGACTTTCTAATTCCATTTTTCTGAAAAAAACTGTTTGCCGTATTAACTATTGAACATAGCAATCACACATCATAAAACACACAGAAAACTGAAGGATTAATTTGGGTAAATTATTCTTAGGTAGTTGCTGCATAAGAGAAATTGTTTAGACCAAAGCCACAATGTTAAAATCACTGTGACAGACACCAAAACTTCCCCAGGACAAGAGGACACTAGAAGCTGAGTGATTCCTCACTTTTTTTTTGAGAGAGGAACCTCACTTCAATAAATGAAGTGTGTTTCTCTTGTACATAGCACTAAAAATTTGTAGAGTTTCCTTTATCCAAATTCAGGTCTCCTTGGAGATGAGGGTTTGCAGCTGTTTTCTAAGTAAGTTTAAAACACTTACATACTTTTTTAACTTTTAAAACTCAATGCCACCTTCAGTATATAAAAAAAAAAAAGAGTTTGTCTTCAGGTAAGATGCATTTTTCACAACCCAGATGGAAATTACCTTCCCTCTCCCCCCTTCACAAATGACAACCTGATAAATCTTTTGTCTCAGTATACCCTTCTGTGAAGACAGGATTTCTCTTCTTGGCTGTGCTCCTCAGTCTCTGCACCACCTTGACACTTGTCCCCTGAGCTACAGCAGCAGCTGAGACATTTGTGAGCAGGGACATCACCCCTCAGTCCCCTTTGTCACCAGCCTGGGGACACCAGCTGCAGGACTGGCTGTCATTGACACTGTGCACACACAGAGGACAAAGGGAAAGTGCTGAAGTGTGAAAGAGAGAAAGGAAAAAAGTCATAATAAATAACACTCTGGAAAGGAATCAAAGAGAGCTACCACGTGATGTATCACCCAGGACGGTGTACTTCTCAGGAGGCCTGTATCAGCAAACAGGCTGATGGCACTGATAGATCACCCCTGCTGGGACAGCCCAGTCCAAACCAGGACTCCCCCCTGGACCTGCATCCCTCAGCCCAGCACCTTGACTGCATCCAGCCCCCAGTGCATCCTACTGCCAGCAGGACTGCAGTGGGGAGCAGCACATTCCTTCAGTCACTACCTGAGCCTGCAATTCTTGGCCATAAACAAACATATTAAATGCTGGAACTCATTAAAAGTAGAATAACTTTTCAAGAAAATATCCATCTCCAAGCACAGGTGAAGCCAAGAAAAATCTGTGCTGCTGTTTCCTCAATGCATAATCTCCTTCTAGGAAAACATTCCCTGCACTTAGGGAGGGATCCCAGAATATTTTCTTCTTACAGCATGAGCATTAGAGATGCAGAGAGGAAGCACAAAGGAGAGAACACAAGAATTCCCTGCAACCTGGCACAGATGCCACCACCACCCCCTGCCAAATGCCCCAATGGCTGCAACCACCTCAGTCCAAGTGAGCCCCCCATGTGACAGCTGGGCTGAGAACTCCCCCTGTTTTGTGCTGCCCTTTCTCCTGCAGCTCCATCCCCACTCACTGCCCCTCTCCTCTGGCCACAGGGGCACGATGTCCTCTGGAACCTGCTCTGCCAATTCCCCCCCACAGTTGACACCACTTTCCATGACCTCCACCACAGCAGCTCTCACAGAAACCAGTCCCTGTTTGCGCCTGGTGGGATAAGTTTTTTGGGATCAACTGGGTGCATAAGGTATTCTTTTACTAAGAAAAAGTGGGAGACAGTCCAGAAGAAGGATCAAAGCTTCCCTGCACAGGCTGGCTGGGGGAAGGGTGGAGGGATGGGTACAAGTGAGGCAGCCAGCTCCTGTGCTTCAACCAGTTGATTGCAATTACGGTTAAGTCATCAAGCAAGTGCTTCTGTTTTAAGTTACTTGCTTCCACCTGGCTTCCCCACTTTGTTTTTTTTTCTTTAACTAAGATTGTAAACATAACAGTTTCATTCTCTGTTAGATAAACCAAGCTGCTCCCAATGTCACCTATGCTTTCAAAAACAGAAGCATGTTTTACATTCAAGATACAGCTGTTAAAAACAACTTACATAACAAGTAACTCCACTGATTTTTGAGACACAAAGCCCTGCTCTTGCAGGTTTTTCAAACCCCCTTTTCCTTGGGTTGTCCATGGGTTGAGACTGGACCACGGTGCAGCACATACCCTGCAGCATTTTCTCTCTCCAAAGTCAAAGGGGATTTTAAGAATAATAAGTGACAAAATATTGTGGAAAGAGTATAATGCAACAAAGTGTAAGAAAAACATTGAACAGTAACATTTAAACCTCCTGGCGTTAGGAAAGAAGAACAGATCCTTTGGGACAGGCATTCATACTTTAAAGGGCCCTTTTAGAAGTTTTACTGAGTGGAGGAAAAAAAAAACCTCTAAAATTTAAGACCAGTAATTGACTGAGCAATATGCTTAGCAGAGGCTGTGGAGGTTTGCAGTGAAAGGAGGAGGCTCATGGTAACATATTTTGTAAATCAAAGCCAAATCAAATGCATTGAGTTTCAGCAGCTGTGCCAATTAAATCTCATTCAATTTGCTGAACAAGAACGTTAACATTAATCACTTTGGCAAATTTCTTAGAATATTTCGTGTCACTGGGTAGTTTTGATTTAGATTTTGTGCTTGTTTACAGTGCAGAATAACTTTCTGTGAGGCAATATCATCAGTCAGCAACTGTGGCATGCTTTAGGAACCCTGGGTGGTTCTTAGCAATGTTTCTGTAGCCGTCCTTTGCCTCCTAGAGGCTTTTCCAAAAGTATCCAACAGATTTTGTTATTTTTTTAACTGCAGTTATTCTCTGCCACCACACAGCACCCTTAGCACAGTCAAGGAACAAGATTCCAGCCAGAGCAGAGGCAATTTTGCCATCTGAACCCTCCACAGCCACATCCCATCTCGAATTCACATCATCACTGCAGCTCAGGATGCAGGGAATTCCTCTTTGGCCTTATTTATTCATTTGGGCTACAAATGAGCAGCTTCATCCTTGCTCAGGTGTGAAGTTTCCGTAGCTGAGGTGGTTTCCTGCCCTCCCTTTGACTCCAGTTCCACATGATTTGGGTAACAAATCATACAACATCTGCTTTTCTGACCTCACAACCCCACTGGGGGAGTCTTTCCCCGATTTTCTTTCCTCTCCTCTCTGTTTTCCCTTTCCTCACTGCCTAACCCTAACCCTTCTGAGGTGAATGAGGCAAGGTGGCAGCTACTGCTTTACAGTTTCTGCCCTGTCAAGGGTGAAATGCAGGGTGGAAAATATGGCCAAAGGTGAAAATACAAGACACAAAAAGAAACAAACAAAGCAAAAAAATAAAATCAGGCAGCAAAATCAAGGTAGTGAGATTTCTCCCTGGATTGCAAAGGTTTTTCTTTAGCTGCAGGTTCATAGATCCATAGATTTATCAGTTTAAACATGAATAAAACTGAGCCAGCTATGCAAGAGAAAAGTAATTTTGAAATGAAATACAGAATAATTGCAAAGTCCCCCAGCTGCATAGACCAACCCACAACATGTCTGTGATATCTGTGTATCAAGTAATTATATTTCAGGATCCCACATGGTAAATTTGATGCTGGATGTTGGCATTAACAGATGAGGAAGGCACAAGGGGCATTTCTGGAAAACCAGAGAGCTCAGTGAGATGTTTTGTGAGCTGAAGGCAAAATGAGTTGGGTGACTTGGTTAATGTGTTACTTTATGGTGTTATTAAGAAATGTTGAGTCCTATGTTCTAAACTCATTTTTTGTGTTTTCTCTCTTTCCAGCTGCATTCCCTGAAAGGTTCTGTCTTCTGCAAACCATGCCCTGAACCAAGGGCTTCCCCACCCCCAAGAGAAATGCTTTTACCATCCCTTGGAAAAGGAGCAGAGCAAATTCTGGGGCACCATCAGAGCTTGGCATCAGGGCAACCTCTCAGCACCACCACATGTGGGTGCCACCACCCCACAGCAAGGGGCAGAGTGTACCCAGGACTGGTACCTGCTGTAATTAAAGAGGGGACAAATAAAGCCATGGGGAGTGATGAGGTTGTTCCTCATTGTCAGAAGCCAATGAAGTCAAAACAGACACAGAAAAGTTTCATTAGTCCAGTTTTTATTCAAATTAAATGACGGGGAACTACAGTGTGATTTTCTTTCATAATATAAATATGTCAGTGAAGAATGTTTCTTGAGTCGTTCATCTCACTGGACAAGACAGCTGTCAAGAGAATTACTTTGCAAAGTCCTTTGTCCTCCACACATGCAAAAAAAATCTTTAATTTAAAAAATGAGCTTAAACAGTCAACCAACTTGATACAGTATACTGTCAGCTACTGAACCAACAAAGTCTGGTTTACAAAACCAAAACATTTCACACCCAGGTAAATTATTTCACAATCATCCATTACCCTTGAGGGTCTTTATACATAAAATATACAAATTAAAATTATCAATATTTATTTATTTATTACTGTCACTGTAGAGGAAAATAATTTATAAGCCCATAAACAAAGGTAAGGGCAGATGAAAAAAAGTGAATGAGCCCATATTCAGACCCTAATGTCTAGCACAGTCCCAAACCCTGCAGCTTTGACCAACAAATTATGCTCACATGAAAGTGATTTTTGGGCATGATGTGGGCAAAGGGGGAAACTGCTTTGCTAATAAATGCTAATGAATCCTAAAGGTTAAGACTGAGCTGCATTCATCTGTTGAGCCAGCACCTTGGCTTGATGAACAGGCATCACACCTCGCTGGATATTAAGGATTTTGGTCTCCAAACAATGTAAACCAGAGAACAGTATTGAGCTTTCATGGTGGTGACATGCAAATGCTGCCAAGTGTATTTATGGTAATTACTTGTTGTACACATCTATAAAAAGACACTGTTTGGATAAACTGAATGAACAGAAAATTGATTTTAATCACCCTCAATTTATCTATTAGGCACCAATGGAAAAGATGGACTTTATTCAGAGTTGTTTAAACAACAGATTGCTTGAGGCATTGCAAGCCCAGCAGGGTGTGCACCACACTTGATGCTATTGGGGTTGGGACTCAGGCCAGAGTCCCACAGGGGGTCAAACACAGGGTGCCCCAAAAAGAGATTACAACAGAAAGTGTTCATATTCACAGAAGACCAATATGAGGAAGAGGTCCAAGTTCGGTCTGTAAAGCTTTTAGTAAAACTCCTGCAATAATTTGTCTGATTTTGGCATCCTGGGGGGTTGTGCTCAGACTGTTGTGGGCAGAGTATCTCTGTCTTCAAGCAGCGCATGCAGGAGCCAAGAAACAGAACCACCAAGTGACAGCTTGTTCCCCAAACTGCCCAGGAGCCAAACTCATGGCAAAAATTAAATCAGGGTATTGAAATCATTGTAAAATAACCAATAATCTAAGAGCCTACTGGTGGCTGAGGTAATGGGTTTGAATTTGTTTCATAATGTGGAGCCCAATGCTGTCCTTCTAACATTAAAACCACCACAACAGCTATCCCAGATCTTTCTTACAACATGGCATTTCTTGTGCAGAGAACATACAGAGTCACACCTACACCACAGCCAGCAAAAACCACTCTGGAGTGCACGAATTAGATCCAGAAATGTCATTGAATACCATAAAAAGCAATCCAAAAATTATTTTAAATTGTCTTATAAAAATATTTACAGTAAAATTTGTTAGTGCTAATGCTACGTTTTCAGTCCTAGAAAAAGGCAATCTGTAAAGGATCTGGCTCAGGTGCTCAAAATGAACAATACAAACACGAAACCACACACCAAAGACAAATTCCAAAAATATTTTGGGGGTGGGGGGTACAGCTGGTTCATCACATGTTACGGTTGTTCGTATTGCATAGCTGGAAACGAGGTCACTTGACTTGCATAACACTGCAACGTTTGGGGAGGGAGGGAGGAAATGTGTCATTTGCCATCCAGGATCACTGGCTGCAGCTGGGAACAGCATCACTCGTCCCTGGCAAGGGCTGTAAGTCCTAGCCCTGTCCAGCAGGCCACAGCTCTGGGCCAGCACTGGGCACAAGTGCCATTTTACAAGAGCAGAGAACCACCAAAACCTGTTTTCCTTACGAGCAAGGAAGCTCTATGAACAGACAGATAGCAGGGGATAAAAGTATCCCACCTCCAGATATGCCCACTTTTCACATCTGACAAACACAGCAAATTGCAACCTTGCACCTCTCTAGCAGTACCTACCAGTTTTTATCTCCAGCCCACATTAACTCATAGTCTCTGGGTAATATTTGCCTTTACTCCAGTGAAGCCAGAGGTGTGAGAATGTTTGCTGGGACCTGCTCCCAACTGTTGAGCTGCAGCTGGGCTGCAGCTTATAGAGGAGTTTATTTAGCTTTATGTCTATACCAGACCTAACTAGGGCCAAGTGTGCACAAATGCTTGTCCAGGCCTGTCCAGTCACCTCTGCCTAACAAGAGATGCTATCTCAGACTGAAATGCTTTGTCTGTCTCGTTTTATCCTTTATTCCCAAGCTGCATGGAAGGGAACCACCTTTTGGGCCAGTGAATTTGAGTCTGTTCCAGCTGGGGCCTCATCACCTTCCTTAGGCCACCATAAATGCACATCTCAGTACTCTGATCCAAAGGCAGCTGCAATCAGGGCAACATTCCTACTGGGAAACATTCCTACTGGGAAACATTCCTACTGGGAAACATTCCTACTGGGAAACAAACATTCCTACTGGGAAACAAACATTCCTACTGGGAAACATTCCTACTGGGAGACATTCCTACTGGGAAACATTCCTACCAAGGTACATTCCTAGCAGCCTCAATGGCTTTTACAGTAAGCAGCACCTCACAGGAGAGCAGCATGTCACACTATTATTTTGGCACGTTTCACTGCAGATTGTAAAACTCAAAGCAAAAGTTTTAAAGGGTATTATGGAAAATACTATTTTTCTTTTTTTTTTTTTTTAATTACTATTTGCAAGACCTCTGAGCTTACATACAGTGGAAGGGTAGACATAAAGAGCAGCAATGCCTTTTCTTTAAAGAGTTTGCCCCTGTTTGTAAAAGCAGTAACATCCAAAGAGGAGTTGGAGCTACCTCACATTTCCCATGAAGAGGATGCCAGCCCCTCTGCAGGGCAGTGACACAACACAGGCAGGGGCTGTTTCCCCCACAATGGACAGGCACTCATCTTACAAGTAACTCACTCCTCCACAAAAGCAGCACAAGATAATGCAGCTTAGATACCTCTGAAATAAATTTTTAAGTATTTTTCTTTTCTGCTGTCAAAGGTCACACAGAGCAGATCTGTGGAGACAGAAACCAGCATCACAACACTGGACAGCTGCCCACAACAAAAAGCCTCAGCTGATCTACAAGGGGAAAACAAATGAAAAAGCCCCAAACGAAAAAAAATGTAGAGAAAATATTTTTCTTCTCTTGTTCCCTTTAGCTGGGGAGCTTCTGGTAGCTCAGCTCTGTGTGCAGAAACATGTCAGAGCTCATAGGGAGATACAAAAAGGTATTTTAAAGTCAAACATCTACTTAAACAAAAAACTTTTAGAATTTGGTATATAAAAAAGACAGGTCCCTTACATCTGGATCTAGATTTGTCTGTTTTGAATAGTCTTAGGAGTTATTCATACTAATAAAGGAATGCTTTCAGTAAGGGCAAGGCTAAAATAGCAATTACAGTGACAGTGATTAGTTAATCTCCATGCTCTGGAAGCATTAAAACACTGCAGGTATTTTAGTTGGCTCATTAATCCCTCCCTGCTTGGGTGACAGAGGGCTCTCGCTGTACGGAATGTCTCTACATTAATGGCACCATAAGCTATCTTTTAACATCTAAACACTCTGTTATGAAATGGCATTGAGATGCTGGACAGAGCTAGAACTGAAGATTTCAGCACAGCTGAAACGTGTGGGTTGGGAACATTTTCTCTTCAAGCAAGATTTGTTTCACAGGAGCAATAAAGCCCGTGGGAGCAGCGTGTGTCGCGTGGGGCTGTGAAGTTCAGCGTGGCTCAGGCGCGGAGCCCTCGGCCCCGGGGAAGGCACTGCCCAGCAGCTCCTGTCACGCACAGCACACAGCATTCATGGCAAGTAGAAAAACCACATGGTGTTTATTTCCACAAGCATTTCAGGGATACATACAGCAGTCCAGTGGCATGTACAAACGTATGACTGAGACAGTGTCACACTCGAGCCAGACCACCCTGTTCCAGTCCATTTCTGCTGTTTTTCTCTACTGGAACTGAGGATTTTCCACTGCCAGTATTAAAGTCCACCCTCCAGGCACAGTGAGTAAGTAGTTCAACCAACGATGTGCACGGAGCATCAATGGGGAAGAAATCCAGAAACATTCATTTTTACTCACATGCCCAAACGTAGCAGTTTTGTTTCACACAAGAAATTCCGTGCCTGCAGTCCAAGCACAGTGTTTATCTCAGGACACATGCCATCGAGAAGAACAGCTGGTTGCACCACAGATAACAAGCAACACCTCGTGTCTAGCATGGAACACGTCCCCAGAGGGATTTTCACTTGGCTATGCAATCCACTGCAGAGTGGATGATGCTTGCAACGTATCACTTGTCATGCTAAGACATTAACAGCAATGAGATGGGTCAAGTCAGAGGTCAGTCATCTTCCCAACACCTCCTAGCTGGATCCACTTCACTTCTGCTCCTCACATTGGCTTGATTGTATGTCACAAGGGTTTGTGAATCACAGCCACACCTGTTGTAAGAACAGACAGATACAGTTATGGTAGGAGCAGCCCCTGGGTTGCCACATGGCTACAATCATCCTGCAAAGCCAAAAGCCAGCACAAGGGGAGTATTTACCACTTCTGTCAAAGTTTCTTCTACTGAAATCAACATAAAACATATAAAAAAAGTAAAATTAGAGCTTCAGGGGGCACAGCCCTCAAGTTTACAGATGACCCCACTGCTGCCCACTCTCCATCTGGCCTGTTTACCTGCATAACTCCTCCCTGTGCTCATGCTGGTTGGCAACAACGTCCACTTGTCTGTGCTGGGGTTGTAGTATTCCACCGAGGCCAAATTGCAGGAACCATCATCGCCTCCCACCACGTAGAGGAGACCATTCACCGCACACACACCTCAAAGCAGAGCACAGATGGTGAGACATGGGCTAACTCATCCCCCACAGCACGCTGCTGACACATTCCAATTCATTCCCAAGCAGATCCCTCAACTGCCATTTTTATCTTTTACAACACTGATCACATACACCACGAGCACACGAATCAAAAACCACCCACAGACAACTGAGCCAACCACCACAGAAAGGCTTATTGTGGTTACCTGCATTTCTTCTACACATATTCATGTCTGCTACTTGCTTCCAGGTGTTTGTCCCTGGGTCGTAGACTTCCACACTCTTCCTCACCAAGGGCCCGTCGTGGCCCCCGGTGGCGTAGAGCAGCCCGCTGAGCACACCGACACCTGCCAAGCACAGCCAGGTCAGCCACAGCACAGGGACAGGGCTGCACATCCCTGGTTCTCCTACTGGGCATGGCCTTGGCCTCTCCAAGGCACTTCCAGAAACATGGGCCACATGTGCACCAAGATCACCAGGCATGTGGCCAGCTCTGCACCCACCCACCCTGTGGCACTACAGCAGCCTGCACAGTAATGCCTGGCAGATGTCTCCTCCTAGGAAGCTGTCAGGCTATCCAAGATCAGCACTCTAGTCCCATGACATTCCTATGCCTTTATTCCATCTCTTAGCACAGACTTGCTCTCTGCCTCCCACCCCACCTTGTTTCCATCTGCGTGGTATTTTCTGCAATGGGACCCTCTGCTTTTAGACTGATTCCCCCTTTCAGAACTTCTACTTTTGTTTTTCCTGCTGCCATTGTGCCACATGATGATCTTCCTCTCCTCATTAACTCACAGCTCTTGAAGCTGCCACTTGATTCCTCTTTTCCCACTCCCACCCCAAAACCTGGCAGCACTGGTACAGACAAGGTGCCTCCAATGCCACCTTCCCAGACATTTTTGATGGCCCCTGGCCAAATCTCTGGGAATGACAGGGGTCTTAAAGCTACTTCTGCCTAATATTAAGTAAATTAGTTAATTAAAATGTTCACCAATCCATGAGAGTTAAAACTTCCAGGAACATATCTTCGTTAATAGGTTCAAAGGCCTCTATTAAAATTAACAAGGCGGGATGTTAGTAAAACAGAAACAGATCTGAATCACATCATTTCAACCATGGGCATTAACCAGTGTGCAGGGAGGAGAGGATCCCTGCCAACCTGATACCTACAGGTTTTTGACTTGGTCCCTGTGCAAGGATCTTTCCTGGTCAGGAAAGGAGAGGACAGGAACAGCTGCTGAGCCAGAGAACAGGCACCTCCCAGGCTCTGCAGCTCCATCAGGAGCATCCCCATCTGGGGACAGGAACATAGGTCTAGCACTGTCACCTCTCCCTTCTCCAAATTATCTTAGCTTGCTGCTGCTGGGTTTGGTTTTGGCCAGCTGTCTCTCACTGTACCAAGAGGTGCTGAAATCCCAGCATAACATTGGGATTCATGGTTCACAGCTGGCAAACATATAATTAATGTCTGACATAAATAAATGGCCCCACCTTACTGGGCCACATCCCTGGTGAGGTTGACATACTCCAACATGCACGACTTGGGAAGAGCAGAACACATCCAAATGTGTGTCCTGGCTCCTGAGCTGTAGCAGGTGTCTCCTAGTTCATTGGGAAATGGAAAGTCACTTAACTGCATCTGAGCCCAGCAGCCTGGAATTTGATTATATGCAGCTGTTAATGGAAATTTTATACTTGTAAGAAATAATTTAATGAGTAAGCTTATTTAGCAAGTAAGAGAGTAAAAGAGTCAGAAACACTCGAGCTTTTTAACATGAAGCTGCCTCCTTGTGCAGTGAGACAGACAGGGTACACAGGGACAGGACATCCCTGCCAGCAGGGGAAGGGAACCCTGGGAGTATTCAAAAACTGTGCAGATGTGGCACTTGGAGATGTGGTTTAGCAGTGAACGTGGCAGTGCTGGGTTAACGGTGGGACCTGATGATCTTAAAGGTCTTTTCCAATCTAAAAAAATGTATGATTCTACAAAACCTGTGCAGCACCTGCACATCCCCACAGCCCCAGTGCCTCCAGGGAGTTGGGATGGCTCCAGGGACTGGGGACACCTGTCCTCACCCCCACTAGATGTCAGCATGGGGACAGCAGTGCAGAGCACGGTGCTGTTTCTGGAGCTGTACAGCAGATTGTGCTGCTGGCCACTGCGCTGGGCAGTCCTCTCTGTCCCTGCTGGAGGGGCATCTGGAGGACAGCAGAGCCTGAGGAACTCAGCTTTCAGGAACAGAAAACTGCAAAGAAATTTGGCAGGGGAGTACGAGAATTCCTAACAAAGGACCTGCTACATGTAGAAACACTTGTGAAGCAGCACTCAGAGCAGAGTGTTTCCAACAAAGACAACTCACTAAAACAGGTAGGCTGTAGAGAGCAGCCTCAAAATGCCCAGCTCAAAAGGGAACTCCCACCACAGCTTAATCTGCAGGGTCATTTCAGCCTCAAAGAGCAGCCCCCAGGCTTGGCTGTGGGTAACTGCACAATTTAACATCAGGGACACGGCACACACTGAGCAGGACCCACAGTGACAAATTCCCATTCACCTGAAGATGATTTTAAATGCAGTGGCTAAGAGCTCTTATCCCTTTCCGAGAGGAACAATCACAGAGAGGACAAATTGCTACCTGGCCCAAGATCAGTAGGAAATTAGAAACCATCAAGACTAGAATCCAGTCCTTTTACAAAAGGTCCTTTCCTCTAATTCTCCAGATCACCAACTCTTGCCAACAAAAAATTAACTAAAAACTAGCTAAGCAGGGACAATCTAAGATGAATTTTGTTATCCTACACATCACCCCATGTGCAGATGTGTTTTGTGTTGCAAAGCACCCACTGGGTGCTTACAGGAAGATCCAAAATGAAAATTAATCTGAAACCCTTCGGTGATAGAGGAGAGGGAGGTGCAGCTTGGCTTTCCCGTGCCCAGCTGTGTCTGCAGCTGGCGATTTTGAAAGAGAACTCTTTGCTTACAAGTGAGATGTATCTGTTAGCAGGGCTACTTAGAGACACCAGACATTATTTCATTAATCCAGTTATCAGTCTCAATTTGGCAGATTTTGTCCAAGTCAGGAGAGCTGCCGAGAGCTTCCAAGCCATTACATTTTTACCTCTCACAGAAAGGGGTGCTTATAAGAGGGTGCACTTGGAAGCCCAGCAATGCCAAATCCCACTTTCCCTTGCTGTCTGTGAGCAGGGAAGGCTGTGTCCATCCTGCAGTACCTGCCCCGCTGCGCCGTGTGCTCATGTCAGCCACGTAGGTCCACTCGTTGGTGGCGGGGTTGTACTGCTCCACCGTGCTAAGGCACTGCCGCGACGCTCCGTCATAGCCCCCCACGGCATACAGCTTCCCTGCAACACACACAGCCACGGCTCAGCCACCTGCCACAGCCCTGTGACAGCTCCTGCCTCAGGGTGGCTCATGGGGACACGCCTGAACCTGCTGGCACGTCTGGGGAAAAGCCTAGCACGGGGATCTGGAGTGGATCGCTGACAGGAGTGACTGTAACGCTGTTGAACTGTCAGTAACAGCAGGATACAGCACGACAGCTTCATCAGAAGCCACAGCCCGGAGGATTTTCCAAATTACTTGTTGGCCCAGGAGAAGAGGCATTATCAAAGTGTGTTCTATTGATGGAGGGTTCCCCCCGTTCAGGTGTGCTGTCAAAGGCTGTCACTGCACATCAATTACAGCATCACATGAGCAATAAATACAAAATAGCTTCTTATAATAATATAATACCTGCAAAGAAACCCAGACCTGATTTTGTAGAACTTGGGCCAAATTGAAACCCAGAGATGCTGTGAGTGCAGCTGAGGCTACTGTGTTGTGAGGGTCTCCTGGAGTACGAACACACACTTACTGAGACCAGAGAAGCACAGTCAGATATCATGGGACTGTATCATACATGAAACAAGGCAGATGCTCTACTATGTCCTCTGTTCCCAGGCCTGACTGATCCTCTCCCCTTGTCTCCCTGTATCATCTATCAGCTTGTTTTGCATTTAAGCAGTTAATTCTCTGGGCAAAGAAGGATTCTTCTTGCTAAAGCAGCCAGCACGAGGCATTCTGGTTCAAGTTCAGGTCTCCTAGGTGCTACAATAAACAACAATTAAAAAAGCTCAACAAATATGTAGAAAAAAAATCTAACCTATTTTTTCTACAAAAGCTAGGAATTATACCAGTTCTCAATCCATGATAGCAGGGCCAGGCCATGAATGAGCTGTGCAGATCTTTGCATGCACAAGACTCCCACCAGCAGTTATCTTCAGCCTTAGGCTTTTGCATCCTCCTGTTTCTGGATGTTTGCAAGGCTCCAAGAACAGGCTGGCTCTTTTCTTTCTCCCTCAGGCCCACTCATGGCCTCCTTCTGGATCTTCCTGTCTCTTGGAACATTTCAAACACTTATTTGTGCTATTGTCTTTCCTGGTATTTGTCAATGAATCAGACAAGAATGCCAGTCCAAGCAAGACAAGATTGATTTCCCCAGCTGGCATAGATTATTAGGTATTTTCAGTATATTTCAGATCATCTGATCAATTTTTGTCACATTCAGATGAACCCTGTGGATTAACTGCAGGCTGCAGCTGGCTCCCTACACTACTATGATCAGCTCTTGTGCCCATCACATGCCCTCATTATTTTTATCATTGACTTCAACATATTCAACACTTACTTGTGCTTTCAAAGAAATCAAAGGAAAAGGATTTCATGAGTCTCCAGTAGAAAATCTGACCATAGAAATGCCTCTCTCAGGTTTTTCTGCATTCAAGCCTCTTGAATAAATTCCAATGACTGACAGCAGCCCAGCACTTCCCAAGTATGGGCCAATTTTGAAGGAGGTGCTTCTTAAACATGCAAATTTATGTTAATGACCACTATTTATTCTGATTTTATCTCCCTTCTTCTTCTCACATAAACACATTTTATTTACATTAACATATTCCATGTACTTCCCACTCAAAAAGGTCAAACCAAAGCACTGTAAAGAATGGTTTACATGATTTATAATAAGGCTTGTGCCAAGGCTGCTCTGCACTGCACTAACTGGGAAGTCCTATGCCACACTAAAGTTCAAATAACGCCTTTCACCTCTTTCAGAATAGATTTTGTAAAGAAAGAAACAGTTCCTACTTAAACTTTCCATTGTCCTGAGACCAAGCTGCTCAGTTCCAGCTCCCTTAAATCTGGTGCTGAGACAGAGGTGCCAGCAGCTGCCACCATCCTCCCAGGCCTCGCTCCGAGCTGCTGCAGCACCGGCCTTTGCTATCGACAGCCCCTGCTCGTTCAGGAACCACGGCAGAGCTGTGCCTGATGTCAATAAACACAGGTTTTAGTATTCCTGCCAAACCACCAGCTTGGGGCTGTGGGACAAACCCTGTTCCTGTTTCTCTGGCTGAGCAGATTTTCTGTGATGGGTATTCAATTCACGCAGCGTCTGTCAGCAGCAGCAGCATCCACTGCACAGCAGCTCTGGCTCTCACCAGCCAGAAGCAGCCCAGGAAGAATTTGGATTCAAAGAAACCTGCACACACCTAATTGCATTCACAGGAGGCATGGGCTAGTCTGATACGGGTTTGAGGCTCTTGGAAAGCTACACATGATTTTTCACCAAGATAAAGAGGAGAATGGAAAAAGTTGCAGCAATTACATCATATAAAATCAATCTTTCCCAACTGGTCTAGGGAACAGTTCTTGCCATTCCCTCCTACTGCACTTAACCATTCAGGCTTCTGTTTGGCACAGTAACATTTGCTTGATGGAAATGGCTGCTGATTTTCTTACCCTCCACAACTCCAACTCCAACACTGCTTCTTCTTGTGTTCATGGGAGCCACAAAAAACCACTCATTGGTTTTATAGCTATAGGCCTCAACTGATGCCAGACCTAGTTAAAAAGGGGATACACAGGTTTTCTAATTAAAAAAAAAGAGAAGAAAAAAAGATTGGTGTTGCACTTTCATCTGCCTTCCACCTCCTCCCAAACCCGTAATTCCCACCACGCTCCTGCAATCCCACTTCCTAATCCTTTGCCTTTCAGGCTAGGACCAGCATGTCAATGCCACTTCTTCAATGGCTGGGAAAACTGCTACCCCATCACCCCTACCCTGGGACTGCTGCTTCTCCAATGTGCTGAGGACACCAAGGTGAGCAGAGTCCAAATTCCAAGCCCAAAAGCCCCACATCCTTTCAAGCATTACAAAATGTCCATGCAAAGGTTTAAAAATTCCCCCAGACCCTGCTGCAATAGTTAGTTCAGGGCTTAACCAAGTGGCAGAGCTTTACAGCAGAGGCAGACGTGTGAATCTAAACACGCAGCTATGCCAAGACAAATCCCAGGCACACACACCCTGAAAGATTCCTTGCTAGTATTTTATTCATGTTGCTATGAAAAATTTAACTGAAACAAGGAAAAATCCCTTTTCAGCCCAGATAAAGCATAATCATACAGAGAATGAGGCTGAAAGAACTGTATCACTAAAGAAAACAATAAGGATGAGATTCTCTGCAATTACTGACGGGTCAGAGCACGCACACGGGTAGTTACATCACACACCAAACCCCATTCCTGGCTCCTCCTCTACAGAACCATAGAGGAAGGGCACAGGATCCTCTCTAAAGCTCTGCAATCCCTGCAGGGTCTCTGGAAACACTTTTTTCAGGTCAGGCACTGCCTGGTTTTTGCCCGGTCACCTACCAGTGCTGCCATCAAAGCCGCCCACTGCGTAGAGGAGGTCGTTGAGCACAGCGGCGCCCAGCGTGCTGCGCCTCTCCTGCATGCTGGCTATGGACGTCCACTGGTCCTTGACGCCGTCGTACACGTCCACCGTGCGCACCCGCAGCGACCCGTTAAAGCCCCCCACGGCGTAGACATTGCCAGCCATGAACACCACACCTGAGCAAAGAGGAGAGGGGCTTTACAGCAAACACCTTGGGAAGTGTGAAGGATCTGTCTAGATCCTGCTCGCCTGCCCGGGTGTGAGAGGCAGCGGGGAAGGGCAGAACACGGGCAAGGCTTTGGTGCTTTCTGCAGGTTAACGGTGTTGAAGTCGAGCATGAGAAAACATACTGTCATATGGGAGGTGAAACTCACATGGAAACATGGCAGCATAAGGCACAGATGGAGCTCACACCTGAATGAGTAATTCTGTGAGCCAGAGGGAACACCAAATGGTGAGCCACATTCACAACCCTGTCAGATGTTTTCAGAGGAACATTCCCAACTTAAAGATCTGCTCTCCATCACCCACTCCTCCGCACCAAGAGGGACTGACTCAGCTCCTTTGATTTTTCACGAGGAAACCAGCAAGAAAAACTGGACCCCTGTGGGCTGCCAAGACATCAATGGGGGAGGAGGAGGGGAAACACTGATGGGAAACAGCCAGGAGAGAGAGAGAGAGATGATAAAGGGGAGACAGTGGCTATGGAGGGCTGAGAGGAAGGAGCAACCCCACTAGAGAGCAGGACATCCAGCTGAACCAAAAGGGAAAGGTGTCTGTAGAGGAAGAGGAAAGAATGACACAAAGAAAGAGCTGCTTGAGGCCAGAGGAAGCTAAAGGGAGGACCAAGGACATCCATCCAGTGCTGAAGAGCTGCATTGGGGAAACAAAGAAGGTTGCAGCAAAAATTCCCTTTACCTGCTCTGCATCTCCGTGAGGGAAGCTCAGCAACCTGATCCCACCGCTCTTCTTCAAAATCATAGCACTCCACACTGCGAATGGCTTTGGGTGCCTGCCCACCCACCACAATCATCACCTGCAGAGGGAAGAGAAGAGCTAAAAAACCTCACACATGACCCTGGGCAGCTGCTCTCTGCAGAGAAACCATCACCACAACCTGATCAAGAGCAGCTGCCAAAACATGTGCTGAAGGCCAGCCAGAAGCCTCTGTAGGGAGAATTATTTCAGGCAATTATATTTCAAGGGGGAAAAATTTCTCTCCAATTTAATGCATGCTAAGCATGGCCACCCCATTTACCCTTCCTCACTGTGTCCAAGGTGGGCAACTTGCCCAATTTCTCCTTGAAATACAAAACCTTTCAGCACCACGGCATACCCAAGACTCACTGCAAAAGTATTTTTAAGTGAAAAAGATTCCAGCACAATTTCCAGGGGCGGCCCACTGTTTAGTCATTATCTCCATGGTGGTGCTAAAAATAATCAATGCCACTTAGCAAATAAAACGTGACAGCTGCACTGCCACCTGCGGGGAAGGCGACACTCAGGGAAATCACCAGAACTGCTACAACCCAGGGGGTCTGGGCTGCTGAAGGATGTGATTTGTCAGCTTCATTAAGGCTTCTGGCTGCCACAGGTATTGAAGCAAATGCAGGAATTAAACCCTGAGTTCATCACAGGTAGGGAACAGCTATGTCAAGGTGGTCAAGAGCAGAAGAACCACCCTGCTGGGTCAGGCTAAGGGGTCATCCAGCCCCAGCCTCCACTACCAGCAACAGCAAGGGGTGGACACTGGTGGGCAAGTGAGAAGACCAGAAGACCTGGGCAGCATGCAGTGTGTTCCTTCCCAAATCTGCCCTCTCTGCTGCCAGAGGACAAGCTCCCCACAGACACCAGTGCCAGGAGCCTGCAGCTCTGCACTCGAGAGTGCCCATGGCTCTGAGCCCCAGCTGGGCACTGCAAACCAACACTGCACAGGCATCCAGCCCCCAAAACACCTGCACTGATGAGCAGCTGGACCTGCACTTTGTTCAGCACACATTTCTTTTAACCCTCCACACCCATCAAGAGGGAGGATTTGCTCCCCTTATCACAGGACAAGCATCACCCAAGACAACCTGATTTTTACAAGGCCAAGGAGCTAGAAACAAGAACATAAGGTTTCAAATATAGATAAAGAGTAGTTGGAAAACTGACTTTAGCCTCTGCAAGGCAGCTGGGAGAAGCTGAGGGGATAAGATCATCACTTGAGGTCATTTGGATAACAAACTCAACTCCACACAGGGTTGCTTTAAAAGTAGAGAGCTAGACAGCAATTTAAAGAATTTGAAGAGCATGGAAATAGTGGCCTGTTTGATCTACAAAGATGAGAACATGATATCAGAAACCAAATTAAGTTTAAATTAACAGCCTGACTACCAGTTGTGTAACAGTCTCTCATGGCAAGCTGCAGGGCTTCACACGATTACAGAATTAAGGGATTTCACAGCAGACAATAATCCCTCATCAGCAGGACCAACAGGCCAGATGAAAGTTTCTCAGTAACAGGATTGCTGAAAGATCATCACCTCCTTCCCTTTCTTCACAGTTCAAAAGAAAAGAGAGACCTGCAGAAGATTTGGATTTGTGCTCATAGGTCATGCTATAAAATATGTTGAGAACCTCTGAACTCACTGATTTGCTGTTCCTTTTATCCTTAACTACTTTAGTCCTTGAACGAGGGCCATGTCAGCCCTTCATGATACCCCCAAAGCTGTGTTCTACCAACTTCATCTCAGCAACAGCAGGCAGAAAGGACACTGACACACACTGCCACGTGCTGCAAAACTACGATTTCTCAACAAACAGTCCAGTATCCAAATATCAGAAACAGCACAGATCTCACCATCCCACAGAACAACCTCATCACTGTTTGTGCTCGGAAAAATAACACACTGTGGTTTTGATATCTTGGAATCTCCAAATGCTTATTAGCAACTTCAGTGGCAGTCTGCTGAGAGACATTGTGCCAAACTGTGTTTATCTCTGGGGCACAGGGAAAAGTTCCCGTGGTCTTTTTTTTCTTCACTAATAAAGTGGTGGCCAAAGCATCACACACCTGCGGGATAAACATGGGGAGTAACAAGGATTATTTATTCAGTTGCTGCTTTGAGTCTATCGAAATTCACTTCAGACTTCCTGCCCACGGGGCTGGGTGCTGTTGTTTCCTGCTTTCCTGGCTTCTGATTATGGATACAGGAAATGAAGAGACACCTACTGTGACCCTTCCCAGTGGGGCTCCACGCCACCCTTACCAGGCAGCAGCAAGCTCAGCCAGCCCTCCCAGCACTCCAGCGAGCCACCAAACCACTCATAGCTGACAAAACGTTTCAAGAGCATATATACTCCTTCCCCTAAGGGTTTATCTAAGTTTATCCAACTGAATCATGTCTCCTTGCTGGGCACAGGCAATGCCAGAAGAGGGAGTAAAACACTTCCAAGCACAATCACTGAGTTAGTAAAAAGTAACATGGCAAGTTCTCGAGTTCCTGTCAAAGACTGAAAAAGCCACCAGGAACAGGGGTGAGGTGACACAAAGTGACAAGCTCAGCTTACCTTTGGCAAGCTAACGGGAGTCCTTGGCTTTGTCCTGGGATTCTTTATTAGTTGCCTTTGGTCCAGAGGAAGCAAATGATATTTCATGGCTTCAATAAGGAAATCTTTACAGGTGTTGTTGTTCTTGATTAAAGCTTCTTCTTCAACTGTCTGAGAACATGCACACACAACAAAGAACATTTACACTGGCACAGGTCACAAGGAGCTTTCTACAAAGAACATACAACCTGGAATTTCCCTTCCAATGCACCAACATTTAAAAAAAGTAATGCAGGAGACAAACACAGACTTCGAGGTCTTCCCAAGGAAGCACATGCAGTAACATCCAAGCTTGTCACTTTTTTCCAAGATCACTTGCAAGAAGTATTTTATCACCCTCTGCCAAACACTTGATGCAGCAGAGGAGAATTCACCAGGAGCCTGGATGCAAAGTAAGCAATTTCTTTTATCTGAATCAGAATTTTTAAGGAGAGGCAGTATCTTTTATTCCCTCAGAAGATACAGATGAAAGAAAACCAAAACCATGATGGGTTCATCTTGTGAATACCAATTTTATACCAATTGTATTGATTTTTTTTAGACAGATGATAAAAGCACAATAGTCAAAGAGCCCATATGCCAAGCCTTCTTTGGGAATTCTCAGCTCATTATCTAGGCCCAGATCCCAGGAATTAATTTATGAAGAACAATCTCCAAGTCAGACTGAGTCAGAGAGTGCCCTTCCTGCCAGCCACACAGATCCATATGTATGCACAGTACATGTCGTAAACCAAAATTACCATACATTATGTCTTTCCATTATGATGTTTTGCCTGTGCGTGAGATAAAAAAGCTGCGTGAGCTTGTAACAACACCACCACTTCAGTATTTTCAGGATGAAAAATCACGAGATATTGACTTATCAATGTCTCCCCTAGAAGGGCAGGAGCTCTGCTCTCAGCATTCCTGACAGAGCAGGGGTCCCATTTGCAAGAAGGCTTCTGGAGCACACACTGATTTCAGAGTCCACTCAGTTTTTCCTTTTATTCTTCTGTTTACAGACTCAGCAACAGACCAAATTACCTGTCTCAGACACAAACAGCCAAGCCACTGATTAAGGAGCAACCAGCAGCTTAAGTACAAGTATTAATGACTTCTTTGCAGACTAACCTGTACCAGGTAATCTCTGGGCAAAAGGGGCAGGCGAACATGCTCCATCAGCTTAGCCATGTGCTCTAAGCGAGATTCCTTCTCATAATTTATCCAAGAGATAACTGCTTCAAAGACCTACACAGATAAAGTACAATTAGATGGGGAAAAGAGAACTTCCTTGCAGAGTCACCCACCCAAAATCAGAAGCATGGTGATTTTAGAGCATCGAAGGAAGGGGGTGCAAGATCTCTATCAAACAGATGGAAAAGCTGTGACTGCACAGAGCAGCACTGTAGCAAAGAGCTGAGCTGACCACACATGTTAACAAGCAGCTTCTAGATGTGCTGTATCACTCCCAGAGCTAAGTGCATGTCCAGAACAATCATACACCTCTTGGACATTAGTACTGGAAGGCAGCCAGGAAACTTAATGAGCCTGCTGACATTTGCACTGGGCATTCATGAAATCAGCCACAACAATTACTCCTGATAACAGAGATCTCCCTCCTCCAGGAGCCTGGCCACACAGTAAAGTCACTATGCTCATATTTAATCACTGCCCCAGCTCCACCAGACCCCAGAAACCAAGAAGTCTTGAGGACGAGTTCCCCAGACACTCAGGGCAAGCCCTGCCTGCAGCCATGGAGCCTCTGCACTGCGTGCATTTCACTGCTAAAAATACTCAGATATTCCAGCTGGGGAACAAGGGCACACTGGGCTTCTGGTCTGAACCAAAATCTAGTTTTACTTCCAGATCCAACCGGTTGAGATAAGCATCCAGAGCTGGAGTCCATGACGAAGTGCTCACAAACAGCCCCATGGGCAGAGCCCTGGCGACGCACAGGCACGGGAGAAGCGTCCTATGTGGGCTCCTGTATGAATATGCATGTGCTTATATAACTGTGAGCCTCACTCACAAAAGAAAGGCCTAAAAATGTCACCGGGAGTGGGAAAGGCTTCCTGAAACACCCAGCAAGGCAGGAAGAGGGGCTGATGCAGTCTCAGATGCTGCACAGCAGGATCTGGATCACTGCAGTGGAGTTTCCCCACAGAGAGAGAATTAAATTCTGACACATAACTCTACACATAACATCTACAGGCAACACTCCCCAAGCCTTCTCACTGCCCAGTTACTCAGGGGGGCTGAGCAGAGACTCTGTCTGTGCTGTGCTTCCCCCAGAAGCATCCCTGGCCCTTCCCTCCAGCATGCCAGGCAAGCACCCTTGGTTTCAGCTTCCCTCTGGGGTCACCAAACGGTCAGGCCAATTTGCACAGATAATTATTTCTTTTTTTCCATCCCTCGCATCACTCCCCAAGAAACCATTTTGTTTGGTCCAAGATCACTAATTTGACAAAATCATCCAAAAAGGAGGGCACCATCTTTCAGTCCCCAGTTGTTGCTGGTAAGTGTATTTGCAGGAGGCCTTGGCAGACACATCCTGCCATGAAGGAGATGCAGAGCAGGAAGGGGTTTCTTCCTCTTAGGATAAACTATATACTTTTAAAATGCAGTAAAGCACCAGCCTGATTTCCTGTGCCAACAAAGTTCCTGCTGAACTGTTTGGAATTCAGGACACTGCAAGGAGGATTTAAGCAACACAACAGGGAACCGTGTAATCAAACCACAGCAAATGCTGAGGAGAATAACTACTGCAGAGACTTTAAGTATTTTAAAATTAAAATAAATAAACAAACAAACATTTTAACTTTGGCTATAAGGCCTTTAAAGTAGAAACTGGATTGTTGTGAGATTTTTTTACTTGCAAATGAGTGTGGAAGGAGGATAAAGCAAATGTTTAGCCGACAAACAGGCTTTTCATTAACCTCTTCTGCACAAAGGCTGAGCTGCAGAACAGGTCACAGGGCTGGGACATACACAGCTACATACCCAGGTCAGGAGGACAGTGAAAAAGTCTAAAGGAAGGTAAGGCACTAGGAATAAGCTGCTTCCTCAGTGCTGGAGTCCACTTCTGAGTTAGGCAAGCACTGGTGCTTCCCTACTGTGCCTACTCTAAAAATAACTTTTTTTAAAAAAAAGTCAGAGTCTGGCACCTTCTATTGGCTCTGATTCCTAATTTCAGAGAAGGGGAAAAAAGGCTTTAATCCAAGACAGCAATATCTCTATTTAAAGGCCACATCTGTTTCCAGTCCTGCCGTGCCCTCCCTCCACACGCCGTGCCCGCTGCAGACCCCGAGCAGCTGCTGCCGCTCCCCCAGGACTCTCCAGCCAGGCAGGACCTGCTGCCAGGGTGGGATGGACAAAGCAGTGGCCCACACAGATTGATTTAGAGCTGAGATAGCAGCTGGCACCTGCCTGGCTGCAGGAGCGGTCCTGAGCTTGGGAGAAGTAAAATTCCCACTCTAAGGAGCAGAAGGGTAAAAGCCTGGAATATCCCCTCTCTGCATATTGCCTAAGGAAAGAGCAAGCCCAGATGTTTTCCCAGTCTCTTCAGCCAAAAATCCATTTGCTAGAGACTCCCAAGAGTGAGAACTAAACCTTGCATCAGCTTCTGCTACATGTCAGCAGCATGAGACAATGAATCAATTACCAGACTCTGTGTAGAATCCCCAATCCAAAAACCACAACCCTTTAAAAAATTTCTTTAGCCACTGTTCTGAGTTGGCAGAAGACCGTTCTCAAGTCCCCCCACTTCATACATCTTTAGTAACTAACAAATAATTATTATTTTTATATATATATCTATATATATATATATTTTAGCTTGCAAACAACAAAAACAGTCAATTAGGTCAGGTACAGAAAACATTAATAAAACTCTTCCAGGTACCTTACTCAGCTATAGCAAAAAGAGCAAGGAGGGACAGCAAACCTCTGCCCTATTCTGAAAGAACCTGTGTAACTGCAAAGGCTGCTACAACAAGGGGGACAGAAGAGAAAGGAAAAAGGGGAAGAATCTTTGAGTGATGAGGAAATGCTGTCACCACTTTACAATTAAAGTAGATTTCTGTGCTAGCAGAGAATTTTTGTCGTCCTGATGGCCTAGGGGTATAAATAAGCCAAAATTGGAGAAGTTATATTTTATTAGGCCAACTGGTATTAGTTGCAGGGTGGCAGAGGAAGGGAAGAACACACAAATTCCTGAGGCATTCCCAGGGCAATTCTCCCTCCCTGATCCTGGCAGGACTTGGCTCTAACACCTCCCAGTGATACAGGGATGGAAATGCTCTGGGGCTCACAGGTACAGTACATGTATGAGACACAGCAAGAAGAATGAGGAAACTCCTTGTGAAATCTGGCTGTGACAATTAAGCTGCCAGATTTCTGAAGTATTTTGCACGTGCATACACACAGATGTACGTGTGTATGCACAGACTGGTATACGCACATATATACTTTTATATACTTTGTCTTATAATATATATCAACATTAGCAGATAGAAAGATTAAAAGTGAGGAAAATGGCTTGTCTGTCATGAAGTTAACATGAAACAGCAGCCTACAAGTCTGTCCTCAATTTCCAACATTTCTTTGAACTCCAGCCCATTTCACATTTATGTTCCATTCCCATTTTCTGCCTCTCTCCTGTTATTCAGATCTTTTGTTTTGAATGTGCAGCTTATGCTTACATTTCCTGCTACTGCCTTTCATTCTCAACAATCTTTTCTTTTACAAGTTTTTTTACAGTCAGCTAAAGAAATACTGGGTTTGATTGTGTAAAGCTCAGATGAGGGAAGGAGCATTTTGATTCCCCTGGGCGCAAGGCCAATAAAAGCTTTTGAACAATGCTGCACAGGACTGGAAAAAAGTGGTTACTAAACTTGCACTTCCCTTTGCAGGCTGCTTGGCTCAGGCAGAGAGATTCTGCTGTGAGTTCATGCTATTTGCTGTTTCCCTTCCTGGCCCTGCCCCAGCAGCACCTCGCAGCCCCCGCCAGCCCCACGCCTGCGGAAACGCGCCCGGAGCCTCCGAGTTTGCTGGCTCAGGATCAGCAGGGAGCATCCCTGTGTCCACACCTCACATGGAGCAGGACTCCTGGTGACTTTCACAGTCCCTCTGGGCCCAAGCACCTGCGTGTCTGCAGCCCAGAGGGGCTGAGCAGGAGGACAGCACACATGAGGATGGGCAGCCCAGCCTGCAGCACCTCCATACCCAGGTCCAGCTTCAGCCCACCCAAACACAGGCATCCAAAAAGAGCCCTGAAGTTCAAACCACACGATCCTCAAGCTCTCCTGCAGCCTCTTACAAGTGACCATTTACATTTAGGTACATGGTTTAGTGGTGGCCCTGGCAGTGCTGGGTTAGTGGTTGGACTCAATGATCTTAAATTACTTTTCCAACCTTAATGATTGTGTGACTCGGCAATCTCCCCACAGTGACAATTTGGAGATGAGCTGAAGGACTGGAGGCACATGCCTGTTCCCAGAAATCTGCAGCAGGTCATACAAGAAGCTCAGATTACAGAATGGGGCTGGAGTTCACCAAGCACCATAAACACTGGTCACCCTCCTCCCCAGGAGACTCCAGACTACACAAGGGGCACTGAATGTTTCAACCACAAAAAAACAATATCAACCAATGCCTTTTCTCCCCTCTTTCATTAAATACACTGAAGATGCTAGAAAAACATTTTCTTCCTTCCTTTTGCTTCCCTTATTTTTGCTCCTTTTTGGTTCCTTTTGCTTTTGTTCTTCTATCCAACATGCAACAGAAGCCAATATTCCTCCCTGGCCTAATGGAATTCGGTTTTTTTGAGGTTTTACAGCAGGTATTAAATGCTTTACACAACAGCAGATAGGAGTTTCCTAGTTTTCCAGAGAGAGAAAGTAGTTGGTTCTGAGCCCCAGGGCTTTTGGAGTGATATGGATCTGAGAGTCATAACTTCCTGCAAAGAACAACCAAGTGAAGGTCATTTTTATGTGTTTTTAGGATTCACATTATTTTAATTTTCCTTTCCACATGATCTCTGTTGGAGAATGGCCCCTAAGGAGCATATCATGATAACAGTTCCTGGTGTAAGATCTAGAAACATTCCAGCATTCTTACATTCACTCTTGCTATACAATTTACTGTACCTTTTCTTCAGAGGAGACTGTGAGCTTGTCACTTGATATTAAACTGCAAACCTGGTCCAGACTAAGGCTAAGAAATTCTTCTCCTAGCATCACCTCAGGGAAATGCTGCTCTGTTCAACAAATGAAAAGGGGGAACAGAAAATTATAATGAAATCCATGTTTTCAGTCAGTGGAAGCAGCACAGAATTCAGAGAACAGCTCTTGCCACAGCTCTGAGCACCCAAGACAGACCCACAGCAGCTGTGAGTGAAACACAGACAGAAACCAGCCTCAGAGCAGGATAAAGAAACCAGGTGTTATTTCAAGCAGCACTAGCCCCATGAAATACTTTTATAAATTATACTAAACTTTCTGAAAAACCACTGAGAATATTCCAGTGGCAAATACAATTAAAAGTGGCAATTGAGACAAGGGCAAACATCTAAAGTAGTAAATAACCTGGCCACCTCAGCACCCACATTCCCAGTTTTCCCCTTTCCACTTAAGCCTGCAATTATTCAAACTTCTATTTCTCCCTTTTTTGTCTCCAGATCCCTCCATACTCTGGGAGCCACTTTAAAATAAAAAGCACATCACTGAATAGAACCTCAAACTGGAGGAATTATGCCTGAACATCATCAAATCTGTCAAGCTTTATATCTAGCCAAAAGGCACACAGAATAATCACTTCCTAAAAAATAATTTCTAGGTCAAATATGTCATCAGCCAGTTGCAGCAATTTTAGTTTTGCAAGAATTTCTTACATATACTGCCAATTTAATCTCACCTGTCATTTGCTAAGTCCCATTTATCTTTGGCTGAATAACAGAAACATGAATCTCAGACACTTTATCTGAAGCAGCTTCTTTCAGGTTCTAATTCTGTAGCTTGGAGAAGCTCAGACTCCTGTATCCAAAGAGCTCTGTCTGCCTCGAGTTTTCACATCTGCAGTGCTTTGCCTGACAAACAGCAGCACCACAGCCACATGAGCTGGTGTAACTTCCAGACAGAAGCTTTTTGGAGCCCCTGAACAGCCCCTCACTGCAGAGCTGGACTCTGGACTTGGACTCCCCAGTCACTGACCCTCCTTGCTCTACTGAGGACCAAAACCCCACAGCTAAGCCAAAGGCTCTGATTAAAAATAGCAGCATGTGGATAAAGTGTAATACTCTGTTATGCTGGAAATATATATATATATATGATCTAATGAACACTTTTCACCTTAAACACTTAAGAGGCAGAAAACAGTTCCCATACAATAAGCTGGATGCATTCTGACCTCTGGGCAAAATCTCATATTCATTCATTCTGGACTTTTCCTGGCAGCAGAAAGGCATTTGATCTCTTGTTATTAGCTGGAAGCAAGTAAGAATATTTACTGATTTTAATAAAGGAACTAGTGCCCGCATCAAGAAGGCTCCTTCACCCACTAAAGTTATCCATTGGCCAGAACTCAGCATTTCTCAAGTAACAGCTCATGCATGCATGGACTCTTGAGCTTGGGGACTTCTGTCTTGATTTAAGATTGTTATATAAACAACATAGTGAAAAGAATTTTAATGGCATTTTTATTAATGGAGTTCCATTAACATTACATGGGCTGCTGTACTAACTGGGACTTATGAAGGCCAATAAAACAACAAAGCAGACCTTCTAATTGCCAAACAACCAAATAAATATACAGTGAATGCACTGCTTGTTGGGTTAAAGATTAAACAGGGCCTGGAAACAAGGATAATGAGATATTACAAGCAAGCTTTTATACAATTAACCATTCCTTCCAGGGTACCTTTTTCTCCAGGGGATAATACAGCTAGAGCAGCTGAGAAAGTTTTAGTTTTATTTGCAGGAGAATAGGGGAGGACTCAGTGGATACGTTTTCATTCCACTGAGCCTACTTATGGTCCAATTAAGGAGAAAATTGTTAAAAAGGAAAATGTTGCAGGACAGAGCAGGTGCTCTGTGAGACAGCAGGTGTATGTGTCACTATACAAATTATCAGAAAACAGAAAAACAAACTGGGAGAGAACTATCAGCTTCTCCCAAGCAGAGGTCAAGGGCAGCTCTGCTGGAGGAGACTGGAAAGTGCTGGGGAATTCAGAGCTTGGGGCTGGCTGAAAAAGCTTCACATTTACAGTGTAGAGGAGAAATGCTGAAAGCCATTGCCTGCACCTACTTATTGCAACCAAACACATCCACTGCCAAGGAAACATGAGCCTATGGTCCCTGAGGGTAAGGGGCCATTGCTGCACAGATCAGAGCCTCAGACTGCAAGGCAGTTCTAGCTGAGTGTTCCAACGCCCAGCCACAGGAATTAATTTTGCCCAGTGCCATTTATTCCCACAATGGAAATGCCCAGCAGTGCCTCCTGCTCTCCCAGGGCAGGGTCCATGGGGAGGACACCAGCACACCAACACCAAGCTGTTCCACAGGCACACCGAGAGCTTGATAGGATCACACTCAGGAACTCTTGAGTGAGCTGAGATCCAGAGGATCAGGCTTTTTTACCTTCTAAAGCTTTTTTACCTTCTCCCCTGTGAGCAAACCACATTTCACAACTTGCAGCATCACAAGAAGTTTTAAGTCCAGAACCAATAAAGTACTCCCTTCCTGTTCTAACACCAGAAGTCTGAAGACACCAAGGTGCTGAGCCCTGGAGCTGCTGTAGCTGGAGGCAGGGTCAGCTCCACACACAGACCCCTGCCCTCCCCTCACCTGCGTAGGCGTTGGCCTGCTGCAGCAGCTCGGTGCAGGCGTGCACGTCGGCAAAAGCGCGGATGCCAAGGCAGTTCGTGGGATGCAGCTGGGACTGAAGGAAGTCACAGCAGTTTTTTCTAACATCCATCAGTTGCAATAAACTAGCAGCTGGCAACAAAACCTGCAAAGGCACAAGAGGGGAACGAAAGTGAGCTACAAGGAGTGGTTCACAGCTTGCACAAATTGGAGGCAATTCCCCTTCAGACAGGGACACAGCCCTGTGGGGTCATGAGAAGGAAAGTTCAAGTCTTAGTCTACCCATATATGCAGAAGATCCCTGTTCATGCTCTGAGACATGAAAATGGCTATCCTACACTGGGCTATAAGTGGAATTGCTCTCACAGCTTCTCCCCACAAGACCTCAAAACAAAGTGAGGACAAGTCAGAAGCAACCAGATGCTCCTGGATTTCTGGCTTTGCCGCAGGTAGGTCCTGCACACAGATTTATTTTTTTTCCCCACAAAGGGCTTTATATTATTTATAAGTATTGCTATCAGATTCAAAGCACATAGCAGTCTATCAGTCCTCAAAACCCTGGACTTTGTTACTTCCAACAAAACCTTACTGGCTTGTGAGCAGGGTGCCCAAACAGTCAGAAGCTCAAGCAGGTTTTGGTAACAGCAAGGCACTTGGGAAAGACAGGTCCAACTATTCAAATTAGCAGCTCTCATTTACACTGACACAAAATGCTGGGGACACTTGTGGATCATGGCTGCATCTAAAAATGAGGTATTGCTTTGTACATCCAAAACTAAGCACAGAGAAAGGAGACAGAAATGGATGACAAATGTGACATCTGCTGGGAAAAAACACCTTTGAGGCCAGTGAGAAGGACAGGAAGTAGAAAACAAAGTCCATCAGGACATTACAGCCCGTGACATCAGCTACTTCCTCTCTTATGTCCAACAGCAGCTGCAGACGTGTCTTATTCCAGTTCTTTTGTAGCTCTGGCTGCCTCACACATGTCCTTCCAACTGGGCATCTGTGCTCACCATCTGAGCACACATTTCTGGAAAATTATTGCCAACTCAAAAAAAATAAGCAGCTGTTAAACAAACCAAATGAGTTAACATCATTCACCTCCCTGGATCCTGATGGCAGCAAAGGGATTAAGATGTTCCCTCCCTGTGCTTGCCAACACAGTCCCATTCCACACCAGGGCAGGACACTCACAACCTGCTCCAGGTCTTTCTAAGCAACTGATGTGTTCCACTCCAGCCCACTGGTAGTGGCTGACTGCTGCCAAGCAGCCACCCCAGCAGGCAACAATAAAAAGAGAAGTCAATTAATCCAGGAGCCTGTTCTAGCCCAAGCCTCTTGATGCCAGGAGCAGATTAGTTTGTGGCTTTGATTAAGTCAAAATAGTAATGCTCTAGGATTTTGAAACCTGTGAACCACTTTCTTTCCAACTGAACCATTTCTGAACACCTGAGCTACCTAAGGGCTTTGATGACTCCATGCAAACCATCTCTGGCTATAGACCAGCCAGGGGCTCCTCTGGGCAACCCCATCCATCCAGGATGGATGCCTGCCAGCCCAGTGGGCTGCTTACCTCCAGGGTCTGGGATGTTGCCCCCAGACCAAAAGGAACTCGCTACCATCACCACATGCACCAGCCTCTGGACAAAGCAGTGCTGCTGTTATGGCTGTGCTGGCTTCAGAGGCAGTGCAGAAGGAGCCTGACACCACTTCAGCCTTCAGGAAAGGGGCATTATCATACAACACTTCTCAGAAATAGGATATAAAAAGCCTATCAAGAGATGAGGGGATTTTCTCTTTCTTACCTCCCAGCTGAATGTCTCAACACTCATCTTGTTTTTACCAGGGAAGGCAAAAAGCGAGCAAAGGATTTCCGTGAGAACAAAGTCTGTTTCCTTTAGAAATAACAAGAGGAAATGCCCTGCCTAAACATGCAGCAGGACCAAACTGCAACCCCATTAATATCCAGGAAAGTTACTCACATGGGTCTGGATTTGGCTCTTAATATTTGAACTCCAACAGCCGTGAACGATTTAGTGAGAGCTGGCTTCTCTACCAGATCTGCCTCCAGATCAAAACCCACTCATTTTTTGAAACTATGTCAAAATCATCTGCTATTACTACTGAGACTGACTGCTTTACTTAATTTATGTCCAGAACCTCATCTATGGGATGTGTGTCTAGATATATATATATATATATCTATATATACATATAACATCTAGTTCACTAGCCATGCTCTGCAGACTCCACACAAATTTCAAGTTTTATTGAAATTGCCTGTGCAATTACTTCTGTAGACCTTTGATGTCTCTAAGCTAGAAACATCTTTCAGCCAAAAGTGCTCTGTATATGTAAGGTTCATTCATTAATGCTGGACTGCAGAGGCTGGGGTTAATTCCCTACTGTGACAGAGCCTTATAGGTAGCCTTGGCCAAAAGTTAACTTGCATCATTCCTGCCCTGCAAAACTGGGAAAGGAGCATTTCCCCTAGGCAGGGGATGTATTAAAGCTTATAAGCAGCTTTGACAATTTGGTCAAATTGGAAGCCAAGTAAAAGTACTGGCTTTAAGCCTCAGCTGTACATCCAGGGCCACAGCTGGGACTCCACATCTGCCCAAACAGGGAGACAGCTCCCAGGCACCCACCCAGGGGAACCTGTGACCAGAGAAACAAATGTATTTTGTGTTTGCAAGGCAGGTAAAATACTCAGTTTTAAACAAGGTGCTCTAAACAGCACAAACAGTGGAGATAAAACTACATTAGCGTAATGTGGCTTTTGAGTGCAAGGGTGGCAATTGGGCTTTGTTACACCCCAGCTGCTCCCAGGCAGCACATGGGCTGAACAACAGTACCTCCACTTAAATGCTCCACCTGAGGTAAAATAGCCCAGACAGAGGAAGGTGTGACAGCATCAGGGAGTCAAAAAACCTTGTCAGGAGAAGGAGACAGGCAAAGGATGTAGAGAGGAGAGAAAAAATGGGAACTGGCTACTTCCCTCCTGAGCTGCCTTCTCCAACTTCAGACACATCATCCCCTGGTTAAACAGTGAAATAAAAAATGTGAATACATGCATCAGGTGCAACACAGTGCTCTGGTGCCACATCCACAAGATTCTCCTCAGCTTTCTATTAGGCCAAGACAGTTTAAAATACTTCCTATAGGTTTAAAAAAGGGGCCCCAACCCAGAGGAGTCAGCCCTGCAATGGACCAGGGACCCCTGCACCCCAGGGAGATGCATGGCAAGGGGCTTTGGTTCCAGGGAGGAACACAGCCCTAATTTATTGCTGAAAGGTGCTCTGACTCACCCTGGGCTTGCATGTACTACAGCTGCAGATTTTGGACTGAACACAGGGAAGAGATGGACTGACCCCATTTATAAACCCTTTATCATCAAAACTGCACTTGTCAGAGAGCTCTCTTTCTTTGTTGTGGCCTCCTAAGTGAGCAGGGAAAGCTGAGGTGCAGAAGCACTTCTGAAACAGAAATACTGCAGCTCCTAGCAAAGCTTTTTTCCTCTTTTCTTGAGACAGTTTTTATGACAATTACTGTACCTGCAAAGCTGACAGGTTCAATATCTACTTCCTCCAGACAGCCGATTTCAGATTTTGTTCTCTGTGTACGAGCCATATCTCAAACTGTGGCAGTACACAAGGACACCTCACACATGTGGTCCATGGCATATCATTCCCAACAATTTAATTGTGAAATCAGGTCAATCAGGACTTTTTTTCCAGGGAATCATTACAACCTGAATGACTTTCTTAATTGGGAGGGCAATTCTCAGGCTGCCTGCCAGTAATGAAGTGTCATCAGTAGGGCTGGTTGGGACACACTAAGGAGGGACTGTATTCACTGCCTAGAGACAGAGGTGCAGGTGTTTTCTCTGCCTAGGACAGGGAGAGGCCTGTTCCCAAATCTCTTCATTCAGCACTGCCCAAGGGCACCACGCAGAGCTTCTCCATCACTGAGCTGGCAGGTTTGATATGAAAGTTGGAAAGCAGGCAGCAATGTCACCACTTCAGCTGCAAAATCAAGACTTAATTGAAAAATTCAGGTGATTGATATGTAAAAAGCACCAGCTACCCCATACATGTAGAGAGCAGCAGACCCTGTGCTCTGATGTGTGTTTATGATTTCCACTGAGATCAACCCAGGAACCTGAGCATCTGTGAAGTTCCCAAAGACACTCACTTTAGTATTCCTTCCTTTTACTGCATGTCAAACTGCATGACACAACTTCCTTCTAAATAAATGTATCAAGCTCCACCTTCAAATGAATGAGTTCTTTATATCATGCATATCAAAATTTACAACTAACCTTGATGTGGGATGCAAGAGAAGAGAAACACCAGAAGGCAGCAGGTGTAGAAATCCCAAGATGGATTTTCCTGAAACTACAACACGACTGCAATAAAGACAGAAATTCTGTCTCTGCTCCATGCCTTCTAAACAAGTGGGAGGCTTAATCCCAAATACATGTTCTCAGGTAAAACTTCTCTATCATCCATCATGCCTGGCCCTTCCTACTGCTGCATCTCTACTGCCTTGAAATCCCACCTTAAGAATGACGTTCCAATAGATAAAGCAGGATTGCATTTGTTGGGGTAAATCTCACCCATGTACCCCAGCAGGGTTAGAAGAGAGTATTCCTTCCACATGGGCTCAGGATGAGCTGAAAATCCCCTTTGCCTGCACATTTGGGACATAATCTTGAGAAGGAATTGGATGAATACCCCCAGGAATGCACTACCTAGATGACAACTGGAACTGACCGTAAAGGTTTGGCTCCCTGTACACATATCCTTCCTTATATAAAAAACAAAAGACACTGTGTCATTTTGTTGCACAATCAGCTACAGAAATACGTGCTTAGAAAAAGAGACTCACTTCCTGAGCCCATACCAGGCCTATAAAAGCAAAAAAAAAAAAAAAATATAGAGGTTTCTATTAGAAAGGAAACAACAAAAGAAGTTGTTAAAATGCTTCTTGTTGTGAAGGACTGGGCACTGCTCAGCATTCAAACACACTTAGGAACATTCATTCTGCACTCCATGATACCTTTGATGTTCATCTTCTTCTGATTTCTATCCTGCTGTCATCTTATTTTTGTCACTGACAAGATAGTGTCATTTCATTTATTCACAAGTTTTGATACCTTGGCTGCATCTGCTCAGTTAATGTCACTAAGCAATTATTTATCTTTTTTTCATAATTTTTACAATGATATTACCTGGCATCTGTACTCAGAAACTGCATCTTCCAGCTACTGAGAAAGTCTGAAGAGCTCCTTTAAAAAAGCACCCTTGCCCAGCTAGAGAATCAGAACATGTGAGAAGGAAATGGCAGAGCTCAGGAGATACCTGCTGGGAAAAGAGGAAATCTCACTGTGCTCAAGCAGGGCTGCAAAGAAACATCACTGAAACAGCACAGACAGGCACTACTGAGGTGTCCTTCCAGATGGATGGATGGATGGATGGATGGATGACCCAAAGCTGCACAGCAGGAGGATATGATGATGCAAGGGACCAAACCTCACTTCTTTCTAACACTGGCACTGTTAATTCAGACAAGAGACTACAAGGAGTTTAATTTTTGTTGTTTTTAGCCTTCACATCATGTGAAGCTTTCCAACAAATCACAGAATATTCACTTCTGTAACCTTTTCTTCTTGTGGCTGGAGGTGAATATTAACCTCTTTATGGCATTTTGTTCAGAGTGAAACACTCAGAGACAGGATGGAAATTTCTATTTCTACTGGTTTCATAACACAATTATATTAAATTCCATAAAACATTTTCAGCATGAACACTTTAAACATGTAATAAAATTTAAACTAGTCAGTTAATCTTGCAGTAGATCAGCTTCATTTCTTAGCTCCTATGAATTAATTTACCTCTAGCCTGAAGAGTTAATCACAGAGGGGATATTGAAATAAATGCAGCAGTAAAAGGACCTGCTTTACTAGATTGGGGAAAAACACTTAGTATTCAAAACTTATATTTTTTTCATCTTACTGTCTGAGAGATGAAAGCCAAAATGTAGCCAGGGATCTACTTTAACTCCCTGGGCCACAGAAGGCAGGCTTTGGTTATGTTTTACTAAAAAAGATGGCTGTGTAATTGCTCAGGAAAGGCAACACCTGGACTTTTCACAGACCTTCTGGGTAGGACAGAGCTGCCTCTCCAGTCTGCTCCAGCTCCCACAGCACTGGTTACACCCAGGTGCAGCTGGAGCACCCAAACACTCCCCTGGGAATGCAGCTGAGCTCACTGCCCCATGAAGGCAGGCTCAGCAGATGGGATCCCAAGCTCTGCACACCCCACGTGCCAAGTGGGAGCTTCTGGAGCACCCAGTGCCCAGCAGTGTGGAAGGAAAGCACACCTTTCACAAAGCACATGGATACAGCCTCCACATTTCCCACAGAAACAGGGACCAGCCTCAGGGTGTGTAAATGTCATTTCTCCTCCAGCAGTGGGAGATCCCAGAGGTGCAAGGAGCTCCACCCCAGTGCCCCAGTGAGTGATGTTGTGTCAGCCCCTGGTGACCCTGATGGGGGTCACAGAGCAGACAGCCAGGCCAAGCCAGCCATGGCTGGGTTTGAATCTCAGCTCCTTTGCCATAGTGGCACCTTGAAGGTCTCCTCACTGAAGATCTTGAAGGTCTCCTCAGCCTCACTGCAGGGCAAGCAGGCTCCACACTCCTACCAGTGTGACAGCTGCTGGGCTGAGAGCACACCCAACAGCCACCTTTGTAAAACCAGAGGGCAGAAGGGGCAGGAAAAGGCTCCCACAGATTTAGGTCATGAAGGATGGTAAAGGGTTGGACTGCAAAGTGGGTCTAGCTCAGAGGTTTGCCCAAACTCCTGCAGGAGGAGCAACAGGTCAGCAAGAACCTGCAGTCTGCCTGAGGGATCAGAGCAGAAGAGCTCACAGCAAGAACCTCATTTCAAGCAGAACCGGTCTAATTTTGCCAAGTTAATTAGGTCAACAAAACTCTCCAGCATCACTGACAGAGACTTGCTCCCCTGGCAATGTCCAAGTCAAAGTGAGGAAGACAACAGGCTCAAACTGCCACTTACAAACAAAAGAGACCAACTGAAAAGCACGTCCACACACAAGCTCTCAGCATCCCTCCCAGGCATCAGTGGCTAAGTGCAGAGCCTTTTTCTTACCACAAATACAAGCAGAGTCAAAGAAAGAGCTTTACCAGCAGCCACAGCCACGTGACACTGAAAAACACTATTCCTGAGCACCCTGCTTTATTTGAAGGCCGCCTTTCAATTACTCTTTCCACTTCTGAACAAATATTTACCTCTCAGAAATTCAAGACAGAGCACACACACAAAAAAGGAAGAATGTCCTCGTTTGAACAATCTATTCTACTCAAAGCTCTATGAAACAACTCAAACTACCCAGAAGAATTTAAAAACTAACAGCCACATTCCTCTGCCATGGCCTCAAAACATTTGACTCACTGCTTGAGTCTATTCTGACCTTCGACAGACTGACCCACAAGTCAGCACAGCTTCTTGGAAGGCAAATGCCTGCTCTTGTTATAAGAGCACCACACAAAAGCTAAATGCAACATGACTTAACCATGGGGAAAGCACTAAAGTGCCCCAAGACTAAACAGAGGCTGGAAGCAGCTCTTTTCAAGCTCAACCTTTTACTTTCTGCAGCCTGGGGAGATCCCTCACCCCTGAAGAACCTGTGCCTTTGAGTTTCAAGCATTTCACTTGGTTCTCCACAGGAGCTGCTGAAGCAGACCTACCTGCACATTCTCCTCTGTGACCTCGATCTCAGCGGTGTAGATGTAATCAATCAGCTTCCTCAGGGTCTGCCCATCGACATCTTTTATCTCAATCTTCTTGGCCTTACTTTCAGACATGTCTCCTGAAATTAATTTCAAAAGGACAGTTAGAGTTTGCTCTGCAGGACCTTGCTCCCCACACATCCAGCACTTTCTCCCGGTGTGCCAAGACTGCCTGGCACTATCCCTCACCGTAGAAGAACCATCACTGAGATTCTCAGAAGCCTCCTAATGCCACCTAAAAAACAACTCAAGTTTGAGGACACTGGTGTAAAACAACATAAATGAGTAAATGCGACAAACTCAATTTCTTGACAGAAAAGAGCCTGCCATGGTTCACCCGCATTCAAACAAATATAAGAGCTAAAAATAAACCCTCAGTATGTCCCTCAACCATGTCTCAATACAGGAACAGACTCAAAGAGACTGTGGATGGGTCTTATGAAGGCCTTTGAGAAACATATTTTTATCTATATTTTTAATAAATATATTTAAATATTTTAAATATATATATATATATATACATATGGATAGAATGATTATGTTGCAACAGCTACATTAGGGCATTTTGTGGTATACCCTACATTAAAAGCAATGCAGTGTTATTCTCTTTCTTTAAAAAGAAGCTGAAACCTGCTCAGGAAAACAAGCACACAGCCAGCAGTTACACCCAGCATGCAGCAAGCTTCTCTCCTAAATTACCCTGCTGTAACCCATCCATCACTTGCACCTTGTGCAAAGCATCCACACAGAAAAATTCACTTCTCATCTCTTACCTTCCCAATCTCACACCTTTGGATCCAAACTGTATCCCTTCTCCAAATCCATAACTCAAAGGCACATGCAACTAGAGCAATAATTTCCTCCCTGAACATGCAAGTAAAGCCCTGTAGCTGTGTAAGAGCCTATTCATTCACCCAGAGCTTTATGCACACCCCCAGGAGCAACAGGAGCACATCAGAGGAACAAAAACATGCAGTGGGAAGGAGAAAGGACTCCCCACAGCCCTTCCAACATCCCCACTCATGGTGACCTCACCAAGGATTTAATCACCAGGATCTCCACAGAAAAGAAAGAACGAAGTCCCAAGTGGAAAGAAAATGATAGGTGGAAAAGCAAAACTAAACAAAGGAGAGCATGAAGAAACATCAATCCTTAAACCTGAGCACAAATAATCACTACTCTCAGAAATCTGGTGACTCAGTACTGCTGTGGGATTAAGTGGAAAAATATTTCCTGCAGCCTATAGAAGTAATTACAGCCTACATCTCCGTGCAGCATTCCACAGGACGTGGCCAGGCACAGTAAGTGCACAGCACAGAGTGAGATGCTAAAGAGGGCCCAAGCTTCAGCAAAACCTGGATCCTGCTAATTGAACTTTGCTGACTTTCCTTATGTGAATAAGGAGGCAAATAATAGGAGTGGGGTGGGACCATGAGTGTTAGAACAGTCAACAACGTCCCAAGAACTGAAATAATATTTGCCCCAAATTCAATTTTTAAAACTGAATAATAAAATGTTATTCAGAGGAGCCCATGAATACAAATGAACCAGTACAAAAGGATAAATGACCTACATTTGGGAGGCCTTCAAAGCAGGTAGGACTTTTTAATTGACAAAATGTCATCTTCACACACTTCCTCCCTGCAAAAAACCCCAAACATCTCTAGAGATGAAAGGGTGCTTCTGAGGACAGAGCAGTTCCCAGCAGCCCTGTGGTGCTGGAGGTGCCTGTGAGGAGCACCCACCAAATCCCCCTCCATGGGGAGGGCAAGTGGAGCCCAGAGCCCTGCAGGACCCTCGGTGTGGGAAGGGGCTCAGCCACACACACCCAGATATCGATGCAGAAATAGCCTGGAGGGATCAATCTGATAACATCATCTGTCGTGACATCCATGTGATACAAGCAACAAAAATAAAGGCTGTGTGGGCTTCCCCACCCACCAGCAAGCTGCCAGCCCTGAATACCAACAGCCTCCACTGCCTCTGCTCAGGACCAGCCCAGGAGGGGATTCTTGTGCCCATGGTCAGACAGGATCTGACCCAGTGATTGAGCCCTCCCACTGTCACAGGGTGGACAAGTGTCTAGTGCTGTGGAACGGGGAAGAACCTGGAGACACCACAAGTGAACCAAGGCAGGGGCTGGTGCAGACCAGGAGCAGGCAACAGGCTGCCCCTTGCTCCAAGCACAGACCCAGGGCAAGCCTCAGGAGCAGTGCCGTGGGCTGGATCATTGAGGGCATCTCAGCTCACATCTCTTCAGAAAAAAACCCTACACCTTCAGCCCCACAAAATACAACTCCTAGGGTGTCTTTCATATGTCCAACTCCAGCCCTACCTGACACCTTAATTACAGAATAATTCAAATCACTAGCATGTCTCATGTGTAAAGGCTCTGTGAATAAGTAGTGCCTGGCACGAGGCACTGCACAGACCCCATCCCCACACCACTGCAGCCAGGCACACACAAGGGACAAGGTGTGAGGGAGCAAGGGCAGGCAAAACAGGCAGGGTGGCTCTGAGCAGACCCTTGGTAGGGGACAGACTTTGCAGACACCAGCCCCTCATGGAAGCATTCCTTTCCTGCACCACATTCAACATCCAGCAGCGCCTTTTCTGCTCCCCTCTTGCTCATCAGGGCAAGAAGAGAGCAGAGCTCTGTTTTGTCACAAGATAAACTACACTCAAAACTGCAGCAGCCCATGGTGCTGTGTTTACCTAGCACAGCAGCCTGCCCTGCCTCATACACATTGCATTTCCCAGTGCACAGCCACAGATGTGCTGATGAAGAATATGAGTGCATTGGATAACAAATCCACAGCCTCTCACACATGGGGGGGAGTGCTTTGAAGCAGCACTCCCTGCACGGGAGGTTTCTGCTTTCTCCTTCAGCACTTCCAAAATTCCTAAGGGATCTGACAGGAGCAGTCCCAGCACTGTCACTGAAGTATTTGTTACCCTTTCTGAAATGATTGTGTTTTCTTCTAAATGGACAGAAATCACTTTTCCAAATCATCCCCACAGAATAGTGCCAACAAGGACCAGCATCCAAAATGCTCTAGAAAACCAGCATGGAAAGGGACACTCAGGAAGTGCTGGGTCCCATCTCTCCTTCAGCAGTAGAAGATACAAATGGAAAATGTGCCTACCCATTTTCAGACTTTCCAGGAATATTTCAAAGAGGAATGGCTAACCAGAGGACACATGATGGTTTAGGAAAGACCCCGAGGTCATCACAAGGTCATTGTCACTCATGGCTCCAAAGTCAGGCCCAGTTGGCAGTGGCAGAGCCTGCAGAGCGAGTGTGGGTGCAGGTGGATGAGCTGTGGGTCCCAGGGTGGTTCCCTGTTCACAGCTCCACACTGATCACTCACTGCTCACTGCTGGGGGACCCCTCCAGGGGGAATTCAGTGTGCACAAGCAGCTCCTGCAAATACCCCACAGTGCAGCTGAACCCGAGCCCTTGGCTCCATCACTGCTGCACAGTGCAAAAAACCAAGTTACAACAACCAGCTCGTGCTGAAGCTGTGATTTTAAACTGTCCCCTCGCAGGGAATCCTCATGCAGCTGGAAGGAGATCACATGCTTTGTCTTGACAAGAGAGAGATCCAGACCTTAGGAATTTGGGGATAGCTGGACTGAAAGCAAAGGGAGAGCTGGTCTTTGGCTGACCCTCTGCCTCCAGGGACTTGTCAGGGGGAGGGGACAGAGGCTGCCGAGGCTGTCACCCAGCCCCGGGGAGCTCCAGAGCCAGCCACATGACGAGTTAGCTGATTACTGTTTAACTCACAGAGTGAGGGATTACACGGCCCAGAGAATTCCTGCATGGAAACATGAGCAGCCCTGCCCACCACCTTCCCACTCAGATGACCTCTAAGGATCAGAGGGTTTTTCCAAGAGGTTTTTCTTTAGTAAACTGTTCATCAGGAGCAAACTCACAAGTCGTGCTCGAGGTGCCCTCACACACAGCTGCTTCTGAGCAGCGTTTGCTCTGGCTCAGCACCACAGCCTGTACCAGCTTCAGGATACAGCACCAGTGCCCCAGAAAACACAAATGCTCTCCACCTTAGCTCACCACACTGATAAAGCCACCATGGGGATTGTCACATCTCGCCTCACATTTTACACCTGAGGTTTTCTCCACACCTCTGATAGAGAAGGGAAAAAAGCTTCACTAACGACAAGCTCTTTCCTGAGAAATGCTGCATTCCGCTTCCAGCAAAATGAATTAAACTAGATCTAATCTCAAGGCTTTTAAAAGGAAGAAACAAGGCCCAGACCACAAGCAAATGAACATGAAATGGGGGAAAAGCCCCTGAACCTCATTTATGTTGGAGCTCAAGGACAATAACAACCATTCCCTAGGGTGTACAATCATTTTCTCTGTATTTGTCAGTTCCTATCCTGGAAATGAGGGCAAAGAAAGGGAAGGAAGTTAAGGAGTTTCTGACCACACTAACTTTACTAGAATGACTTCAATAAGCTGCACACTCCCCTCCTTCAGGATGGACATAGCTTACTTTGGGGTTTTTTTGGCTGATCCATCTGGGCACAGCCTTTGAAGGGCACCTGCTCCAGGGATCAGGTGATCAGAGCAGGAATTTTGTCCTCTTCTTCCTTTCTGTCATTACCAAAACACACTGGACTGCAGCAACTCACCCTGTTAAAAAGCTGGGCTGCTAAAACACACTGGGATCAAGAGAACAACAGTGTTATTTCAGGCAGCAGAAAAAAGTGCCATGGGAGATTAAACATCTGTGACTGCCAAATCAGTATCGGCAGGGCTGAGCCTTGAAACTACAACTCCTGTGCCAGCAACTTCTTTGATGTGCACCATGAACATTTAGGGCACTGAGCACATGCTTGATGATAACTTTTTCATGATCCAAGGTCTTGTTAGTGGAAAAAAATAAACCCATAAAGCAGTGAGCCAAACCCCACAGTAAGCTCACAGTGCCCCACATGCTATCTACTCACCCCATAGCCACACAACCACCCCACAGGAATTAGTCAAGGATGACCAGCATCATCCATCAAGTACAGGAAACTGCAGACCCTTTTGTACCCCTTCTCTCTCAAGGAACCCTCTCCTGCCTGCACTGCAGCTCCTGACAGAGACACAGCCCGAGGGCTGGGGACTGCAATGGCCCATGCAGCCCAAGCACTGTCTGGTGTCAAAAGCAGTACCTGTAAACATGGCACAAAAATAAGGGCTGCAGGCTGCCAGCACCACCCGGTGAGCTTCCATCTCCACGGTTTCAGCCACAATCACCACATCACACAGGAGCCGCTTGCTGCGAAAACACCACAAAAGACAAAGATCATTTCAGAATTCCTGGTCAGGCAAAAAGCTACATCACTACAGCCCAAAAAGTGGAAGACCCACCATTACAGACACAGTTTAGCTTCTGCTAAATCCCAGGGGAAGGTCCTCTAATCCTTCAGTACCAGCTCTATCACTGCTTGACTACAAAGCAAAGCCTGAATCCTCCTGAGGCTGCAACACTGCCTGTGGTTCTGCTTTCCCAAGGGGAAAAAAGCCTGGAAGCCAAACAAGGCATACAGGCTGCCCAAAAACCAAAGGGTAAGCAGCTCCTTCACCTGTCAAACAAGCAGGGCTTGGAGAAAGCACAGAAGAGCTTAAAGATTTGGGCACTACCTGAGGCCAGGATCTAGAAGATATGTCAGACAAGAAATAGGCATACAGGGGAACACCAGCACCACTTTCATCTTTCCATAGGGAAAAGGTGGAGTGGAAAATGAAGTGATTTCTGTACTTCCTTCCATGCTTTTAACTAAAAAAGTGGTCACCAAAATATGACCTGGCACTGGTAAGTGCAGAGGCTGCCTCAGCCATCTGCCAGAGAGGAGGTATCAATCACTGGAGTTTATCCATGGGCCTGAGGACTTCATTTACCTCATGCATTAGTCTGGGATTAAGAGTCACTGGGATAAAGAACGGGGTTCCAGACAGAAACATAAAAAAAAAGCCTTCCAAGCTCCCCCACTGACTCATTGTAGAGCTTTGGAAAAGTCACTTCATTAAGGAGTGACCTTTTCTACCCGCCCCACGTATGTCCTTTGAGGATTCATTAGTTAATGTTTGCACAGAGCTTCGCAGATGCCGACAGCAAGAAGTGCTCAGCCTCCCAATAAGTTGGTTTAAGATGCTTAAGCATACAAATGCAAACTAAGGGTGTTCTTTTCAAATGTCAAGCCCGAAAAAGGATCAGTGTCTGTAAATCTAGATGTTGCCTTCTCTTTGGAAATACTTATCTCCACACTGAACTTTGTCTTTAGGAAACTGCATTACCAAATAAACATACACAGAGCTTCTAATGGACCAGCTATGTCTCTACTTCTCCATGCACCAAAATACATGAAAAAACAGCTGTGAAATGGAGGGCTACAGTTGGAAATAGGAAGAAAGTAGGAACTGGCAGTCTGTGCTCTCTTTCCAGTTTGGAAGGGGGAAGGGCAATGAAGAGAACTCTTTAAGAGCCTCTTAATGGAAGCTTCCTCATTTCTTTTAGCTTATATAAAAGGAGCTCTGTTCAATTTCTCTTTGGGCTATAGTAATCTAAAGTACCACTCATAAAATTAATTTCATCTACATTTGCAAACTAGAAGCCTAAGTGCCACTTAGGGACGTGGTTTAGTGGTGGCCTTAGCAGTGCTGGGTTAAGGGTTGGACTCAATGATATTAGAGGTCTTTTCCAACCTAAACAATTCCCTGATTCTATATAGTGTATAGGTTAAAGGCTTATCATGATTTTTCTGGGCCCTCTGAATGAGATTTCTGGATGCATGTGAAGGGAGAAACTATTATTCAAGGGATCTATTAACACTGATTGCTGACAGCTTAACAGATCCCAAGCTTAGTGCACATTCAAGAGATGTGAAAACCATATGTTCCACAACAGCAGCAGGAGCCAACAAAAAAAAAGAAAGTACCTAGAAGATGAAAACATCATACAGGTGCTTAATGGCAGCTTTCATTCTTCCACGTTTTATCAGTTCAGTATTGCCCAAGACACCTAACCACAGGCACTAAGAAACATTGTCTGTCTCCAGTTATTCCCACTATGCTTCAATTAACAAAGGAATAGTAGTGCACAAAAGATTTCTGAATATAGCTGCACAAACCTTTAGTTTCAGATCCTTTGCTTTCAGTACAAAGAAAGGACCAGAAGGATGCCAGTAAAAAGTAAAAAAAAAAAAATACAACATACCCTACTTCATATAATGGTTACAATATTTCCATTTTGTTCCTATGCAACAGAGAATCACTGTCAGATATCTTTGGAAAGAAACATTTCCAATCCTTCTCCACACTAGAGAATGTGTGTATTAGGAAACTATTTAATCTATGGAGAGTAAGTAGCTATTACAGCATCTCTTGATTACTTGGAGTGTGCAGAAGAGCAAAGGGTGTTACCTGCTTTCATCACATCCCCTCAGCAGTTAGGGAGCACGTACATTCATGTGTGTGACACATACATAAGAATTCTTTTTAAAACTAGAAGGGTGAGTAAGTCTAATGAACTAGTCAGAGAAAGACTCACTGAACTTCTGTCTGGTTTGTGGGATAACAGCCACTGAGAAATATCTCAGACTGAGCCACTGCCACCACACTGCTGATGTGATGACAGCAGCTTTCAAGGCTGCGTTCACAGATATTTTTTCAGCCTCTGTTCTCCCTGTGCCCACACAGCTGTGTAAAGACCAAGGTGTTCTCTTTTGACTAATATCAGGATTTTTCAATTTGCAAAAAGAGACCTGACATTCTTCCTGGGTACGTGATTTTTTTTTCACCTCTTACTTTGGAATGCTAAGCCCAGACTGAGTGATGCTGCTAGTTAAAGACACTAAGAACAGTACATTAATAATCTTTGGTCTGTAATTATGTGTAGGTGTCCTAATGTCTGTAATGTTCTATTACTGGGTTTCAGACCCTTATCTCAGTTAAGAACATAGTTTATAGCTGAATTTGCTGTAAGTAATGGAAAATACTAAATTAATTATCATCTATAAATGAAGGGTACGGCTCAGAAAATGTTTTAGGGAAGACTGGGTAGAGGTCTGGGACTGGGCAGAGCAGCCCACCACAAAAGAACTGCATTTTAGCTTCCTATTTGTTGATTAATCCTTTGCATGCAACCATTAGCTGTAATAAAAATGACACAGACTATTTTCTATATCTCTCAATCAGCACAATTTTGCTAACACAGAGAGGGTACCCAGTAAGTCAAAAGTGTACCTCCGTAATTCATTCATGACCTTGAAAGCCTTTCTCATGTGAGAGGGGTTGACTGTCACTGTACGCTGGTCCTTTTCATCTTCAGCTGCCTCAGAGGAACGGGAACTCTGCTTAATGCTAAAAACAGGGACAAAAAAAGGAGTAGAAAGTTTGTTTCAATGACACTTTAAAAAACAAGCATCCTAAAACTGCAGCACAGGGTATTAAGCATGGAGTTACTCACAAGTCAGTTAGTCAGTTTAGGTGCTCCACATGAAGTGCATCAAAAAATGCAGCTACTTCTGCATGCATGTTGAAAGCCAACTCAGCCCACATCTCAGCCAGCAGGGAAGAAAAGTGAAAAGTGCCAAACACCTGAGGATAAAGCCCAGTCTTACAGGCTTCAGGCCAGGAAAGCAGTATAAGTTGAAACTCAAGCCAGAATATAATTGCCTCACTGAATAGAAATAAAGTTCAGCACTGGGAAGTACAAGAGTACCATGTATGTTTTTAACATTCCCAGAGAAAAAGAAGTTTAGCCTTCAATGTCCTGTCTGAAAAAGTCAAGCACACAACACGACTTGTATCTTCTTTAGAGGCAAGTAGAAAAGGGCTATTAAACTCCTTGCACAGCTTTCAAAGCTTTCCTGAAGCCACTTGCTGTTTCAGAAATAGGTCTCTTTATTGCCACTGAAACATATGGAATGAATTATTAAACCTTCCTAGCAGAACCACCAGCTACATAGGTAATGTCAAACCAGAGGCACTCAGCTATGTGCTGTGTTTAACCAGGCCAACAGGTGCCTAAGGCACATACGTGTCCTCATTATTTGTTGGGAGCATTGGCTCTGTACACACAATTGACAGTGGGTCAATATCTCTAGCTCCCTGATCTGAAAGCCTGTGAAATCACTCGGAGCTAAAGGCTCCCACCTGTGAAAGGAGCAGCACTTTGAGGCAGGTCTCTGTTCTGCTCACGTCCATGGCTCACCCCTCAAACCCCTGGCAGGCAAAGACAAACGAGACAAAGCCAGGAGGGTTGTCCATGCTGAAAACCAACTCCAAGAGAATGGCAAATCTCAGGATCTCATCACCCCATGTGCCTGACTGGAGACCTTCTCACACCTTTTCCTTCCAAAGGACAGTCTCCTTCTCCTCCACCTTTGTCTCCTCCTCCCCACCACCTTTCTTAGTTGGGCTGGTATGATAAAAAAGGTTGAATTGGGTTTAACCAGCAGTCTGGACAACCCAGCATCCTGGCACTCTGATAACCAGAAGGTGATGTCTGAAGAAGGGCACAGAGCAGGGAAGTGTGGAAGGATCCTTCCCAGAGCACTCCACCAGCTTCTGTCAAGGTGTGTATGCACATACACATACATATCTATATACACACACTTACACACATTGACTTTCCCTTTGAAAAACATACCATTCACTATTTACAACCCCTTGACAGTGTGAAGCTCTGGCTAACATTACATCCTCCCCACTGCCTGCTCCTGACCAGTGGCTGTCACCATTCACCGTGTCCCTTGACACCACACAAAGCTCTCTGCCCCCCAGCAGTCTTTGGTGGGCTGCATTTCCCTTCCTTGAGGAGCAGGAGGCTGAGCAGCAGCCAAGCTGCACACAGCTCAAATCCACCCCTGCATACTGAGCAGCCTCCAGCTTTGTGCCTGAGACAAAGTTAATGCCAAAAAACAGCCAAGTCCAATTCTTTCACTTTGCTGAGTGAGTGAAATATTTTCAGTCATAAGTGAAGCCACAAGGCTGAGCACATCACTCAGCACATGTCCCAGCGAGAGAGACAACTTCCCAGGCTCTGTTACAGTTGTCATCCAATTAGCTTAGTATGGCTGGGTTAAAAGAAGAAAAATCAGAAAGGAGAATACCTCGTGTTAACTGTTCAGCATTCAAGGGACTGGTACCAGGCAACGACACAAACAGCTTTTCTATCCCTGAAGAAAGCTGAATTCATTCTGTGCCACACATACTGCCAGAAGTGTTCATGGCCATGGAGCTGTGCTGGCACTTGGCTCTTCCCCAGCTCTGCACACTCCAGTGAGGAAACCTCCTTGCTCCAGGGACACAGCCAAATCCAGCTAAGCCTCAGTGGTGCTTCTATCAAAAGCCTTCACTGAAACTTTAGGCCAGGTGAAATCTGACCACAGCTTTCAACACCCCAGCATAAACCCTTGGTTTTCAAACAGCTAAACCTGCCCATGTGGCACTATTGAGCCAAAAAGGGAAAAAAGGCTCTGAAAGTGCAAGTGACTTCATGGAGCTTTCAGACTCCAAAGCTGGAACACCTACAGGAAGCAAGCAAAGTAAACAAAAAAAGAAAAAAATAAAAATAAAAAGAAAGTGAAACTAAAAGGGAGTGTCAGGGAGAGCCACTCCCATTGCTCCTGGGGCAGGACAGCTGGATCACCACAGGACACTGCCCTGGGCAGCCTCACAGACACCTCACCAACCCAAAATCAAGCAAGCCATGCACACAAAAATCATGGGGGCTCTTTAATAAAAACAAGCACACTGCTGAGATTTATTTATTAGCTCTCTGGAGCCAGAGACCAAAGATGTTAAAACTTTTCTGCTGGCAAAAGATACAGTTCAAAGAACACAGCAAGTTTCACTGAACACCAAAGTAAATGTCAGGTCAACAAGCCTTCATAAAGCCTCAACTCCACCAACGTTTGTCTGTGTATTTTAAAAGCAAAAAAAACTTGCTTCAGGATTTTGGAAAAAGATCAATCAGCTCTTCCTAAAAAGCAGGAAAGATACTTTTTTAAAAAAACATCCTAAGAGACGTCTTCAGCTTAATTAAAAGGGGCAGATTTCAGAATTTGCCATGAGAAAATACTGCATATTGTCTGGTAAAAAACTTGTTTCAAAAAAGATCAAGATGTGCTATTTAAAGTTTTTTCCAAGTGACTCATATCAAAAAAACAGATTTGAAGAATTAATGGGTAAGAGCCTTTAACTCATCTCTAAGACTGATTCAGCTAGCATAGAATTGTGTTCCAGTAACAGACAGAGGAGGATTTTATCTGGGAGAGATATTTTACACCTCCATGCACATACTCTCAGAGATCACTGACACATTTCCAACATAAAAATGCAAGAACCTGAATGCTCCAAGCAAATGCTCCCTGTCAGAAAGCAAAAGCTGCCCCTGAGAAAACCAAACCATTACATTTCACAGCCTTCTCTGAGATTTGTCCCTCCACAAGGCTAAGAATTATTACATTTATTACACTGTTGTTATTTTAATGGATTAAAACAAAAGAGCAATAGGGTCCTCTCATCAAAGGTACCATCCAAGACCAACTGGACATGCTAGAGCCCCTGCACCCCTGACCACAGGGACATTGCCCCCACATTTGCCAAGCTGATGTCCTGCTACAGCAGCAGGACTCGTGAGCCAGCTGCCAGGAGCAATTTGTTCTATTCCTGGGCTATCCGAGGCCATGCACTGAGTGAATGGACAAATGATTTAATTTCCCTGGGCCAGATGAACATCCTCTTTACAGACACAGCAGGATTCTCCTAAAATGAGCAGAGAGGCTCTTAGTTTCAGACAGTGCCAACCCCACTTCTCCCTCCTGCATGGCCTTTCAATGATGTCCCCAAACAAATGAACAAATGAACCCCGATTAGAAGGTCCTCAATTAAGCCAGTGAAGCTAATCACCACCCTGTTGACACCGTGTTCCTCCTCTCCAGGACCCCCTAGCAGAGCTGGGCTCAGGTTGCCAGGGTTCCCAGCCCAGCTCCTGCCTGAGCGTGGCCACAACCCAGCTGACAAAAAGGTATTTTGAAAACCCATAACCCACTGTTCTGCTGCCCGCATGTAACTATAAAGTTGGGTTGCCTTAGTTACCAGCAGTAATTACAGATGTCTTTGTAGATTATGTGAAAGAATAAAAGCTTTCCTTAGAGATAAACTGTGTCCTGGCAAGATTATTGCCGTGCAGAGAGCTGGTAAACCCCAGGAACAAAAATCCCAGCTCTGCCAAATGCAATTCTAACACTGGCTTTATGGGAGCCAGGAGTTCACCCTGCAGGAAGGGCAGATCTCAAACACAGTCTCCTTCAGAGCACAGAAGGGCGAGTTTCTGCCCATGTTTCTGGGAGAACAGACTCCAGGCTCAGCTCCTAACCCAACATGAACACCACAGAGGTCCCCCTCCACCAGGCTCTCACACTGGGGAGGTGATGGGACTACAGATGTGTACACCCAGATGTGCAGCCCAGCTTTGTGCACTCTGCATCACTGGGGGCTGCTCTCCTCTCCTGCCTGAGCACCACAGGCTGAGCTCTGCTCTCCTGGTTGGCCCCTTACACTGCAGAGCTTCAGCACCACAAGCTTGGCCAAAGCCTTCAGTCAGGCTCAGTGTCCTGCACGGCAATCCAGCACCTCTGTACAGCCTCATATCCCTGTATTAATTTAAAAGTGCCTGCTATTTGTATTTCCAAAGCCTGTGGAGCTTCTTTGTGGGATATGTAAGATTCATCACCAGAAAATGTTTATCTGCAGTTTCTGAGAGGTTTGACATCACTGATCTAAAAACCTGAGAGATGCCCAATAAGCAGTTAGTAGACTTCAAAACTTTACCTCTACAAGGACAATGGAGACCAAAGTATTAGTTTTAGTCTAAGCACAATGAAAAATCATTTTACTTTAACTGGCCTAATTCTCTGTTTAGAATCAATATCCCAAATCACTGGACAAATACATTTTGCTCAATAGTTTTATTCCTTGAGGTGTGCAGACACAGTAAGGAAAACATGTCAGTGTAACAGCACAGTTATAAAAATCTCTAAATTTGTTTCTAAATTTAGTTTCTAAAAATTTGTTTAATAATAAAAGTTTCTAAATTTGTCTTTAGGTACATACAAAGACATTTTAAAAATTGTGACTGAAGGGATCCACATACTGAGCTAGGTTTTGAGAGGATTTCAGAGAAATGCATTATCATTAAAATATATGGGAGGCAACATAATGGAAAAGATTATTTTTCTTTTAATAGCAATATTATTTTCCTATTTTGTTGATTTTTTTCAGTGCCTGCATCAACATGGAGACATTAGCTTAGGAAAACACACAAATGGCATACAGCAGATCCCTGAAAGGATATTCATATCAAAGCAGACCTCAGGGGGAAAGAAATCTTTGGGAACCAGTGAGAAGAAAAGTCTTTGCTGACAGTAAACAATACAAAATAACTCAAATATGACAATACCATTTGCTTTCAAAGGCAAATATTACGTTTCTCAGATACCTTAGACTACCTTCACTCAAACACCACAGGTGTTTTAATATTTTAACAAAAAATATTAACGTTCCAGAGGTTTCTTTTCTATTCAAACTCAAAAAACATCTTGCAAATTCAGAACCAGAGTATCATGCCTAACTGTAAGCCTTACGCAATTTCTTCATAAAATAGAAGTCCCATCATTTTACTAACAGCACAGTAAAAGAAAAGCAGGACTCTGGAATATTTTATTGCCACATGTGAATGTTTCAGGTTCAATCTCCCTTGCCTCCAGCTGCTTCTGCTCATGTGCAATGACATGGGCACACGATACCACTGAACGTCCTGGGTGTGCAAGTTAACAGGATATTTGAGTCTGGGCAGGCTTGGGAACAGAGTCAGAGGTGAAGTGAGCACCAGCAACACGGATCCTCACTGACTACGGAAATGGAAAATGCAATAATATTAAAAACCAGGGGGAACTCTACCGTAATGAAAGTCACTGAATGTAAAATCTGAGGAGCAATCTGCCCAACACAGATCTGAGCTGAAATGCGGGGCAGAAGCACAGCAACAAGCACAGACCGAGCCCACGGTGCTCGCCCACCAAGGTCATTTTTGAACACCTCCTCGCAGGACTTGCTCTGAGCAGCCAAAGCACAGCCCCACACACCGTGCCCTTTTGAACCAGAAAGCAGGTGAGTATTTCCAGCTTTTCCTGCCAAGAGTCAAACCCTGCATCATTACTGCCCACAACCAGTTCAGGACCGCCTTCCTCTTCCCAAAAACTAGAAATGAAAGCAGCAATTTGGGTAATCATTCCCCACTTCCAGAGGCAGAGAACATGTTGATGGGGATAGTCCTTCATGCTCTAAAAACAGATGGGCTGGAAAAAACAGGATAAGGTAAAACAGTCCAGGTATTTTCCCAGTGGCTTTTTCACCACTGTATCCCCAGAAAAAGGCCTCCAGTCAAAATGAGACCATTGCTGGTAGCTATCAAAAAATAAGTCACAAGCAACTGTGCCAAGGATGATCCCAGCCTGGGGTATCAAAACAGCTCTGTTCCACTTCCTCAAACACAGGCTCATTTATACAAATAAAGAAAAAAAAAAAAAAAAGGAAATCTCATTCCATGAGCTGGCATCTAGCATGACAAACTAAGATTTCAAGGGACTTGAAATAATTCATATCTGGATTAATATTCAGAAGTGTCTGTTCACACCATTACGGAAAGCAGAGCCCTACAATGAGAAATGTGGCAGGATGAAAGGTTTTGTACATTAAATACACAAATAATTTCAACCCTTGAGTCACAGAAGGGTAGAAAGCTGCCCTTTGGAGCTTGGAAAACAACTCCTACAGGCTGCTGTGAATGTTTTCCCTCAAGAGAAGAAAAAATTTCCAGAATTTGAGGGTTGACTCCAGCTTAATTTTCTATTTTTCACATTTAAATAAAACTCCTGTCAAGCTCTGATATTCAGTCCTACTGCAGGTCAAGCCCCCTCTCTGTTCCCCCACCCCCTGCAAGGTCACCAGCACAAAAGGAAGCACTCTGCATATCCTGTTCTTAAAAAAATATTGTAAAAAACCCAGACCAGTTTAATGTTTAGTTTGAAGAAGCCCAAGTAGCTTCTGGTGTGCAAAAGGCACCTGACAGAGGGGAGTAATGAGGGCAGAGCCGAAACATCTCTCTGGCATCCACGAGGTGCCTGCGCAGCAAAAATATCTTTTGTGGGTTCAGTGGACATTAGGTCGACTCGGTAAACACTTTTTCACGCAGGTTTTGGAGCAAAATAGCTGTATGGCAGGAAATAAAATCTATACGGCCCGGCTCCCGTGCGAGGGAGACGCGGGATGCCCTGCACTGCCCTAACACCGCACAGCCCCTGCTTCCACACACGCCGGCAGGAAAACCGACCCCCAAAGGATGCAAAGGATTTTCACTCGTGACTCAAAAAAAGCAGCGAATATCAGCGAGTCTGTCCTTAGCGGAATGCCGAAGTCGGCTGCCTGAGGTTCCAGGCGCAGGCAGGGCACACAAAAGCCCAGCACACGGTGCCGGAGGGGCAGCTCCCCACCCCCGTGTCCCGCATCCCACTCCCCCGTCCGGGACCCTTCCCCCTGGCCCGGCATCCCAGCCCCGTGCCCCGCACCTCCATTTTAGCGAACAGCCCCCGACCTGCCTCCCCCGCGTCCTTAATTACATCCGAAACACATCCCACGGAGCCCCTCGGTGCCTCGGTGCAGGCACGCGGGGCGAAGCCGTCTGTCATGTCACCATGACATTGCAACATCCTCGAGGAGCCGGGCAGGCTCCCATCGCGGGCGGCGTTCAGCGGGGTCCCCGCAGCCGCGCCCCGCATTCCTGCGCACAGCCCCGCATCGGGGGAAGGACATCCCCATCCCGCGGCGCTGCGGGCGGACACAAAGCCTGGCGGCGGTACCCACCTCTCCTCCTCCATTGTGCGGGGCGGCGGCGGGGCCGGCTCAGCGCCCCGGGCCCGGCATGGCTGCGA
>NC_031782.1:7395077-7609869 GCF_001522545.3 Parus major | reverse complement strand
CAAGAAGTTCACACCACAGGTAGTGATGATCTTCCTGTCCCCTTCTGCCTTTCTCACATGCTCTAAAAAAAGACAAAGTACTGCATGTGGTGCTTTCCCTGCTCTGACATGACAGAAGGTGCAGAGGGAAAGATTTTAGAGAGCCAGCAAAGGGAATAGGTGATCTGCTCTACAAACAAAAATATATGTATTTTGAATTACTCAGGCATTTTTATTTAGATGAAAGCCACCACTCCTGCACACATAAGCAAATCCAGAGTGCAGCCCCACCACACTGCCCTGAGCTAAACCTTGGTGCCTTATCCCAGCCTTCACCTCCCCAAAGCACCCAGCTCTGTATGAGCTCAGCCTGCACAGGGCTGAAAAATAACCAAACCCAATCACCATCCCCTTCCCAGACCTCAAGCCCCTCTCACAAGGGCTGATCCTGATGCAGGGCACAGCTGTGTCCTGTGCCTTGACTTTTCCATCACTTCCACCATCACCCAGCTCAACCTCCCCTGCCTGCAGTATCACAAGAAACCAAACACCCTTACATGTTACAAGTCAAAATTTCAAGAAACAGATGTACAACCACCCCAGAGCAACCCTACAACACAGAGCTGGGGCAGCCAAGATCAGTAGCATTCACTCTGTGTTGGATAAATTTGCTTCTTTTTAGCCCAAAAAAGGGCCAAGGAGACACACAATTTGATTCAACCCACTTATTTACCACAAAAAACAAGCTGCTAAAAGCTCAAAGTTCTGCAAATTTGATCAGCTCTAGAGGATTAAACTTCCTGCATCTCCAAAGACAAGCATGGCAAGATGCCCGTTCAGGAAATTTGCCAAAAGGTATTTTAGGGCCATTTCCTAAATTTGCTCATTCATAGTTTTGTTGTTTCTTTTGGCTTTTGAGTTTGAGGTTGTTTTGTTTTTTAATTAACTGTTCAAGAAATGGGGCTTGTAAAAACCTTAATTTTAGACTAAAAAACTCCCAAGCAATAACTGAAGTTCCTATAGCAAGAAGTTCAAAAGAGGCATTCACTGTGTTTTGCACTAGGAGTTTTACTGATGGTTAAAGAGGATGTTCAGTTCAGCAGAGCTAAAGAAACACAATATTCATAAAAGAAAACAGATCCAAGCTAAGAAAACAAAGCCTATGAATTTGCACCTATTGTCATAAAAAGTTTAACTGAGGTAGTCTGAGCATAGGAAGTGGAGAAGAGTTTTTTTAAAGGAAACAAGAAATCTTGATTTTTAGTGGATTTACACCGAGTCGCTTGCCTGATTGGGCCATATCAGAAGGGGAAGATGAGAAGTTCAGGAAAGCAGAAAGAAACAGAGTCCTAAGAAATAAAGATCTTGTTTTTATTATGGAATCATTTCCCTGAAAGAGTGGGCCAAGAGTAATAGAAGAGCAGTTTAGAAGCAAGTCTTTTTCAGACCAGAAGGAGCTTATAGTTTTTCCTGCTGGACCATGAAAAATTTGTGTGTGGGGTTGAACTCTCAGCTCGTGGCAGATCTTAACAACTCCAGAAAGGAGGTTTTGCAGGAAGCTGCCCACCAGCCTTTTAGAGACCCCAGCACACAGGGCAGCTCCTGCTCTCTATCTATCTGCTGGTAGATTTGGTGTTAAAGTACAACTGGGGGATTTGGTGTTAAAGTACACTCAAGAACAATGTGACTCCTTCAGCCTGACCACAAAAATTAATGTCTAGTAATTTTACTTTCAAGGCACTTCAAACACACTGGTGCTGCCCATATTGGTGCAGGATGCCAAAATAAAGTCAAATCCCACAGATCTTCCCACTATCCACCCACAAGTGTGTGTTACAAAAAAACACAAGGGACCAATAACATAATAAAAATAAATCATAAAATAAACCCCCTGAGTTCCCAGGGCATCTGCCCTGCTGCAGCTCACCTTGGGGAATGAGAGAAAGGTGGATGGGCCATGACAAGTCAGAGGAGAATCAAAGAGCTTCACTAATTCACACAGATGTTGCCAGAGAAAAGACCAGCAGAGAGCTGGGGTTACAGGTTGAGAAAGAAACTGTCTGCTTGAAGGAACAGAATCCAGACAGAAAAAAAAGAATCATAGGAGCCTTTGGATGGATCTTAATTTACTCTTTAAAATAGCTTCCATGGATGGTACCTTGAACTGAAGTCAGGGAAGGATGGGTCATTCTTTTAATACCTCCACTGACCTCTCCAAATAGATGTACTGGAAACCCAGAGCTGAGTTTCACTCTCCAGTAAATCTGAACATGCATTAATTTGGCAAAAGAGCACATTTCATTTCACTTCACAAGTTAAAAAAAAACAAAACAAAACAAAAACACTTCTTTTGAAACCAGAAAATAATAAAGTGAACAAGAAATACACAAGCAGCATGATGCTCATTTATTCTTTTATATAGCCCAGAAGGAATGTAATTTGAAATGTGAACTTTGGCAATTCATCACACAGTCTTTCAGACTAAAGACTTTTCAAAGAAGAAACTAAAATGAGCAAGATGTTTAACATTGAGAAGTGCCTATCACAAACACCAGAACTATCAAACATAAGGAAATTTGCCTTAAATGCACCAAGCTCAACTCATCTCTGGCACAACTCTCACAGCCTTGAGACAGACAAATCTGGCCTGCTGTTCTGAACAAATCCATGGAATAGTACTTATATCATCACATCCTAAAACAAATAAATTTATACAGAGGAGGATTTTTAATGAAATTCTTAAAGACTACAGGTGACTGAGCAATTTAAACTTGTTGGATAGGTCTCAGCTACCCAAAACTCACATAAGAGTTAATGTGACTGCTATGTTCAGCACCCCTTTGTTGGATATCACAGAGGATTTGTGGCAAATATCTACACATAGGACATATTTCTGAGCCTGCTTTTTCTTACACAGCAATTTGTTGTATAGAAACAGAGGTTTCAGATCAGTGATTTTCACCTGGAATAGTTGGGGTCATCCTGGACAAGAATCCCCTGGACCTGGAGAACACCAGGAGCACCCCAAGCAAGAGATCCTCCAGACAAGATAAAATGTAGCAAACCATTGCATAAATCTGTTTTATGCTACCACTGATGGAGGAACAGAGGTTTTTCTATAGGATACACTGAATTAACCAGCAAGCCCATTCACTGCTTCCACTTAAAATTAATAGGCAACCTTGCCCTCCCTCCTCTAGGCAGCAATTATTCCCTAATACAGGCAGGGGAGTCATGCCAATTTTGCCCTCTGGGCCTCACAAAGCACACAGCCTAATTCACATTATCCAGGAGCAGCCAAGCCAAAAATTTTTTAGAGGAAGAGATATTCTTATATCTGCTCTCATTAAGCAATTTCCTGTGGTATTTACTGAGTGGCTACAGTCTGCCAGCATGCCTGGTAGTCAGACCCCTCCCAGCCCCACAAGTTTTTAAAGGTGCATTATTATTATTATTATTATTATTATTATTATTATTATTATTATTATTATTATTATTACTATTACTATTATTATTATTGTTTTAGTGACTAACAGTGATGCCCAGACAGCTGAGAAGTCTGGACAAGAAAGCACAACCTGACTGCTGCCAGAGTTATTCCTGCTGCTGGCTCTGCAGAAGGTTAATGGAATGCTACTCTCATCTGCCCCACTAGGAGGAAATAAAAAAGTAAAAAAAAAAAATAATTTTTTAAATCCTTAAGAAAAGTAATCTGCTAGAAAACAGTGAGAATGAGTGTCAGACTTATATCAAGCAAACAAGCTCACATTTCTCCTATTATTTTCCAAGTGTATCAATCCCAACTAAGCTTTCTAAACTCCTGCAATCACCATCCTAACTTACTTCACACCTTATCCATAATTTCTCTGCAAATTTTGGATACAGCCATACCCTTGCTTGTTGGCTAAGGTGGTAATATTTGACTCCAATATCACCCTCTGGAAAAATAAGAAATAAAAGAGGCAGAAGTGAGTAGAAACCTTCATATTTTATAAATTTCTGACATTTTAGGTTCTTAATTCTGTTAAAAATTAGGGGTTTTTTGCTTTGCTATGATGAGCTGTAGACATGGGCATCCAGTGAGGACTAAATTTCCCCTGCAATTAAACAGAGCAACTGAGAGGGTTAGTTAAACATTACAGCACTCAAACTGCCAACATGCATTGATTGTAAGGGAAAAAACAAACAGATATCCCAAGATAAGCACAAGTTGGATTGAATTAAATTTAAGTCAGGCTGGACTTACTTGGTGACAAGCTCTGCAAGGGGATTGAATTCATAAGTGCCTCATGAAAATGGGAAAATCTGAGCCGAGCTTGCAAGATAGCTCCAGTGGACTGTTTTTCACCACTACAAATTATCATAATTTTCTCCAATTTCTCTACAAAATATCTATTTTCTTTCTCTTTTACAGACCAACATCATCACTGTAGCCAGTGTGGTTATACACTCCAGTTTGCTGCCAGAAGTGGTACAGAGGATACCCTTCAGATAACGGCTTATTTTTTATATCCTAACAGAAAAAAAAGCAAAAGCATTTTCTCCACATTTAGTGGTCTTAAAGATGGGATTTGAAGTGCTCTGGAAGCATTTATATAATTGAATTATAATTTGCTTCATTTAGGTTTGTGGTCTCTTGTGCACTGTGTCCAGTGCACAAATCAGGCATTTTGTACAATTCAATTACAGATACACTCAGGAACCTTTTAATCTCATATTAGGTTTCATAATTGATTCCTGCTGTCAGCATTCAGTCTCTGGATTTGATGAGTCCCCTCAAATCACATGCAAAGTCTAATGGTGAGTTATTTCAGATGTTTATAAGTTTAAAAAAAGGATATTATTAAGTGTAATATATAGATTAAGGCAGATTCTAAGGACCAAATCATAATTACAAAAGTGGGCATAAGTCTCTCCATGTGTCCAGAGTGAGAATATTCAACAGAGCAGCAGCAATTTGTACTTGCAACGATTTGTGCTTGTGCTTCTTTACTTGATATTTTGGCTCTGAGTTTTCCTTGGAAAAAGAATGTATACACATTATTGAGCTACAAGGTAAAATAGTAGGGTGCTCTACTGGAAAACAGAATATTTGCATTTTTAGAAACTGGAAAAAACTCACAGTAGTACATCTGCTAAAGAAACATGTTAAAACTCTTGCCTAAAGTAATGGAAAATGTCATGCTCTGCTGATAGAGCAGCACAGGCAACAAGCTCCTTTAAAAACTAAAACCAGGTGTTACCACCGGATTTTAGGAAGAATAAGCCCTTCCCATATTAGTTTACAGAATCTGAGTGAATCATGAGAGTATTTTTCCAGAGAATCCCCATTTCCCCTGTTCTTTGGCCTACTCAAGCATCACAGAAGACCTCACTTCCCACAGAAGCTTGTTCCTTTCCAAATCCATCTGAAAAACAGTGATTGTGTTAATCAAAATGTTTTTATACAATTAGAATAGCTTCAACAACTAAAAGCAAGGCCGGGGTTTTGAATTACCTATCAATTCTTCCACGGACTTTGCAGATGTGTAGGTTTTTGTAGAAATCTTTCCTTCTTATAAACAAAAACTTCTTCTAAAAAAGGCTATTTTTAAGTGATAAAAATATCCTAACCAAAACTAACTTTGCACTACCAAAGCTTCCCAGGACTATTGTCCTAGTCTTCAGGTTAGAGATTCAGCAGAGCAGATCCAACTTTGTTCAGAATTATACCTAGAATCATTATTATCGAGGTTGGAAAAGTCCTTTAAGATCACAGAGTCCAACCATTAACCCAGCACTACCAGACCCACCACTAAACCATGTCCCCCTATGCCATATTTGTGTCATTTGAACAGCTCCAGAGAGGGGAACTCCACCACTCCTTGGGCATGACAGCCCTTTCAGTGAAGAAATGTTTGCTAGTGTCCAGTGTGAACCTCCCCTGGAACACCTTGAGGCTGTTTCCTCTCATCTCGCCCCAGCACCTCAATGTGGTTTTTACAGTGAGGGGCCCAAAAATGAACACAGGATTTAAGGTGCAACCTAATCTAAAAAAAATTCACAGGTCTTGAAGGAGTCATGTTGGTTTATGCTCCTGTAAATCACAACAATATTGCATTAAACCAAACCCCAGCAGCCTCCAGGATCAATGTCCTGTCCCACCTCTGCCAAGGTGCTCCAGCCCACCTGTATCAGTTGCCATCTTTCCACAAGCTGAACACCTGGAGATATTTCTCCCTCCCTGCTTACTCCCCTCATCCTAATCTCTTGCAGAAATGCAAACTTCTGAATAATTAAGTTCATAATTTGTAGAAAGTGGTGACCATTACACACTGCCCTGCCCCAGCAACATAAGGTACTAACCTTCTCTCTGCAAACTGACCAGGAAACCGAGATGGTGCTGTGGGGAAAAAGGGCAGAGACACACAACAGGGCATTTGACAAAAACAGAGACTTCCATACAGCAAGTATCCACTTCAAAGCCCAAATTTAGTAGAATGGCTGGTACTCCTTTTCCCATTTGTTTTGTTTTAATGATTCATGCGTGCAGTTTCATGAAGCAGCATCCAGTTTTTCCCTGAAGGCTCTTTTAAAAATAAGCCAGCAAGAAGGAAACCTCTGAACAGCTACCTAAAGTGAACCTCAGAGTCATCACAAGCACCAGACTAAGTTTTTCCCCTATATACTGGGGTGAGATCATAGAAGACAAAAGCTTTCCACCTTCCACACCATGTGCTGTGTGCTTAAAAGGAAAAAAAGTAGTCTATGTTTTCAACACATTAAATTCATAATCAGACCACATGAAACAATTATAAGTGGTCCTTCAGCCTAAACACACTTAATGGTTTTCACAAGAGAATTAAACTGTTGTGGCTTATCACAATGTAAAACCCAGTAGATCTGATGGGGGTCCACAGACCTGCAACAGTTTGTGATATGCAAACAAGAAAGGAAAAAAAGCTCCTCCAGCATGGGGGGCTGAACAGCTGGACATGTGCAAGCACAACTGTGAACCTAATGGCTGACCTTGCATTCTCCCACAGGCATTTGAGGATGTCCAAACACAAATGATGGATTTTACAAGGCAGACTGCTAAATGTCACATCCTTCGACAGCAAGGCTTAGCCTGACAAACCAACATCCCAACCCAGGGAGGCACAGGGTGGGGCTGGCTGGAGGAGCCACAGCCACTGTGGATTTATTGGTTTGCATTGCTCAATAGTGCTGAGAGGGTAGTGGATTGAAAACAGCACTATTCCCCCTCTGCTGAGGCTGGCACAGCTGCAGATGGGAGCTGTACCCAGCTTTGGGCCCTCAAATCAAGGGGGATGTTGATCAAACCCTTCTGCGCTGGAGCCCAGACAAGAGCCCCTCATCAACCCCTTCCCACCGGTGCTCCTATGATTCAACTCTCTCCTAGGAAGAAACAACAGCAGTTCAAAAAGTAAACCAAGGTTTTTCCTGGACTGACAAACTATTCTGCAGTTTTCTTACCAGACTCATGTCAGGCTCTTCAAAGGAGCCTGCCCTGTAGCCAGAGTGCGGCCTGTGCCCTTGCGGAGGGGCAGGCCTGCTCCAGGATTTTATTGCCATAAAGTGATTGCTCATTTTTGAAGTGTTTTTTGTCACTCTAATTACAACTACCAGGGCTTTAACCAAACCAATAAAAGAACATTTAACAGCACTTTGGGGATGTTCATCGCTCTGCCCAAGCGTGACAATCTGGATGGTGCAGCTGTTGCCACAACACTTCACACTGCTGCAATCTCATTCAGGATGGCCTTTGTGGCTCCTTTGGGAGAGCTTATTCTAAATGTTGACTTTGCCAAGTCAGAATGGGATGATTTCTTCATCTGTATGTTTTGGTTATGAACAACCCACTGAGTTGTTCATATCAGCAAGGCTTTAGAAGCTTCTTCATTATTGCTCAGTTTCACTGAAGTGCATGAAGAGGAGATGCTTAAGGCTTATCTTTTTGGGGGCTTTTGACTCAAATTCAGAGTTATAGATATCAAGAAAAAGTGGTTCAGATCCCAGTCCCTCAAAAGAGAGAAGCCAAGTTAGGTCCTTCCTACACAGAAGGAAAACCCTGCTAATGGTACATGAGCCCAAGAAAAAGAAAAATAATTTTTAAAAATCCATCTTCCACTTAACTTATTTCACCTCAAGAAAATGCTTATTTAAAAAATATAAATTATTCAAATACACCTGCTTTCATTTTAAATTTTGTGAAGTAGGGCAGAATTCAGCAAGTTACCCCAAGCACATATGAAAGTCACATTGCTATGTTTCCTCAATGAAAAACGTGAGGCAAAAAATATTTTTTCCAAAATACATATAAAATAGTATATAAAACTGTAAGAGACAGAGTCAAAAGCATGTATTTTGTGCATCTCATTGATTTCTAAATCTTGCAATCACAACAGCACAACTTCCTCCATGGTTCATAACTTTTCACAGTTAGAACAGAGAGTTCTAACTGAGACACCACCAGAATTCACTGTGCTTTAAAAATCCATTTTTCACTTAGTCCCACTTGTAGCACCATTATTTATTTCTAGACATTGAACCTAAACTGAGTTTTTGGAAATGGATTTTAACATGACAAATTTGATTTACATGGTGGGAAACAAAGGAGAAGCCAGCCAGGAGAAGGGCCAGGGCAGCAGGAGGTGCCCAGCAGCCTGTGCTGGGGGCAGGCAGCCCAGCACTGCAGCACACACCTTCCAAACGAGACCCAGATGGATTTCCTTCCCTGCTGTCCACCCAGGCTGAGAGGATGGGCCAGACTGTCAGAGAACAAATACACTTAAACATCTTGTTCCTACACACAGTGACACTGTGAACTACAATGTGCATGCTCAGGACAGACAGGAGCGAAACACCCACACGTGAATCTGTCAGATCTCATTATCCTCTTCCACCGTTTATGGCAGAAATGAATTTGTCAAGTGCTTTCTATACTGCTATGTCACACAAGCAAAAATGCCAGGAACTCACTTTTTTTTTTACCTGCCTCAGTAAGAGGTGAGTTACAAGCCCTCAGGATAATAATGGTCCTTAATAGAGGTTTCTGGGTGCTACATACATATTACTAGATGTGCAAGAACTGCTACCAAAGAAATAACAATGCATTGTTATTTCTCTCCCAAAACACACACCCCCACTCCACAGAAAAATTCCAGAGCATCAAGATGATTCACTTCAATCACTGATCTCACTGAAAGCTTCAGCAACAGTTAAAATTACTCTATTGCCTTTTTCTTCAGGTTCAGAAGCACTCCAGTGAGCTCTGAGTGCTTCTGCACTTCTACAGTCAGACAGAGCAGCCCCAACCCATGAAACCAGGAGAAAGAAGTTTAGAGATAAATCAATTACATGGGACTTATTTGTGTTTTCCCTTTATTCCTTCCCACTACCCCTCCACAGCTGAGATTTAAGTACCTAATGAGAGATCTTGGGATAGCCCCCCAGCTCTGTAACTTCAAATACCATGGGCAGTTTTGCTGAGCACTCCCATATTAGTGTATTACATATCCAAGGAAAAAACGTGTCTGGAAAATTTCTCACTGGAAGTGAACCAGGCACAGGCATGGATGTGATCTGCAAATGAGAGCCAGTTGGTGCCATACTGCAAATATGTTCAGTGCTCATTATAAAAAAAGGTCATTCCAGAGGAAATGAACCTGTGATTTCATCCATGTTTTACAGTTGATCTGGATATTTTCCTACCAACAAAAGTGTACTGGTAAGGAAACATCTTCCCTTGCTAAAGATTATGAATGGTTTTTGTTAAACAACAGAGACAGGAGGAAAAAAAACCCATAAACAAAGATACAACTGAAATTTTTATGTTATTCAAAAGATATTAATAATTACCTGAAGCTGGAAGCCAATCTTGCAATCAAGTCAAAAAAAAAGCAACTGATTCAGAAAAATCATTATTGATTTAAAAATGTAATTTCTTGTCTGGTTTGAGACAGAACTCCAGTGGGGGGTGGAGCTGGGACACACACAGATAAAAGTCACTGTAGCCCACCAGAAACTCGGGTTACTGCTGATTGAGTGCAGCATACCAAGAAGCCTCACCTCTAAACAAAGACCCCAGTGTGGGGTCTGCTGCTTGCAGGCAAAACAAAGACTCCCAAAGTGCTTTGTCTTACCCCAGTCCCCAGCACACAAGGTTTTCACACACTTGAGTGGGAGAATTTTGAGATGCATATTCACTGATTATCCACTTCAAACATGTTTTTGCAAGGCAGACTAACCCAGCTCAAGCATCACATTTCTGGTGTAGATGATGAGGATGTCGGGTTTCAGAGCAGCCAAATCGGCATCGCTTGTCAAGGCCATCAAAAAAACCCTGAAGAATAACCACACAAATCAAAGTAAAATACTTTTGACAAAGAACAGATTTTTAAATGTTAATCTAAATTAAGATATGATCTTTCCATTCATGTGGATATCTGCTAATTGCACTGCCAAAAAAAACCTATAAACCTATTAATGAGCAGCCAACTACACATATTAGAAATAAAGTCTTCCTATTTTCTAAATTCATAAATTCATAGCTTCTAAAACAAACCACAGAGATAACTGCATGAAAAAAAATACTGAAAACCAAACCTGGCCAGAGGTTATTAAAAAAAAAAAAGCTGATTTTTTTATCATGTTGGTTTTTCCATGTATAACTCAATTAGCATGGAAACCTGTATGAAAACCACATCCTGAGGTTTGTTGGCTGCAAGAGCATAAAATCACTTACGCAGATCCCAAGGTGCTCTGGCCTGCAGAGTTGTCTGTCATTTATTTCCTAAGTGCATGGCATTCTGGCACAGCACAGGCTAGGGGTTTTTAAGACATCTGATTTACTTCAAGGGTACCTTGAAGAGTCAACTTAGCATGAAAACACATCCACATTTCATAAAGGTCATTCTAAAGTAACATCTGCTATTAATTCAGTCTGAAAACTCACAACTAATCACCATAAACAGTTACTTAAACAATCTGCTCTTCAGTAAAAATTACTCAAAAGGAGTAATCCCTTTTCATGCATAGAATAATTTTGTTATTCATCTCTTAATTACAGAAATATAGGGAGTAAAAGGACTTTGGTTGGAGGATTATGCTGGTGCCATCAATACAATCAGGGCAAAGTCCCTTAAGTAGAAGAGCCATCATTTAACACTTGGAAAATTTCAGTTCAGGTAGGCAAGTTCAAGGCATTCGAGGGTGACATGGTGAGACTTCCCCACCTCCTTTTCCAATTCCCCCAGGGAGGAGGAGAAGGAGGCATTTGAAGGCTCTATAAATCTCTTCCTTTTCAAATTTGCAGTGACCGCTGTAGGACGGGAGGAACATTTACCGCAGTGAAACCTCCCCGGTGATCACAGGAGCGTTCATGCATTTAAAACACCTCCACCTGCTCTGCAGCTGAAGGTGTGAAAGCCTCTGCAGGGACTCTGGGAGTGAGGTGTGAAGCTCCTGACTGGAGTTTTGCTGTGTTGAGCAGTTTTCAGTGCCACACTCGGGTCTCCAGGAGCCCCTGCTCTGCTCACTGTGCAGGGACAGGGAGATGCGGTCTGACCTTCGGGTAAAATCCCAACCCTTTCATCACGGAATTCAGGGCTGTGCTTTGTCCCAGCAGGAAAAGGGCCTGCACTGTCGCCCATTTAATTTCCAAAGTCCCTCTCTAGTTCTGCACTTCCTAAGGAAAAGGAGCAGGGGGCTGGGGAAATAAGAGCTGGGATAATGTGAACAGGGGTGTTTTCAGGCTGAAAATATTCAGGACATTTAGAGCTTTCCAAACAACCCCAAACCTTTTTCAACCTGATTTTCCCCATGGTTAAGCAACAGACACACACATTAATTAAAGCACTCATTTAACTCGGGTCAGAATTAGTTGAAGGCCTTCTGGTGCTCAGAGGAGAAAGAAAACTGGAAACCATCCTAAGCAGAGGAATTATTCAGTCATTGGATTTCTCGCTACCTGTTGCTTCCTGGGGATAACTGCTCAGAAACAGTCTGAGCCTTACACATTTTGGCTCAATTCTGCAGTCAGTCCCCAAAACAGGCCAGGTGACTGCTGTTTCCTTCAGCCTCAGTGGTTCAGGAGATTGTCATAAGCACAGAGATCCTAACCCAGCAAACTCCTCCTGGCCACAGACCTGGCAGTGCCCTCCCAAAGCTCAGCATGCACACAGCTCACCCACGGCTTGGGGCTTGATTATGCAGATATTTAACACCATTTGGTCTCTTTCCCCCCACAAATACCTATGTATTTCAGTTCCTAATACAGTCCCAAATATTTCAGACTGGACTATTTCATAACAAGACACAGTACACCTGGATGCCTACCCACTGCATTTACAGAGTACTACATTAAAAAGAAAAAAGGGCAGTATAGAAGCAAGACCTTCTTGCTGAGTTTATCTCACTATTGAGATACACTTCTTATTCACCCTCCCAGGTGTGGATTCACTACCATTTTTGAAATAGCCCAACTGAAGCACACCCTCTCAGGAGGGAAAAGCACATATTTCTTATTTTTTTAATATGACTACACACACATATATGTTCACACATGTGCATTGCACATTATACACACCCCGTTCAAAGGCAATTCTATGCAAGGAGTCGTGAGAGGAAGTAACTGCTATTTTAAAGGCAGAGAAATCAGTCCAGGCTAAGAAATGCTGTAACAGAGAAGGTAATTACAGCAGAAATGCTCATGGTGTCTACAAACATCAGTGTGAAAACTCAGTCTGGCACAATTGTTTATGTTTAAGTGGACAATAAACAATTGGCTTTACAAATTTTAGGTATGTGGAAACACATTAATATGTCTGCCAGAAAGATCCCAGGGACAGCCATAAACACTGTTGACATGATAAACTCAATTAGTTCAGTAAACAAGTCACTGATATAGTCACTTAGAAAACCTTCAGAGGCACATTATCAGGTTTTGAGTCACATATCCTACATTAACAAACAAAGATGTTTTTGCATGTAAAGATTCACACCCTCCTCTTTAACCCCACAGCTGCCTGGAACTCCTCTGCAGCAAATCCCATGCTCTTGGGACAACTTAATAATTAAGCCTGTGGAGCAGAGCCAGCCCAGAGCCAGCTCAGTAAGCTGAACTTCACAGGAACATTCATTTAAATCGTTATTTCCAATCCCTGGTCCCAGCAGGAACCCTGCCTTTGGCTCTCTGCAGCAGGCGTCAGCTGCTGGGGCTCCTGGCTGTGGGTGAGCAGCCACTGCTGCTGTGCCCACAGCCCCACGAGCCAGGGCATCATTCAGCTCCACTGAACTTGCTGAAGTGGGGAAAGACCCCATCACACCCAACTCTGCTGTCCAGTCCGGATTTTACCAAGAGTTGCACTCCAGGCACTGCTGCCGCATGGAAGATGCACCAGAGTTTGCTATTGCTGCTTTCAATAATCACAATAAAACTGTGGGAGCTTAGATAAATATGCCCTAATTCCGTCAAGTTTTCATTCACCTCAGTGATTTTAATCTTTTTTTCTTTTTAATTTTAAATACCAACACTGCTGATGAATTTCTCAGCAGAGCATCCTCTGGAGACCAGAGCAGGAGCTGCATGAGAGGCTTTGAGAGGTTTCTTGTGGTGTAGGAGATTGGGCATCCCTGCTCCAGCGAAACAAAACCCATATGATCAGAGCCAAAGTACACACTCTTCAAGCCACAACTCATTGTCAATACAAAAATCTCTCTTTTTTTTGTAAAAACCAGAATGGAATTTTATTAGGCCTAAACTACCTGTGTGAAGTCCAGCAACGAGGAAGCAGAATTTAATCCTCTTCTCCCAGCAAGTGTAATAGTTGATGTTTTCCTTGGCAGTCAAGTCTATTTCAGAAACACATTAAGAAAACCACAGCTGGACAGAGGTGAAAAAGTGCATTTTCAGTGCAGATCCGCTGCATTAAGGATGAAGTTTGTTTTATCAAAATGGAAAAAACTTAGGCCATCTTCCACTTTTCAAAAAATTAAAAAACTTGATACAACAATTTTAGATTTAGTCATCAAGGAATCATTTCATTGATTCACAAGTAGCCCTGGAAATTCAGACCTGGGAAGGCAAATGTTCTCCTGGTCCCAAAACACAGGTCCCCTCATACAGGAACCACCACACACTGACACTCAGTGCATCTCAGATTCCCAGAGCCTGATTTACCAGAGGATGACTCTCCAAGTTAATTAATTCTAACTAAAGCAAGCATGCATCTTCACAGCTGAAGCCAACATTAAATTCAGTTCAAAGTACCCCAGCACATCTCCTCTCAAGGTGGTGCTTTCTGAGGACATTTGTGCCCCTTCCACTCACTTCAGCCCCAGGAAAAAGGGAAATTCCCGCTGGGGAAAATGTATCCAAACTGGTAAAGAAATCACCCTTTCCCTGAGAAAATAAACCCACACAATCCAGCACAGGCAGACATGAAGTTGTAAGAATTTCACAGCAAGGGAGATGGGTTTGTGCACACACAGCCAGGGCCCGATGTCACCCAGGGCAGTTTCAGAACTTTTTTATTTTTTTTTGCCTTGCTTAAGGCACACAATGAATATAACAACAATTAAAAAAAAATAAAACAACAGAAATATTTTTACTCCCTGGTTTAGACACTGGCTGCTAAAATGCATGCTTGTCTCAGTTCAGGGCATGGAAAGTTTGATTTTAACAGGAATTAATCTGTTTACCACAGACTGTATTAATTAAGAGTTTATTGCAGAACTGTATTCTGTGCTAGAAAAACAGCACCACACATTTATCAAATTTTAACCATGATTATTGTGTTTTATTGTTTCATAAACTTTCAAAATGTCATGTCATGATCTATTTCATCTCAGACTTTCCTTTCCATGTAGAAACCATTACATATGCTCCAAGGAGAAGCCAACCCAGCTGCACATGTATGTGCTGCAGGATCTTGTTTGCAATGAAAATTATCTGCAATTGATTCTCATGGAGACTAATCTTCACAGGCATTCTGTGAAGCCAGAGCTAAATAACAAACAGTGTTTGTAAAAACCATACATTTTCCTGCAGGCAAAAAGAAAAAAAAAAAATAAAGGGTGGGGGGAAATACAATTAGTGCACTAACAGCAATTCCAAGCTAATGAAATTCTGAGACATCAGCAAAGCTCCAGAGATGCCTTGCTGTAATTTCAGATGTTGGACCTTTGTGGAAGAGCCCAGCAGCCACAAAAAACCCACCAAATTTTAGAAAAATACTTTACTGGCATCAAAGGCAAACCACATGGTATAGAGCAGAGACAGACAAGCCAAAGGGCACTGCTGGTGCTTCTGCCTCCATAAATAGTGCTGCTGGTCCAAATACCCTCCAAGGGATGTGATGAGCTCCAGTGTGCCAGAAGGACAGTGGAGAACCATCATGAGTGGGCTGGCAGCACCACTGGAGATCTGACAACTCAAACTTATCCCTGTTCTCTCTTCCCTGCAACAGCAGCACCGAACTCCCAGCAACGTTTCTTTGCTTCCATAAATGAGCCCTCACAAGCTCCCCTCACCTACAGCAGTGGCCATGTGTGCACCAATCCTCCCTGCCAGTTTATTCCAGCATTCACATTCCCACATGGGAATTTAATTTACAGCCCCTCTGTGCTCACCCATCCCTCTTCTGCAGACTCAATTAATTCATCAGTTCAAACTCCGTGCGATAAGAGGAAGACGCCTGGGTGAGGTCTGGATCCTCTTTGAGCCCAATTGCAAGGGTTCCATGTTCTCTGTCTTTCTGTAATGGTTTTCCACTGGGACAGGGGAGATACTTGGACAACAAAGGCTCAGCCTGTGGCCGCCTATGATTCCCCCAGGAGCTGCTGAACTGACTTGACCCAGCACTTAAAAGGCATCACGCTCCAGGCAAAGGCTTGCTTGGCTCAGCCCAACACAAGCTCCCCCTCAACAGACAGGGAAGGCCATCCCCATGCTCCTGTAATCAGAGCTGAGCTGATATTAAAGAGCATTTTGGGGATGGAGGCAGGCCCTGGAGCAGGTCACCCCAGCACCCAGGAGGAGCAGCAAGAGCTGCAAAGGGACAGGGCTGAGCCTGAGCCACAAGAGCAGAGTGGGAGATGCAGGTTATGGATGCTGGGCTGACAGAGCCACTTCCTCCAGTACCACAGCCCTTCCCTGCTCTGCACACCAAGTGATTGACCACTGACCCCAAAGGGGTCACAGATCAGCCTCTACATGGCTCTCAGATGTGAACATCTGCCCCTCCATCCCACCTGGGACAGGAGCCATTGTCTCAAAGTCTTCAGTGCCAAAAGGATCCAGCACAGAAACTGGCAAAACCAATTAAAACTCCATTTTCATCTCCCAGAGAGGCCTTTGGCAAGGGAAGGCCTCACCATGCACACACAGAGCCAGGACAGTGCTTTAAGGAAAGAAGTAGCTGCAGGAGCTTGGTCTGCCTCCCCAGACATGTTCCAGACACAAGGAGAGCTCTGGGGCTGTACTGGCCCCTCTCAAGGAGCTTGTCCATTACAGCAGACTCAAAAGAATCACCAAACCCTACATAATTGATTTTATGCATATTCTGTAGATTTTATGCATATTTCCTATCTTTCCTGGCAGCAGAGTGGATACAAAAGGAATCAGGTCCAGGATTACTTGCTAAACAGATGGGAAAAGTCTGTCCCCTGCAAGAAAGTATCACTAAATAAAATTCAAAGCAGCAGTGCTAAACCTGTAACATCTAGGCCAGTATTGAGCACCAATGACTGGATCTCTGCCTCCCTCTGATCTTACAAAAACCAAACAAATGTCAAAAGCTTCCTATTTCCTCAGCATCAAATACACTACTTGATGCTCACAAAGTCCTTCCATCACATCTCCTTCACACCATCACTTGCAATATTTTTATCCTGCCTTTTATAAAGCCTGGAGAGGTCAATATTACCTCATAAATTCTGAAACAATAGGGTTTACAAGTGCAAGAAACAATATTTTCCCCCTTTTAAACTTTCCTAGTTGAAGAAGTTTGCTGGGATTTCTGCCAGGACCTGGTGGAAAGTTTTCACATCTGTGCTGTACAATTAAAATGTCAAAGCTGGAGATTAGTTAGGATATTAAGAGTAAATCTAAAGAAAAGCCACGCATTTTTAAGAGTAATTTTTTGCTGAATTATGCCAAGACTATCTCCTCATTCAGTGTGAGCCAATATTTCACGTACTGTTACAGCTATTACCACAATCTAGCCAGTTTTTAAAATCTTTTAGCTTTTAGGGCTGTTTTGTGGGTAGTATATTTGGGTTTTTTAAAATAAATAAATCAGTCAGGGACACCTTAGACCCCAGCAGGCTCATGGTTTCCACAGGGTGTCCTATGAGCTACAGAGGAGGTGCAAAGTTAGGTCATGGCAGCAGCACCTCTGCTCCAGTGATGTGACTCAGTGACCTGCAGGGCCAGAAGAACACAGAGCACAAGAGCAGGCTGGGTTCCTGCAGGACCACTTGTTCATTCTGGCTGTGTTTGCATGAAGCAAGAGAAGGGGAGAGATGAACTCTAGCTTGAGAAAACTTTCCTTACATCGATGTTTGAAATAAAACTTCTACATTTTTAAGTTGAATTTTTATCCAGTAACTCTGGGTTGTGGGGAAACCCAAAACAAACATCTATTTCACACACCTGAATTTCTACTAAATGCAATCAATTTATCTCCTCCTGAAAAATCAAATCACTGCTGTCCCCACACTGGGCAGGGACAACCAGTGACAGCCAGCACCACTGCAGTTCTTACAGAGAGGGTTCACAGGCTGCCTTGTCTCTGTGGGCACCACATCCCAGGCTCTCCAGGACACGTTGCTGTAGTTCAAGTATAATCAAAATAATTTTAAAAATACACTAATTTCTTACTGATGGGACTTGTTGGAGCCAATGCTGTATCTCATTTTCCCGGTACTTTGCCTTGGGCTGAGTAAATAATCACGAGTTTCACTCAGCCCAAGTGAAGGCCAGATTTGGACAGCAGCATCCTTACCAAGAACTAGAACTAATGGCTTTGCAATTCGATAATGTGAACCAGAGTAAGGAGGAAATAATTTTGGCAGAATTGAGCAGAACTGAAACTGAAAGGTCAATCTATTTCAGGAGAGGTACCACAACACTACAAAATCTACAGTTAAACCACCTGCAGGAAATATGATCATCTTCTGGATGATCTGTCGGGAACATTGGGCAAATCAATGCATACATGAGCCTAATAAAAATCTCTATGTCCTAATAAAAACCTTTCAATCATAATAAAGAAAAAAGAAATCTGTTAACAATAACCAAAATAATACTGACCAACAAAAACTAGAACCGGGACTGACTGCAACCCAAGGATTTAAAGTTACATTCCCTTTAAGAGCTGGTGTAGGAGGATATTTAAGGATATTTAATTTAAAATTACAACTGTCTTGTTGCATATAGCAGAGACACCAGGGATTCACTCAGCAGTGTAGGGTAAGGGCTCAGCAAGCAGGGGCTGCACTGAAGGCTGTGGGAGGAGGATGGGCTTGATGTCTAAATTCATGTCCTCAAGAAGCCTGCTGCAAAAATATGTATTCCTGTCTAATTCAATTATTATGGTTCCCTCCTGCTCTTTTGAGGGAGGATTCAAGAAAGGGCAGCAGAGCACTGAGCAAGAGAGGATGAGATGGAAGCAAGGCAGGAGCTGAGAGGGGCAGGTTCCCTTCCATGCACAGGTACATTGTTTGTGATGTTTGAATTACAGGCTACATCAGCCATCTTTCCCCAAAAATCGTGTCTAACTCAATGTGAAAGACATTTATGATGGGGATTTGCCTCCTTTTGTTTTTAATTATTCATATGCAAATCATTTTAGGAGGGGGGAAGATCATGAAGGAAATGACATGTCAAGATACATAAACTGGTAAGGAAGACAAGCAAACCAAGGAGGGCTCCTCCAAGAATATCTGCAAACAAAGTCAGTTTGCTATTCTGAATTTCAGATGAATTATTCACAGATGAGAGCTGAAGAGTTGCATGTGAACAGGAATTAAGAGACTTAAATGATAACACATTAGTGATGTTGATATTCTAGGCTGGTCCCTAAGAAAGACGCAGATGGGGGATCGTGGTAATCACTGATGTCTTTTTACCTGACTGAGCTGAAAGGAACAAGTTGTGGCTGCAGCTCTCCAGCTGATCAGAGCTGTGCTTGATGCTTGGCACTGGAAAGCTTCAGTTCAGTCCCATTTTATACCACTCAGACTCTAAACAGCAATTCAGTGTTGCTTAAAAAAAACTTTTTAAACAAGGAAAACAAAGCCAAACCAAACAAAAACAACAACCTCCTCAAACATCAAGTAAAATTTAGCTCTTAAAGCTGCCAGGAAGGACCCTTCCCCTACTACAGTCCCACAGAGGTGTTCCAAACACAGACCTCCTCTTTCCCCTCTCTGGAAATGACAACCTCGATTAGGACTTGGCTGCACAAACCCGATGAAGCAAAACAAAAACATTTCACAGCCCACAGCATTCCTGGCTCCCCATCAAAATGCTGGCAGCTGGGAGAGGGAAATCAAACCCTCTGGTCCTGGGCTGAGCCTCTGTCCCTTCATCTTCCCTCTTCCAGCTTTTACACTTCAGGTTATCAGATAAGGACAAATTGCCTGTAACAGGCATTGTTATTCAGCATCCCAGGTGCTATCAGGAATGTCCTAAGAGTGGAAACAGCCTCAGTCAGTGGTCTGGATGAGAGGGATCCCTCTCCATCCCCCAGCTGAAGGTTGTATCTCAGCTGCCCCCACTCCTCAGGCTGTTGGTGGCTCCTTGGCAAGGGCACAGCCCCAAGCAGGAGAGATAAATGGCTCAAACCCAGGGCCCCATTTCACATTAGGCCAGACTATTGCTAAATTCTACCAAGCACTGAGATCTAAAGGCAGAATTTGGCACCAACCCCACAAAAGCTGGGGCCCATCAGCAGAGACCTCAGCATCCCCCAGCTCCACCAACAGCCACCAGCTCGTGCTTCTCAGCGTGGCTGAGCAGCAGAACCATCAGCAGTCACTGCCCAGAACAGGGAGATGCCTCTTCAAATCAGGGCTTGTAGGGATTTTGGGTTTCCTCTCCTTTCACATTCTGTAAGACCTAGCCAAGACAATGTTTCCTTCATCCATAAAGGTCTGCCTCCTCCCAGCCCCAACAGAGGCATTCCATAAAAGCAAACAAACAAACACCACAGGGAAAAAAAAGGCACTAAAGACAATAGTGCAGTCACAGAACTGAGCTGGAAAGACTCTTACAGACAGAAGCCAATTAGTGTCATTACTAATCTTGCCCCCACTACCTGATGAATCTTTTCATCTCTAGGAATCACCTTTTTGTGATTGCATCCCAGTATGTCACCTACCATTCTCACACAACCCCATTCTGGTGTCTCACCAGGGCCAGCAACCAGGCTCAGCCCCTGCTCCCCACCACGCCTCAACTGCACTGGAATAGCTGCACAGCCTGTGTGTAAAAGCAGTACTTTACAGAAGAAAGGCACTAAAAATAACAGCCAAAAGAATGATGACCCCTCAAAGGCATCCTGTGATTTAACACATTGAAGCTGGGCCACTTCACCCTTCTACACAGGATTTCTCCTTAAGGTCCACATTTTTTAGACATTTCCTATGTTCACCAGTTACAGCATGGTCAAGCAGACATTCATTTCCAGGGCAGATGAGTTAAAACCAACTTCAAAATCATACAATGTTGTGCCCCTGATCAGTCCAAAAGCCATTACAACACCTCCTGCAACAAAGACTGCACAGAGATTTCTGCTACAGCCCCACATCTCCAACAACAAAATCACAAAGGGCTTCTCAAGTGGGCAGCCAGGCTGCCTCAGCCTGACAGACCTGACACAAGCTCTCCCCCACACACATGTGCATAAATACGTACACCCTTCTGCTAGTCTGCTTCACTCCAGTACGTATCAATCCTGCCCTGCAGCTAAAAAGGCAAGGGGATTCTGATATTTTCAAGTCACCTGCACATTGCTCTCATCGCCCAGCTAACCAGCAATCCCAGCTCATTGAGAAGGAGTGAAGGACACAAGGCTCTCCTCAGCCTCAGAGAGCACAGAGCTGCATGCCCCAGCCTGGAGCCCCACACATGCTGTCAAGACACCCCACAAGGCTCAGTGGACAGCCCCAGCCCACCCCTGAGCCAGGCTTTATGGACAGAAACCCCCCCAGACACCCCTGTGTATGCCAGGAGCAGCAGCTGCCCCCACTCACCTGCAAAGGCACCCGGCAGCTCTGGTTCTTCCCAGGCTCTGTACAGACAGAGAGTGTGAACCAAAGAATGCTCCCCTCAGCAAAAACAGGGGAACAGTCCTATTGCCTTTTCTGTCCCCTCCCTAAGGTACTCAGAACAGGGAGAGATATTCCTGATATCCTTCCTGGCTCCTCAGCAGCGAGGCAGAGGCCAGTTTTGGGGTCATTCCTGGGGGCAGAGGGGATGTGCCTGAGGGAAGAATCTGCCAATACAGCTTCACTGTTAGGGTTTCAGCCTCTCAGAGTTGCAGTGCCTGAACAAATTACCTCAGGGAACCCAGGAAATAAGAGTTTCTGTAGAGTCACAGAACAGTTTGAGTTGGAAGGGAGCTTAAAACTCATCTCACTTAAATTTCATCTCATTCCAACCCCCTGCCATGGGCAGGGACACCTTCCACTCCCCCAGGTTGCTCCAAGCCCCATCCAACCTGGCCTTGGACATTTCCAGGGATGGGGCAGCCCCAGCTCCTCTGGACACCCTCTGCCAGGGCCTCACCACCCTCTCAGATGAGCTGTCACAAGTGACACAACTTCAGTGTGTGTGTTCCCTCTGCCCACAATGCACAGTTTTATAGCCAGGAAAAAGGAAACATTTTCAGCATTTGATGGCAAAGGCCAATCTCCTCAGGGCATCAGTGCAAGGTTTGACAACACCAGTTCATTAGGGTGGCTCCACACAGGGGAGTTCCTGCTGGCAATGAATTCCACCTCTGCAGAGGAGCTGGAATTCAGGCTAGTAATGGAATATAGACACACAGCAGTGGAATAGCTGTAAGGAATCTGCACCTACAGCAAGAAAAACTTCCAAAATAAGGTATTAAATAACTTTAAAGCAAAACAGCTCAACAAACTGTTGGGTTCAACCAACACATAATTACCATCTTAAACCAAACCAGGATGAAGCCACCCAATTTCACCCACTGCCACCAGTGGAATCCCCTGGGGATAGCTCTCAGCACTGAGCTCACAGCCAAGGCCAGTCTGGAGCAAAGAGGAGCTAAAACCTGCAATCAGCAAAGCCCATAATAAACCCCAGTAAAAGAGGGTGAGCATTTATTTACCACAGAGAAGGAATGTGTTTGTCACTTGCTGGTTTTCACTGCATTTTGCTTTGCCACTTAACAAGCAGTAAATATAAATATTTATGGAATTATATATGGGAAGGGATATATATGTAGAGAGATAGAGAGAGACAGAGAGATGTATTTCTATAAAACTCCTTCTTCCTTATAAACACCACCATGGGGCTGAAGAGGAAAAAGATGTTCCCAGAAAAATGGGATGGAAATGTCCACTGACCTGACAGGGTGGGAGAAATGGAGAAGGGCACTTCCAACTTCAGACTCCCCTGTTAATTCAGAAAGTAGTGGAGGTTTGGGTTTTCTTTTCTTGCTAAATCCCAAGTCCCCACTTTAACCAAACCCAGCCTCCTCTCCTCTGCTGTTTTTCTGTTTTGTTTTGTGTTTGTAAAAGCAGCCAAGCCTGGCTTTTATCAAAGGGCCTGAATGTGTCTTTGTGTCACCACAACCAAAGGGAACCAAACCAGGGGGGTGGCTGTGCTGCTGCTGCTGCTCCACACAGAGCAGACCTCGTGTGTCTGATCATCTCCAGCACAGCCGCCTGTCCCCGGCACCGGGGATGCTGCGAGGCACCGATGCACTCTGACCTCCCTCCTGTGTGAAGAAATTGTTTAAAGACTGGGAACCTTGTCACTCTGAAAATGAAGCACAGCTCCTTGAAGTCTGGCTTAATTCACATTAAAGCAACCCTTGAAGAGCTCAAATACAGGCTTTCATCCTTAAAGTCAACTGGTTTGCATAAGCTCCCAAGTGGAGTTGAATAGCACTTCTTGGGGAATTTAACCATATCTTTGGAATTTTAAAAACCTGCTTTTATACAGTCCTGATCTACAAAATTGATAGATTCAAAATATATACATATTAAAAAAAAAAAAATAAAAAAAAAAAGAAAAGAAAAGGAAAGCACGTGGAAGGTTCAGAGCACCACTGCCCTCCCCCAGCACCCCCTGCCCAGGATGAGGGATGGGGCAGACTCACATGCAGTGATCACCCCAGTAATGAGGTGGACAAGCTGGACAAGCTCTGGTTTAGAATGCAAAGTTTAGGAGAAAAATTGAAAGAAGCAAATGAGCACAAGGAATCCCTGCACCCATGGCACAGATAAGCAACACTGTCCACACCAACAGAACCCAATCCTCCAGCAACAGCGGGCTTCCCATCTAATCCAATAAATAACCAGCAGCCTTCAGGCAAGCCACCAGCAGCTGCCAGTAGCCAAAAAGCCAGGATTTCTTCTAAGAAATGGGAACATACATTCCTAATTCCCTATCAAGGCCTATTTTTGCCATCAGCCATGCCCTGGAGTCCCTCTGGGATGGCGTGTTAGTCTCTTGACAGGGCTTCTGCGCAACACGGTTGAACATATTTAAATGTTTGCACAATAGGGCCCCAGAAGCATCATTATTTGGTACTAGTTACTGCCAAGACTTCCCAAAATATGAAGCAGATCATATCAATACCAACTGTTCTCATCCTCCAGACAGATCTGCTGGGGGAAAAGAAAAAAAAAGAAAAAGAAAAATCTGTTCAACATCTCCTCCAAGTTCTTCAGTGTCTCTGAGCAGTGAAGCAGCACAAACCTGCTCGAGCCTCCTGCACCAAGTGCGCTGGAATAGCATGAACGGGGACAGCTCAGAGACTGCACAAAATGGGGAGAAAACCCAGACAAAGGCGAGCCAGAAAGAAACATTTCCAGATGTACTGCTCTGACAGATCTCATCTCTTCTAGTATTTTTTTCGAAGTCTGACCACAAACACACAGATGGTTGGGAACATCATCGAACCTATTTAATTTTATTTTGTGAATACTTCTCTCTCCAACATGTCACCCTTGCTGAGAAGCCACCCAAGAGCCTGGGACATGAGGGGTAAAATTTTTATGTGGTGCACAAAATTTAATATGTCCACTCAGGGGCTCATGGCCTCTCTCTGTTGCTTGTACAGCCAACATCCACAGTTGTGCCACTGAGAGCCAGAAACAAAGGCAGAAATGTGGAATTTCTTGCAATGCACAGGAAACATCACACATGGGCTGGAGCCCAGTCCACCACTGGAGTTACCTTGACATAAATGGTCCCAGTAAACTTGCACTGAAGGGAACCTTCAGATGAACAAAGTCCCAAAGTCAGTGGCTCTTGCCATAGGGTTGCTCAAGTGGGTTAAAAAGTAATTTGTGTCACACAACCAGCCTCAGGTAAAGACTGGCTTTTCTTGGCCTTCATGTCTTGCCATGATTGCAATCATTGTGAAAAAATAAACCATCAAGGGTAGCTCCCATTCAGCAGAAGCCAAGTTCTTTTAATGCCTTCAATATGTAATTACATAAATAGACCAAATTCAAAAGTGAGCCAGAAACATGAACAACAGCTTCAACTTCAACCAACACAGCCCCACAACCCTACCCCAACCAAGACTCTGTATGGCATACAACATGAATGTGAGGTCTTTCACAAACACATCCCTACCTCATCTTTGTGGGGAAAAAAGTGAATTCCTGACACCAACTCAGCATTCAAGGCAGTGGTGGGGCTCTCCAGAGCCCTCTTCTGTCAGTCCTCTGGCTACACTCAATTCCTCCAGCACATGCAGCTTTTTCTCCTTCTTGCCCCAAATGGTCACATTTTAAAAAGCAAACAAGCACATGCAGGGGGGCATTGGGGATCTGTCATTCCTGCAGTTCCAGCAGCTCTGTGCCTCGTTCCTACACAAGGCCGTGAGCTTGCTCCATCTGCCCCAGGGATGAAACCCAAGAAGCACATTGTGCTGCACAGGCTGCCAAAGCCGGGTGTTCAGGGGCATCTTGGCACCAGCACCTCTTCTGCCACATGATGAAACAGACTGATGCTGACAACAAGGAACAGGTGGAGGCTTGGTTAGGTCGTTAACCACGTGAGTGCATCCTGTAAACTGCATTAAGCCAAGTGCTCATACCCACCAGTCCATGCTGGGGTGGGAAGGCACAGCCTGCAGAGACCATTGCTCCCCCCAGGCTGGGTGCTGAGTGGGATTACCCTGGGCTCATGCTGGGAAGTGACGAGAATTGTTGCCTCCTGGGTCCAATTTAGAAAAGCAGAAAGCAATCCAGCCTTTTTACAGTCTAGTTTATCATGGTAGGACAGGTGCAATGCAAAAAAGATCAGCAATTGAATCTGTGTCCTCATGCTGCTTCTCCTTGCAGTGGATCTCCACGAGGACCTGCCACTCACACTGGTGCACCTTGAGCTCATTTGATGGTTCCTGCACCTGCTCCAGCCCAGGATGCCACCACGTGCATCCCTGCCACCCCACCCAGCCCCCCTTGGCCAAGGGACCCAGGGACACCACTGCAGCAATGCTGTTTCCAGATTCCTCACAACCATGGACGGACAAACCTGTGGCCAAACTCTTCACTCTGGCTGCTTTGAAAATAGCTATTCATTGATTTTCTACAGCCAGCCTGGCTTCATGAAAAACTGGCTTTGTGAAAAGCGAGGTGCAGGAGTATCCCAATGTCAGAACTGCCTCTCCCTTAGCACATGTGGGGACAAACCTGCTGGTGTCACAGCACCTTCCCATGGAGCAAGGTCTGGGCGCTCTGAGTATCAGACTTGATCTAGACAGACAGCTACTGCAATAAAGGTAACAGAAAATAACAGACAACAGTTTCCTGATCACTGTTTTCTGTCTGAAATAACACCTGGAGTCTTAAGTGTGATCACAACTGGTATGATCAGCTCTTGGCTTGGGTTGGGTTGGGTGGTAGTGGAAGGGAAAGGGATCCATGCTTGTGGCTGGTATTTGGATTCACACCCTGGTCTCTGTAATCCAGGCAAGCCACACTTCTCAGTGAGCAACTGTTGCAACATAATTACTTGGTTAAAATCCTGTTAGGATTCTCAGCTACAGCCAACTATGGGTATCACTCTCCAGTTCACCCTCCTGTCTCCCATGAAAATGTGGTGGTCAAAGCATGAGGAAATTTGCAATGTGAAGACACCACTGTTCAGGGACTGGAGCTCAGAACACTTTTCTTCAAGAAAACTCTATTTAACAAGTGCTGAAAGGGACTGTCTAACCCAGGAATCTATAAAATAACAAAAAAAAGCTACTGATAGATTTGCTCACCTTTTGACCCCAGCTGGCAACTAAGTACCACTGAGCTCTTTGCTGCTCCAGCCTTTATTCGAGTGTCAGGAGTGACAGAATTATATTTGGATCCTTTAAAGGGCACTACACCTACAGCCCCTGCAGTCAACAAAGTCAAACAAATGACCATGTCTTGGAGCAATGAAACAGGAGCAAACAAACAGCATTGGGGAAGAGAAGTGTTTCTGGTCCTGGCAATCAGGAGTCACCAGTTTTATGGATAGTTTAGGATATCTCAGGTGGGAATCCAAGGGAAGAGCTGGTGAGGCAAATGGGGCTATTTGTGCAGTCTTTGTCTGAGCTGGCACTCCCTGAAAGAGGCCAGAGGGAAGGTTAATTAATGGTACCTGTTGATGGATGACGTGTCACTCACCCAGGGCAGCAAGAGCAGATTAAAAACTTTCTTAACAGCTCCTCTGCTCGAGGTTCTGGTTGCTGTCACCTACACACCCCCAGCCGCAGGCACAGGTGATGGTGCTTCCTGTGCAGAGAGTATTTGTGCTATGTCAGTCATGAAATGTCAGCCTGGAGCTTCTTGTCCCAAAGAAATAAGGTGGCTTCAGGAGTACATCAGTGTCCCAAAATCATTTCTGTGCTAGAACCTGCTTCTATCAACACTGCATGACTGAAAAATTCAACCTAAGGCCTGTTGGGGTGAGATACATTCGTACCTTGTTACACCCAGGGTGGACAGGAGATGACAGAACTGCTGAGGAGGGATGGAGGTACAGGAGGTACCATGCCAGCACTGTCTGTTTTCAGTAATCAGCTCTGCACAGCCAAGTCACTGCTCACTTTGGGGACACTGATCCATCATTTGAACAAGAAAGAGGAAGAAAACAACTGGAAACTAATGGGAACTTCCCAGGTGAGTCAGTCCATGAACACTGAACCTGCTCCTCTCTGGAAAGGCAGCACTGAAGGGGTCGGCAGCAAAAAATATGTGCCTGGATAAATGACTTCATATGTCGAGACAAAGATAAAGTTACACAGAGCCTCTTGCGGAGGACGTGGTCATCAGGTTTATTTTTGTAGTTTTCATTACACTCAAAATAACTTTGGCAGACTTAGAAAAAATAAATTTTCAAAGCCTTCTCCTATTGATGTCAACAGTTTTAATTATTTTTTGCTGAAGTGGTCTAAAGGCAAATGCTGCTGGGATGGGCTGGTTCCTGGTGTACTGCTCCAGGCCTCTGTGTTCAAATGCTGGGGCTGCACCAAACACCACCAGGATAAATCCTGCCTCAGCCTCACTGGAAGATGCCTCCAGCCCATTTCCCTGCGACAGTGGTTTTGAGGCCAGACTGCCTTTTAGCTCGTGCTCTGCCTCGGTGTTAGAGGCGCCGTCAGCTCTGGGAATAACACTGGTTCTGTGCTATTTCCTGCCTCAGAAAGTCCTGACCACATCCAGCATTTAAAGTCACCTCGGTAGGACATTAAATGTCACTGCTGGCTGACACAGCAGCTGATCTGGGAGGTGCTGTGTGGATGGGTGTGGAACAGAGGACGTGCCCTCCCTCACACTCCAGCACACGGGGGAGCTCAGTTTGAGAGCAACCCCAAATTCCCAGACTCAAACCTTCCCTTTGCTGCACACCTGGCTGTTGCCTCCTGCTCCCACCACCACGAGCTCCTTGCAGGGGTGTGGAGCAGTACCAAAATAGTGAGCAGAGCACCCCTGACACTCCCATGACACACCTGGCTGCTGCTACCACCCCAACAACCCTCCCAGGACACACAGCAACCCAGAGGACCACCAGAAAGTCATTCCTCTTTCCAGGGGGACTTTGGGCTCCTTTCCCCGTTGCTGGCTGGCACCCACATGGCTGGGAGGAGATGCCAAACCAAGCAAGACTCCCTCTCCTCCATTTATTTCCATCTATTGCAACCACTCGAGAAAACAACCCCCTGACCTAAAGGTTTCCATCAATAAAGAATCCCGAAGCCAAAGCTTTGAGGTCCCAAGGATGAGGTGGGGACCCATCACTCTGTGGCAGCTGCTTCCCAGCACCTTCCAGTAAGATGATGGAGGGTGTCAGGGCCCATCCCAGGTAGCTCCTGGGAGAAGGAATGGGCAGCTCCTGCACATGTGGCGTGCAGACACGGCTCCAGATGTCCTTGGGGCCTTCCACAAATATCCAAAAGGGACTGGGGAATGGTCGCCAGGAAGGAGCTGATGGAAGGTAGCCAGCAGTCATTTCTATGCTCAAAGAGCATTTTTCCAAAAGTTGCTAAGGTCTGCAGATTGGATTTTTGAAGGAGTAAGATTTGAAAACACGTGAAACAGAAAGAAAGTGCCTGCATTTAAATGGCACCATTTGTCAAAAGTCCATCCCAGCCAGTTGTTCTTTGTTATTTAGATGCTTTAACACTTGGCTTGTGGCTCGTTTTTTAAAATCCTGGCACAGTCTTTTCTGTGCAGGAGAGAATTCTGATTGCATTTGTAAAAAAAAACAAACCCCCAAAAAATCCTGTTTATACTAATCATTAATTCCAAAGTCCCGGCCTCCTGTGGGCAAAGGCAGATGGAGAAAGCAAACCCTGCTGAAGCAAAGTGACTGGCAGGGGACAGAAAACAGAGGCAAAGGGGGATTCAGAAGACATTTTAGAACTTAAAGATTTTGTAAACCTCTTTGTCTCACTTTATATCATAGAAATTACAGAAAAATATTGAGTTTTCATGTCTTCAGTAGGCAGAAAAGGGTATCTTGAGGTGAGTGTAAGGAATACCTCAGAGGTTTAAGGTCAGTAGAAGCAAAGCAACTCAGAAAAGCAGAGAACACTGCTAATTAAAGATAAAAAAATTAATACTTGCTTATATTTTATATTTTTCAGTATCTATTGAAGTACCCTGAAGGACTCAGAAATGTGGCACTACAGGCCCAGACCCTGAAGATGCAATAACAGAGCTGCTGTCGCGGCAGAGCACAAAACAAAGAGCCAGAATTAGCAGAGCTGGGTTCATCCCATTTGGCCTCCTGGAAAACATCTGCCATTTGTCAGGACTACAAAGCCTCTCCCCCTTGATCTCCAGCAATTAGGGAAATTCTGTTGTGCTAATTACCTGGGGAGACAACACAGGGAGAAGGCAGATAGCGAGTGACACTCCAAGGCAACATTTACACCAGTAAAAACCAGGCAGATATTTCAACTTATTGGAAATCACAAAAAGTGCCACAACCTGCCTCCCAGGACAAGCTGGAGAACGCTGATCCCTGGGTATAAATTTAGGGTAAATATTTAAAAATATAATAATAATAAAAAAAATAAATTTATAAATAATCTAAGCAAGAGAGCCTCTGGAGCTGCTGAGTCTGCAGAGGTAGAGAGGGTTTGCCATGCTCGGCTTCCCCCAGTACACATGGTTTGAATTGCTGAGAAATGGAGCAATCCGCCGTCCTGCCGGCTGCAGCACCACTGCACTCCTGCTGCTGCCAAGCCATTATTGGGAAATATTTGTCACATATTAGCTGGAACATCAGATTACTACACTCAACATTTAACGCTGTTTTGTAATATATCCATACGTTCAAAAGCATATGACACCGTCTCAGCATGAATTCAAGATGAAAACAGGGATATGCATCATCCAGCAGCCAGGAAATTTGGAGTTAAGGCTCCAGAGGTACTGTTAAATAAAAAAGGCACATGGAAACACAATGCATACGTAGAAATACTCAGTGCAAGAGCAGCCAACGGAGCTGGAGCTTTTCACACCCTCAGTCCACAATTCAGCAAGGACCAGCTGCTGGGCAAGGCACGCTCTGTGGACTGGGGCTGGTTTAAGCCTTTTTTTACTGGATTTAAGGAAACATTTGCTCTCAAGCTCTAGTGAGGTTCATCCAGCACCTTGAACCTCGAGGGACCTGTTCTCACAGAGCTTGAAGACTTTTGGCACAGCAAATACCACCTTTAACAAGAGCCTTTTGCACCTGAGGCTTTAAAAGACTGTTAAAATTACAAGGTGGGAAAAATAAAAGATAATCCTCAAAAAAACATATATATGAGAAGGCTGCCAGATCCCACACGACTGATAAACAAATTGTTTACCAGTGTGAAGTTTTAGTCTTGCCTTCCAGCCACCTCCCAGTGCTCATCAGCTGAAGGCTGTCCCAAATGCCAGCGTCCCCGCACCTGCTGCGCTTCATCCTGCAGCAAAGGCTTTGTGAGGATCCCACCAGAGAAAGGCTGAACACAAGGGGACGAGGGGCCTCTCTGCAAAGTATTACAGGCCTGGCTTAGGGAATGACAATAGCACAAGTATTAAGCTGCTGTTTCCCTGTGAGACAACATATGGGGACAGCCTGTCCTGGCGCCCGCAGCGTCCAACCGCTGCCACCCCGTCCCAAATAGCTGAGGGGACTCGAAGGCCATGTTCGTCCCCAGAGTGGGGTCACCAGGCTGTCACAGCGTTCCCGAGCCTGACCCACACTCAGTCCAGCTGCCTCAACTCCCCAAGGATGCTCTCCTCTCCCTCAGCCACAAAAATGCCCGAACCACAAAGGACTCAAAGTGACACAAAGTTGTTGTCATACTCCCCCGCATCGCCTTGGCTGAATGAATAAAGCAAAACTCAAAGCAGTGCACAGATGCTCAGAGCAACTGCAGAAGCAACTTTTTGAAGCATGCTCAGCATTCGAGAAAGAAATGTTATTTTCCAAGCTTTTAAAAATATATTCTTTTAATTATCTTTTTTTTTTCAAATTGTTACTACTTCCAAGGTCAGGTTGCATAGGGCTCCGAGAAACCTGACCTAGCTGGAGATGTCCCTGACTGCTGCAGGGCAGTTGGACTAGATGATTTGAGAAGAATCCTTCTTTGATTTCTTCTGCCGATCGCGATCTCTCCGTGGCCCTGCCGAAACCGCCGGGCCCCCTCTGCCGGCCGCCGGCCCCTCGGAGCCGCAAAAAGCCCGAGGGTCCCACTCTAGAAACCAACCCAGCTGTGCCCTGTGACCAAACAGGTGACTTCCTATGGACCACAAAGCACAAAATGGGTCAGTTTGGGGGTTTTTCTGGGAGGGAAGGGTGTTTGTCTTTCGTGTGTGTTTTACAAGTAGTGATATATGATTTCTCTGTAGTCGGAATAACTTGACCCTCATTTAACTTTTAAGTGGATTGTTGTCATCTTGTTCAAAACTGCTTTGGATATGTAGCAAGTCAATTGTATCAAAACAGCGCCCTGAAAACAACCCCCACCCCCTCAAATCCAAACAAACCCCAAATTGACTCACTTTTAGGAAACCCCAAACTCACTTCTAGGAAAAATGGGGGCTTGTTTAAAAGGAGCCCAGCTGGCAAGGCCAGCCCAGAGCATGTGTTTGCTCCTGCAGTGCCCAGGGGTGGGTCTGCGGGGCAGCTGGTCCAGAGAGGCACCAAGGGAGGGCCCACACCTGCATGGCAGCACAGACACAATCCTCATCCCCAGCTCTCCCTCCCCAGCTTGCTTTAAATCCAGTCGTAATAAGGAATCCTTAAGCTTGGCAGCGTTATTGGCAGAGGAAAGCTCCCCAGCCCTGATGCTCAGGATACCCACCAGCTGCCCATGGGAAGCAGGAGTGGGGCTGGCAGCATCTCCCCATCCCCTCCACAAGGAAATTTTCCTTTCTCCAGGGGCTGCTTTCCCAGTGCAAATTGAAGCTTAGCTGTCGGTCTGCAACCTGGCTTAGCTCAGCAGCGAATGCCAGTGAGGGCCACAAGCTCTCAGATGTTTCCAGACCAAGCTCTTTAACTACATATCAGAAGGCAATTCAGCCTTTTTCAGGAGAAAGAGGAAAAAAATGAAACACAGCTAAAGATGTCTTTGATTTGCGCAAAAACAGCCAGAAGGCTTCAGGACAGTCCAGCAGCACATCCTTACCTGAGCTCCCCGCAGTGGTGGCCAGGAGCAGCCACTGATGGGACATTTCCTACCCACCAGGAAGTCACTTCTCCTTCCCTCTGCTCACAAATTACTTTGACGTTTGTTACTAATGACTGTAACGAGCATTTCAGCAGCACGTGGGAAAACCTTCTCCTTCCTCTCTTCCCCCCATCTCCCAAACACAGCAACCAGCAACCCAGTGACCCAGAACAGAGTTGGGACTTCCCTGGACAAAAGAAGCCTCTTCAATCCCAATTGCTTTCTGCAGAGCAAAGGAAAAGCCTCTTGACCACTTAAGCACACCAGTAGCACACCCTGTTTGCCTAGACCAGAGAAAGGCACAGCCCCAGAGTCCCATGAGGTTGGTGGACTTGATGGGTCTGTGCATCATAAGAGGGAAATCTGATTTAACCACCTTGAAAAGAGCTGAAAATAAGCAGGATTTGTTTCTCAGTTGATGGGTTTTGTTACTAGGCAGTGAGGCACACAGGGAGCTTTCCACCAGAAAAGCAGTGAGTACGTTTGAGAGCATCATTAGTGAAATGTTTCTGAGATTAAACATCATCTTACGGAGGAAAAAAGCTTTTTTTTTTTTTTTTCTTTTTCTTTTGTGTGTGCTGTGAATATGGACTAACACTGTGTGTTTTGGTACAATTTGTATCCAGGGTGGCAGGAAAAATTGACCCTGCCCCTTTCCCTAGTCTGCCATCCTCATGTAGCATTTACTGTTTGTATATTTTCTTTAAAACTAGAATGGAACTCTCTGCTGCTTGGAAGTCCTTGTAACACCCTGTGAATTCTCCCCCATCAAAGTGCTGCACATCTTTCACCCATCTTTTGCTATTTTTGTGAAAAGAAAAAAAGAATAGAAAAGCTCCAAGGTGCCCCAAGCTCAAAGGCAGTCACAGCCTTCAGTGTGACAGCAGAGCACTTCATAGAACATTTCTATAAAGGAGGTTCCTTTACAAACTAATCTAAGCTGTTTATTGTTTCCAAGGAGCATGCACTTCCACGGCAGAACAGGAAGTTTTGACAGTTTTAGAAGTTCATTAAACTCTGGGAGGAAATTTAAACAATCGGTGACAGCTTTCCTACAGCAAAAGAAGTCGCTGCCCTATGAAAAGGCAGAGAGGCTGCAGCTTTTAATTATCACACTTGCATTAAGCCCCAGTGATTTTGTTACTACTTCTAAATTGTTTTGGCCCAACACCCAGCGCTCAACAACCCAGTCAAGTTCTTCACTCTTCTATTCTTATAGCCAAACGTCGCTTTTGTCCAAACCTCAAACTCCTTGATCTGTTAACAGGCCAAAGCAAGGCACTGGGAGATGTTAACAGTCTCAAGCACAAGAGTGCTTCAGCTCGGGAAAAACACTTCTTACCATGTTTTCCTCCCTGGAAAGGAGCATATAAACCAGGAGAGGGGGAGCTCAGTGGGTGCAGTGGGCAGGCAGGTGGCCCTGGGTGGTGTGGCTGTGCTGGAACCTCGGTACCTACCTGGGGGGCACACGCAGTCTGATGGGGCCTCTCGCGCTGCCCGCAGCTTCACAAGTCCTTCGCCGAGTTTCTGTTTGGAGGGGGAATGAAAACAGCCTTTAGAGAGTGTGTTATACCTAAACACAGACTGTGCATGCATGTCGACATCCAAACCATCCAGCTGCCTTCCAGGGAGGGGTAATGGTTTCATCCTGTGATGTTCAGCCTCCTTAGGTAATACACCACGCTATGGTAGTACATAAATATTAAATGTTTCAGAGCAGGAGCAGCCTACAGCCCTCATGTGGAGCAGGCACACTCCTCCTGCATGTCCCAAAGTCCCTTGTGCTAAGCTCCATTGGCAGGATTCATCCTGAGCTCCTTTACAAGTCCCATGTTCAGGCATGACCTGATTTGATTGATTTTGTACTTAAAATTCATGCTCTGTGGAGTATTAGAAGTTTCTTTAGCAGAGGGATGAGGTGGAGGACAGTCAAGACTGGAGTGCTCACCCACTCTCAGGCCTACCCAAAGCCAGTGTTTCCATCCCCAAAGTCAAAAACTCATCAATGGGACAACTAGAACACATGAAGATTCACAAAACTAGAGCAGTGTCTACGTGGCATATTGCAGGCAGATGTGTGCACACTCTGCCTAAGCCAACGAGACTGTTCGTGCCTGCATTTAGCCCAGTGCCAAGCCCAAGTTAATGAGCCTGATGACAGGTACATTACATTAGATCAGGCACACTCCCTGCCTGGGACAGCCCAGCAAGGGTGGGAACAGCTCATCTTCACCCACAATCTTCACTCTCCAGGTCCTCCAGGAATGCCCTGTCCTACCTAAAATACTTGTCAAAAGACAAACCAATGATCTGATAACTGGAGTCCCTACATTTCAAAGAGAAAAAACTCAACGTACTTATTCAGTTTAGTGAATAGCTCAGGGTGTTAAGACTTGACATTGTACAACTGAGACCCAGTCCCTTTTCAAATATTTGAACACTTTGGACTATTCAGGAATTAGGCTGCCTGTGAATTAGGTTATTTTCTTTCTGTTCTGAGGATTAAATAGTTTTATCTGTTGTTGAAATCCTATGCTTCCTCTATCTGCTTGGCTGCGATGCTAAGAGGTCTTGAAAGTATCAAAATGGTTTCATATCACCTGACAGAGAAGTTGTCTTAAAGGAAAGTATAAATACCAGAATGATCCAGCTGCCTTCTGCAAAACATACACTTTCCTTGAGAAAATGTGGCAAAAAAAACACCTAAGGAGATTTTTCTGACAGCCACCTGAAGTCTAAAGGTTACAGAGTTGTTCAAGTTTTATCTGTTTACTTATATATTACTTTTAAAGTAATTTGGATGATGAAGATGCTCGAGGAAATGTAAATAAGCTCTCCCATATTTTTAGTTCAGCAGGCATCACTGGGAACAGCAGAGGAGATCTGAATCCTGGAGCAAATCCTCTGTTCTCCCATTGAATTGTTCTTGTCGTGAAACTGATTAATCTGGACACTGCAGACAATAAATCCTTTGTGAACAAAACGGTCCAGCTTTGTTTACAACAACTGGATGTTACTATAATCCTCCCGTTAATATTTTCCCTCCAGTGTGAAAACTACACACTTGGAGCTGGGGTTTTTGACACAGAGCAAGTGGAGATGTTGCCACGTCTGGACTGTGCTGTTGGCAGTGTTTCAGAGGGCATGAAGGCAGGAGCCTGCAGCATGTCCCACTAACGGGACGAGCCAAGGGAAGGGCAAGGTCCTGCCACAGTCAAATCAGCAATTTCTCCTGAGCTACACGGATGCCTGTCACAGAGCCAGAAACTAAATCCTAGCTGTCCAAATTGGCTTTCATTACCCTAACTACACACTTATCCTTCCTTTATTATTTCCTATCCTCTTTAACTTGCCAAACATTTAAACAGCGCTAAAAGGAACAGAGCCAGCGTGTTGGTGTTGTATTTGCTGCTCTCTGTACACAGCTCTGCCGTAAATTATGCCAGCAAAGCCCTTGATTGGTACATGGAGTAAAGCTTTTTGGGTCGTAGCAGAGAACAAAGGATGCTGGGTCATGCACAGAGAGCGTATGGAGCTTTGGTTTCACTTCTGAAATACTGTGGTAAACTTCAAAGGAGGACCAACTCAGAATTTAACAAAAAAACTGACCCCAGGCATCAGTTGATATTCATGATGATGGAAATAGTCTCTGGCTCTCCAGAAACTCTCAAGCACAGAAAGGGCAGGAGTTGCTTGAAAAGCGAGCGGTCTTATGTAACAGTTTGGGCAAGAAACACTTTCCGAAACTTTACCATAAATTAAGAGGTTCATTTAAAATGACCATTAATAGATAGTGCAATTACTACTATGAATTCCTCAAATTTGTTCCCTGATTCAGAATTTTCTTTAGTATTGACAAAAGTTTGGTCATACTAAATGTTTCAACAAGCTCACTCTTCCATTAGAAACCCAATTATGTGGTTTTGCTTTATTTTCCCCTGTACAAGCTCCATCTGAGCATTCCCAGTACAAAACAAGCTTTCCACACTTAACTAAATCTCAGCAAGAGGTTGCACATGATCTTAGGAAGTGCCACAGAAACCATTCCCATTGCTAAGCACATTTATTGGAGTAATTGGAACAGAACCACTGCCACAACCGGCAGGCTAATTCCTGCCTGGAGAAAAGACGTTAACTAGAGGCTGTGATTACGCCTCACAGGCACCCCCCCTGGTCTGGTATTCAGGGTTTTCACAAAAATATTTTAACATTTCACTTTTATCGAGGCACATCAATGCAACCAAGTTTCCAGGCAAAAGGACATGCCGTGGTGGTGCCAGCAATACCCTCACCCTACCTCCAACAGCAACACACAGCATGAGGAATTGTCTCTCCATGCCCCCAGCACTGCCTCCATCCCTGCTCACAGCCCCAGAGCTTTCACAGAGCTCCACACAGAAATACATTTTTGCATGATTTAGGCTTCGTGGTTGTCATGATTTTAATGCATGTTTTGCATCCCAGTCAGGCCATTAATAAAATCCCAGTGTAAAACCTTCCCCAGATGTCAGAACTGATCACTCAGGGGTGCCCTTCAGCAGCCCCACAAGCCGTGTTGAATCATGCTGAACTTTATGAACTACTGTTTATACAAATCCAGCAAACCAACTGTGGGATCTTCAAGTATTTCCTATGAGTGATGGAGCCCTTCACGTCCCCCTTGCCTGTAAAAAGCCCCAAACCTAAACACCAGAATCAGGAAAAAGATAACCCTGGGATAAAGTGTAACTTCTCCAAGAGATTTGGATTAGTTAGACACCAAAAAGGGCATCAGTGTGGATAATAGTTCTCCAAGTAGGGGAAATTGTTCAGCACAGAAATATTTATTGAATAATTTCAGAAAACCCCAGGACTGAAAGTGAAGTAACTAGTGGCGGTATCCTCTGCCTGCCATAAATCAGTTCTGCACTGCCAGACCACAATACTCTGACAGACAGTCCAGATAGCGGGGATCACGTTCATAATTTCTAACAAGGAAATTATGGTCCATTAAATCCCAAGATACATAGTTAAAGTACTCGGGTTACCTATGTCAGTGAATAGAATAAGGGGGAAAGTCGCATGTCCTCTAACCTTCGACTGCCGGCCCTTCACCTGGGGCGCTTTTTTTTCTAAACAAGGTGGGCTCTGCCACGCCTCGCCCTACGCCTGATTCATGGAAACGGCAACAAAAAGAGTAAAGTTTGGTAAAAGGGAAGAAGTTTTTCAGAGAGGAGGAGAAGCGGGTGAAACACGGAGTGAACCCCGTGGCGGAGCGGGGCCGGAGCGCCTTCCCCGATCGTGCGCGCCCGCCCGCGCCGCCTCTCACTCACCTCACGGAAAAGCTGCTCCACGCGGGGCTGCAGCGCGTCCAGCAGCGGCCCGTGGCCGGCGGCGCCCCGCTCCTCCAGCGCGGCCAGCCGGCCCTGCAGCTCCGCCGTCTTGGCGCCCAGCAGCAGGCACACGGCCACGGCGGTGAGCGAGAGCAGCAGGCACAGCGCGGAGGTGGCGGTGCCCGCCGCGCCGGCGGCTCCGCTGCCGCTGCCCGCGCTCATCGCGCCGCGCTCCGCGCCGCTGCGCGGGGTCCCGCTCGGCTGCCGCCCGCCTCCCGCCGCCGGCGCATCCAGCGCCGCCCCGTGCGCGCCGCGGGCGTGGGGCCGGAGCTGCGGAGCGGCCGCTCTCCTGCGCTCGCCCCGCCAGCCCGGGTCTTAAACGGAGGAAGAGGGGGGTGGCGGCTCCCCCGCCGCCTCCCCCCGCGCTGGGGAAGGGGGGATGCTCCGAGCGCGGCCCGCCGCCCCCCATGGGGCATTACGCGGAGCAGATCCCACCCCCGCTGCCCGGCCCCCCGCGGGGACCGCTCCTCACGGCCTCGTCCCCGCCCGCCCGCGGCCCTCGGGGTCCCGCCCGTGCTGCACGACATCCACTCCGGAGCGCAGGGTGCCCGGCCGGGCGGCCCCGCTCCGGTGCCGGTAGCTGCGCTGCCCGCGGCGGGGGCGGCGGCGGGCGCGGGCCGGGCGCCCTCCAGCGGGCTCCCCCCGCCGGGAGAGGGGCCCGGGCCCGGCTGTCCTGGAGCCCGCGACCTCCGAGAGGTGTCACCCGGCCGGGAGCTTTGCACCTTCTGCCCTACAGCCCGTCTGCGCCGCGATCTGTTCTAATGAAGAGACCGTACCCGGAACCCCACTACGCACTACAGTGTAGTAACTCGCTGTTACTTCAGTGGAGTGCTCCATCCACTTTCGCAGCCTTTGAACGAGAGAAAACTGCTCACAGATAAGCACTGAGCATCCACATATTGTCGTGCTTTTTCCTTGCTGTTACACAGAGCATTAAAACTCTCAACTGACCTATATAACATCCTCCTGCAACTTAATGATTGTCAAGATTCTAAGCACATGGTATACAAATCCCAGCGTATTCTTTTCCCTCTAGACAAAGACACTTACCCTTAGAGGTGTAATTCTTATTTCTAGGATAGGTGATTGAAGCCTAGGACAGAGCATGGAAATGCTGCCATGTCAGTAACGTTACCAATGTCAGCTTCTAATTAAGTTTGTTAATAAAACACACGCACGCACACAGGGACAGTGTAGCTATCAGGCTTCTTGTAGCTATTTCCAAAGCCATTAAACGAGGAAAATCCATAGCATTTGCTGACAATCAGTTCCTGCTCTCTTACATATCCTGAAGATAAAAAGAAAACTCCAGGTTTCTGTGAAACCCTATTTCTTACCTCCTTTTCCCACTCTCCTTTGTATGAGCTTGCCAAGACTTTTCTTACAAGCTCCATGAGAGGGGTAGAAGCACAGTGCCATCATTTGTGGAGAGATGCTTGGATGCAAAGCATCTTGTCCTAGGTGACCTGAGCCCTCCAGGCAGCCCTGATATCCAGACACTGAAGGAACAGGCAGGACTGATCATTCGTGCAGCAGATAACTCCCTGCCCCAGAAATCCAAGCCCCTTTCTGCTGTAGTTTGGCCCTGAGCTCAACTCTTCCCTCACTTGGATCACCTTCTGGAGCCCTAGATCACACTCTGCACTTGAGTGACGAAGCCTGGGCTGTTCCCTTAAAAGACAGCTTATTCTGTCTTGTCTTCCATGTTTAGTAAAAAGAGTGGTTCATAATGGAAATGCACAGTTAGTCTGGTCTGCCTGGCTGACCCAGGCACAGGCCATATTTTGAAGGGACAATAGCTGGAAATCTGAAATGCAGAAATAGATGTGAATGCTCTTCTAATTATTTAACAGCTAGAGCTTGACCCAAAGATGCCAAAATTACAAATTTCAAGTACGAAGATGACAATGGGGGTGGTGGTGTGTACACATAAAAATCCAACCCCTACTAAAGACTAAAGCACCGAGGGCAACCCCACAGCCCCAGCCCCTGCCCTGGGGTGCTGCTTGGAGTCCTACCCAGCTTCCCTGGGGAATCCAGGGGCCTTGGGCTCCGGTGCCTGCAAACCAACACTGCTGCAGATGCTGCAAGGCTTGCAAAAGCACTTGGCACCTTGCTGCAGGTGCCACGCTTTCTGATAGCGCTTTTAAATTTACAGGAAGGAAAGTCAATTTAAACGTGGCTTTATAACACAGCTAAGCTGTATCTCCTTTACCAAGCACAACAAATTTCAGTACCTACACCAACAGCTAGAAGCACCCTGTAAGTAAGAGCACACCATCTTTCCCTAATTTCGATAGAACTGTTTTATGGTTACAGTTTTATTGTTATAGCAGCATATAAAATTTTCTCCCCCCATCTGCCTTTGATTTGCATTGCTTAGCTGATACACTCAGCCAAGTCCTCGCTTTGCCTCTGAAGCTGTGGGATGGTAAGCACTGTGGGAAGAAGGAATTTACTCTTGTCCCACTCAGCTCTCCCAAGCTGACCTGCATGGCACAGACTTACATCTTCTGTCATGCCAAGCAGAAACAATGTCATCATCACCAACATCCAAGGAAAGAAGGCAGCTATGATGACCTACAATCAAGCCCAGGAGGTGGCACTGGTAACAGAAGATAAGCTTGCAAAGCCTGGCCCAGCTCTATTCTACCCCCAGCTCAGAGACATGCATGTCTGGAGCCTCTTGCAAATGAAGCCTCCTGTGCATTAGGGCTAACTCAGCAAGCACAAAACATGAAGTCAGGCTCCTGTGGAGCAGAAACTATTTTGTTTTCTTTCTTTGAAGAAAGGCTTGTGCAGTAAAGTCAAGATTGAAACAAATAGCCAAAACTTGCTTATTCCAGTCAGAATGAACTTTTCCATGAAAGGCTCCCTTCCTACTGCTCAGTAAGCCACCCATACAGTGTCAAATGGATTAAGAGAGCTGGAGTAAAAATCAACTTATAGACATGGAAACCCCAAAATTACCAAAGTACATTAACAGATCTTGGGAAGCTGCACCATTTTCTTCTGAAGCCAGTACCAGAGTTCAGGAGTCACAGCCGAGAACCCAGCCACCTCCATCCTGTACAGGCTCAATGCCAGCATTTCTCAGTTCCCAAGGTCACTTCATTTACCAGTAACTACAAACAAAGCTGCACAGAAATACATATTGAAGACTTCAGAATGATCTCATTACTGCAAGAGCTTAAAAATGCCATTATTCTATGGTAGGCCATATTTCTCTGCAGTCTAAGAACTTATCACAAAAATGTTCATCTTTAATAATTAGAAACAATACTGAAAGTAGGAAATGTTACTTTTCAGACCTTAACTAAAAAGATTAGCTCTGAATATTTAACACTGTAAGCATCAGAGAAGTTTCCAAAAGCTAACTGGCTGGGGAGCAATGCAGCTATGTAACAGAAAATCTGGAAAAAAGGTGACCCACAAAAGCCACCTACTTAGGATATACAGTTTCCAACAGTTCAAAACGCCATCAAACTGTTACATACAGCATAACTACCTGGATCTTTTCTTCATGACTGATGAAAGCAAGTTTTGGGGAATGTTTCCAGAACTCCTTCAGCTAGCTCAGACTCCTCACCTACAGTGAGACTAGCATAATCTGTAAAAGGAGAGTGGTGCAGGCTTTCAAAAATGAAAATTACTTTTATTTTTCACTTTGATATCCATAAGACTACAACTGCTGAACAAGGTAAACATAACAGTTATACAAAACATATGTAATTATTTACAGACTTAACTGTACAAAATAATTTAAAGCTTACAAAAGTTTCATGCAACCTCTGCTGACTGACTGACACAGTCTAGGAAATCTCCTTGAAGAAGCATAGAAGATCTTTGAATTTATTTATTTAATGGATCAAAAAATGGATGCTGCAAGGCTTCATCAAGAGTAATTCTTTTGGCTGGATCATATTCCAGCATTCTGCGAACAAGGTCAAACAGACTTTGATGATCCGTGTCTTGGCAATGCATGAATTCCTGAAAGAAACAAGCAGGAGGTATTTTAGAGAGAGCTTTCACAACTGCAGTCTAACAGCAATAAAAATGCTGTCTCCTACCTTCAGAGGCTTACAGCGTCTCCTGACATACCGGCCTGCAGAGCTGTGCTCATCCCAGTCTAACTGGTCATGGTGAAAATAATGTTTTCTGCAGGACAAGGAAATAACAGTAAGTTGGTGTCAGTGCACACAGCAAGCAGATGCTCTTCCAAGAAGTTTAAAAACACCATTAAGTGTTCCTGCATGCGTCTCTGCATTTGAGAGCTAACATTTCTTTAAGTGACTATTTATTCACAGAGATCTGCTGCTTTTTTATTACTGCTGCCACAATCATTAGAAAAAAACTTTTTTTTTTTATAGTATTACTTGAATCTATTGCAATTGCTGCTTTCCAAGCTTTTTCCTGTTTTTCAAAATGCACTATAATCAACTGGACAACTGTAACAAACAATATACATTATCCAACCCAGAATTATTGGAATTCTACTCTAACGTGAATTACAGAATTATCTACATGAACTGGCAAGAAGACAGCTTATGTAAGAAAGAAAACAGACAATCAAATCCCAGGACCTCTAAATTTTGGACATAGAGGGGTCAGGGGAGAACCCTGTGCTGGCTGCTTGTCCTTTCCATGGAAGTGAGAAACTTCTGTTGCATGGAAGAGAGAAAGATCACCGAAGCATAGGTCTGAAGGATATGGAGGGGCAATAGAAGAGGATGACAGCTATATTTGTAAGCAAGGGCCCTCTTCCTTCCTCACAATAATTATTGTGATGACATGGTCTCTGTTCTCAGAGTTAAAGAAAAATTGATGTCTAATACTGTTCTGGTGACCATACCAAAGTTAGCTTTGAATCTTTGAATCCCTGTTGATCTGCAGCAATTCATAGCTTACAATGGCAACTTTGCAATTTCTCTTGAAAGAGAAAATATTAGGCAACTTACCACTTCTACAATGAACATACCTGGATTTCTTGATCATGTGAGTAGGCAGAGGCCCCAGTATTCTTTCCATCATTGCCAGGTGTTCTTTACTATCATGAGTCTGTGTAGAAAAAGCAATGAAGGCACTTAGCACATTTTTCTCCTCTGAGCCACTTGAGTGCTGGCAACAACACTCAAACTGCAAACATGATTTGGCTAGAGCACTGTCACAATATCTTTAAACACTGCCACCTTCAATTATAAAAAGCAGATTATGCAATGCAGATTATACAACACTTTCCACAGTTAGGATGACCCTTGAACAACAGTTCATAAACCAGACATTGTACAAGTGTTTTCTTTACTCTTAATTACAGCAGTATCATGACAATCTTCTTCACTCAAAATGCCAGAAAAGGCCATCTTAGATACTCTGATGGAGATATCCAAGAGGTAACATTTCTCCTGTGTGGATGCTGGTTTTCAAGTCTCATCTATATAATCCTTAAAACCCCATGAGGTTATGCCTTTTACATAGTTAAGTGCATGTCATTAAAAGATTAAAATCAGTAGTCTGTAAGAGACATGTTCTATGTAAGTGTAGATACACACCTGAAACACTGTAAATCCCAGGTAATACTCAATCAGAATACAACCAATACTCCACACATCACACGGCTGAGACCATCCCAGTGCTGCAAAATAGGCAAAGTTTGTTTTACTTTTTAGAATGTTTTCAGAATCTATAACCCACAAAGCACATGCCCAGTTTCCACACATTTACTGATGCTCAACTTACGCCTATGCCCTCCTCAAACCCTGGTGTTTATTTCTGGTTTTAGAGTATTTATTTTACTGTTTACTCTCAATTTTACCACCACCATCTAAGAGATGACTGATTACCAGAATCATGAGCAACTACTCTGGTTTATGAAGTAAAGACATCTGAATGGACTATGATGAACTCTCAGAAGGTTTAAAAGTCTTTACTGACCTAAAATAACCTCAGGAGCTCTATAATGTCTTGTAGACACCAATGTGCTATGATGCTCATCATCAAAAGTTGCACTTCCAAAATCAACAACTTTGATGTCTGTGTTTTTCAAAGTGCGTTCATCTCGTTTCTGCAAGAAATCAAAATGCTGTTAATTCTTTTTAAAAGCATGCTTAGGCAAAAAGCATTATCACATTATCTTCAAAGTACCAGCTAGCATAAAATGTGTAACAAAACACTTCCTCCAAATACTTTAATTCCTGTGCAGCTCAGTGCTCCAAGAAGAGTGGGTAACAAAGTGATTTAATCTCAATACCCAAAACAGCTGAGTAAAGACCATTTACAGTAACAAGAGTTCTTTTCCTCTTTTGTTAACCTTAAATTAGGTTCAGTTACTTGTTATCTCTGTATTCTTTCTTTTTTTTTTTTAAAGTTTCAATGAAAACAGAAGTAGTGAAATTCAAGTTGAGAGAAACAAAGAACAAACTTACCATTTTGGCATTGTACTTCACTATGTAATCAGACTCCACAAACAAAATATTTTCAGGCTTTAAATCTGTGTGAGTTAGTTTATTATGGTGTAGAACTACAAGGAAAAAGAGAACAGTATTCCATAATTTGCACATTAAATTCCTAAAGGAGAATCCAAAACACACCCATATATTTGAAAGGAGTATTGAAATTTACTTACAGTTTATAGACTGGCAAATTTGATAGGCCATGTTCCTAATGTCATTAATGTGAAATGGCAGAAAGCTGTTTTCCTTAATGAAGTCATAAGTACTGAGCCCCAGTAGCTCAAACACAATGCAGACATGGCCATGGTGATCAAACCATTCCAGCATCTGGACGCAGCGGCTTAAAAGAGAAAATAAAAAAAAAGAAAACAAATGAAAATCGATTCAATAATTACTTTCTTCAAATCCTTGGTATGCTGACTACTCAAATTCCATACTTACAAATTGCTGCTTGGATCCATGTTGTTCAAGTGTTCCAACACCTGTATTTCTGAACGGGCTGCCTCCCGGTATCGACCAACATTTTTCACTATTTTAACTGCTACATGCATTCCTCTCCTTGAAAAGAAAGTAAAGCATGGCAAACTGGATCAATTATTGTTAAATACCACAACCCCAAAGCAGCCTGATTTTAATAAAAGAAACACAGGAAGATTAAAGGTCATGGAGAATTATGAGTTGGATTAGGGGAATTTAAGCATGCTGCACTCAACCAGAACAGTTCTATAAAAAACAAAGTAATCCTGATCTTCTCTTTCTCAAATACCTATACTATATGCTTTATTAATGACTTCTCAGTGTTACTGTCTCATCTGAAGTAGAATAAACATTGGGACTCTGCCAGCAGAACAATCAAAAAATTAACAAAATTCTCATTTTAACAAAAATACTACAAAAATTTGGTTTCTTTTTTTTTCTCCCTGCAACTTGTACAACTTGTCCTGGCTCTTTTCCAGTGCTCTTACGGAATCAGGGGAATTGAGTAATTTCTGAAGTTTGGATTGTGAGCATTTTATACCAGTGAAAACTGCCCTGCACTGAATGCCTGCATGCATTCAGACTGTAAGGCTGTCACTGAAATGGAACACAGACACAGCTCCTCTGTCCCATTTGCTCTTAGACCATTTTTGTCTCTGTAGAGCTCTTTCAATTCTAACAACTTCAGAACACTCTTTGCCCTCACAACATGATCTCAAACTCCAAACAGACTTATGAAATGACAAACAAACCAAAGATAGAGGAAAAGGTACTAAAGCTATGTCACAGAACTGCTGATATAAAACATACAGTTAAAATAGCCTGAGTTCTAACAACTGTTAGAAAACACAGAATTAATGGAAATACAGTTAAGCTTCTACTCCTTCAGCAGACACATAGCCAACATGGAAGCAAGAATTCCATTAAGCACTGGATACTGGGTTACTGTTGATTCAAAAACACTTTAAAGGATAATTTTGATTATGAAAACTGAGGAAAGCAATTTACAGCTCAACCAATTCCAAGCAACTGCTTTCCAGAAACTGCTTTCATTAAGAAGCAAAACTACTTTCTCAGTAACTCACTGCACCATCTTTTAAAGCCTCCCAAACTAACTCTGCACTCTTTAGCTGCTCTCATTCTCCAGTTACAGCAGCAGCACTTAATAGTAACAGAAAAATTAAACAGAATTCTCAACCATTAAATAGGGCATTTGACTGCAACTTTCTCTTAAATAAAATGTCCTTGAACTTTAATTTCTCATCTAAGTAGCTTTTTTCATGAGATCCACTAATAAAGATAACCCAACACTTACATATCATGATCTATGCACTCCACTACTTTTCCAAAAGCTCCTTCTCCTAAAGTCGCAACAATTTCATCTAAAAAGAATAAAAATAAGTTAGAATTATACAAATACTTAAAGGAGAATGAACATATTAATGTAGATTTAAAAATGTGCCATTACAAAAGCATAATTACTTTAAATTTCAGCATCAGAATGCATTATTTTATTGGACAGGAGTCATGAAAACAGTTAGCCAAAAAACTATCTCTTGTTCTAATCTCAAGTTCATTTACTAATTGGAACTTTTTGAACACAGTATTTAAATTCTACAGAAAAGAAGATATGCAAAAAAACAAAAAAGCACAAAAAAAAACAGAACAAAAAGAGCAATGAGATTTCTTTAGCCCCCCTCCTCTGACATACTATTCTAAACAGATTTTTTTCTGAAAAGTTTTTTAAAAGTGTTGAAAAATGTTCTATACATCTTGCTCTTAGAACGTCTCCACTTTCACAGATCAGGTGACCCTCCTCATCATCCTCTACACTCCTGGATCTTTTCCTTCGGTGACTCTTCTGGAAACGGCACCAAGATCGTCCAGCCAATCAATATATCAGAGTGAATTCAGGGCAGAATACGCAATTCATTCAGCGGGGAGATATTCAGGCATTCAGTTACACACCAGGCCACGAACAGTTGGCAGGAGCAATTTCAAATTCAGTCCCCAGAAATTCACAGGGCACAGTTTATGTTACAGAAGAAAAACATGGCAAGGAACAGATTTTCAGATAAATACTTAAAGTGATACAAGCAACAGAAAAAAAAACAACACAATTTTGTCTCTCAAACAGTGGCTTAATTGAAGACAGATTAAGACTGCAACACTGCTATTTCTAATACTTTGCTAGCAAATAGCAAAAAAATAGTATTTATCTACACACCTAAGCTCTCAGTCAGGTGAAATGTTTCTATTCTTAAAACATCCACTCATGTAAACAATTTTACTTCCCCCATGTTTAGAGAGGGGAGAAAACGTAACCTGAAGTCCTTAATTTACATTATATAATCTAGTAACTTTGCTAATCTTGCTTAATTATGCTTTTGTTCTACTGCAGAAAAGTGGTATAAAACACCTGGAGCTGTAGATGCATCAGTGGGCATCACAACAATCATGAGAAATTCAGAGAGCACACCTTCAAAGAAGGCAAGCAGCAAACTTATCCCATCTCACTAAGACATTAGGTGCCATTAGCTGGGTACCAGGCTCATCAAAGCTTTCTGGAATTACCTGTAGAATTGTTCACATCAATTTACCAGACATGCACTTTCATCCTTTCAATTCATGTTAAAAAGGCATGTCAACTCAATTACTTTTAGCAATAGGGTGGATAACATCTCACAATCCACCTGATAAAACACGGTCTGCTATGCTGCAAAGCTCAGTGACAGCTGTACTTCAAAACAGGACAGCTACCTGTCTTCATTTTCAAGACATTTTTTTCAGGTCAATCCCAGTGATTTTGACTACCAACCACCTGCATTCCCAGCGTACAACTAATACTGACGATCCCACTCCCCCACCCAACACTGATCCAAGAATCTCAACTAACAACATATTCACATGCTCCACAAACAGACTCAATTAAATACAAATCCTTTTTTAATAATGTATTTCTTAAATACCGTGGATCAGGAATTGCAGCTCTAGCACTCATTTACGAAGTCTATTACCACTAATTCATTAATAATAAAGTTAAAAATTACTCATACCGAATGCGATTGGTGACTGGAGCAATGATGTCTCTTATGCTTCCTTTTATGACTACTTTTCCTGCTCCGACCAGAGGATTTGCTATAGTGATGATGGTGACTCTTTTCATAGTCTCTGTGATAATGCCTGTGGTCATACACTTCACAGAAGTCATTTCTGTATTCCTCAACATATCTCCGGTCATGATGGTCTCTTTCATTTATGGCTCTATCGTCCAAATAATGACTGAAAATATATTTTAAGTGAATGTTCTCCACTTCAAAAACTTGAGGTTCCAACAAGATAAGTGACCTGAGCTGAGTTATACAGTATCTGTCTTTACAGCAGAAATGTTTTTTTTAATTGAATCCCTCCCCAAAAATAGTGGAGCTTTTCACGTTACTTTATTAGGGATTTAACAACATTGTCAAGTCTCAAATACATGGCAGCCATCCACATGAACAATGTATGATCTGTCCACAGTTTGCATAGTAAGAAACTCAGACTTAAAAAAGATAAACACTTCCTAAAATATACTGAGCAACTTCATTACAACCTTTAAAGTCATATGATAAACCACTTTCAATACAGAAATCATCCCTTCTATGCTTTCAAAGCTCCAGGTGTTAAATAAAGCCTAGAGACTGAGAGAAGTAGCATAGCTCTAAGTGCTCTGCAACCAACATTAAAACCTCAGATTATCTGGAACAAGGATCTATTGCACAGAAAACAGACCATTAAGAAAGCTGCTGAGGCACAGAGTTCCCTTACTGCTGTACGCCTACTCCTTCCAGCATTTTAATAAGCATGAGTATGAGCTTTTAAAATAATTCCATTGGATCTTTTCAAGGAAAAAAAAAATCAAAACAAACCAAGACAAAACAGAAATATACATCTTTCCAGTGAAAGCAGTGTAGGAGAAAACACAAATCACTTTCAAATTAGTATGAGAAATTCATACTTACCATTGTATTAAATGATTAAACAAACCTTCTTCCTTCTTTTGTTCACATTAAGTTAAAAGGCACTTTTCATATGAAATTTAATATTGATTGTATTCAATACCAATATTTAACTGACATCACTGATACAAACTAGTAACACTTACTTGCTTTTATTCAAGAATTTCTATTTAATGGTTCAGGTGCTGTGTTAACAGCTAGGTATCAGGCTTGTCTTAAGCGAGTTAAGCCATAAGGAACTGACAAGTCTAGGCATTCAAAAACTCCTACCCTGAAAACACATTTACTTTAGACATGGTAAGAAGCATTTGCACTACTCAGTTCAGAGCCTTATACCTTTCTGAAATGCGACTGGGTTTATAGTGCTTGCTCTCTTGGCCACTGCTGTGGGACCTCTTTCTGCGTTTGCGGCTGCTGCTGTGCTTCCTCTGATCCCAGCTCCTTCTGTCGTCCCACTCAGGACAATGAGATTGCTTTGAATGCCTCATCTCCCACTGCAAAATACAATAATAATGTGGTTTTTTTTAAATCAATGAACACACATGTAGGTGCAAGTCAACAATGGTAGTTGATCAAGTATGACAAAACTAAAAAGACACATTTTTTCTCAGCTCCCTCCCCCATCTATGTCGGTTTGGCAGGCAGACATAGCTCCCTCATCACAACACTAACACTGTTATGAAACACAAATCAAGATTAAATGGGCCAACTCATCTTCATTTAATAGCTTCAAACATGTCATTAAAGCCTGTTTTAAATAAACCCTCAAGTGACTAAACACAATAGCATCCTTAAAGAGCCTTCTACTGGAAGAAACCTTCCTCTCCAGACATCCTCTAACAATAAAACCTGGATTTAGGTCTTCCTACTGTATTATAAAGTAAAATCAAGTATGCACAATCAGCCTAAAAACTTCTCACACTAAACTATTTACAGAACACCAGGAAACAGTCACTTTTAGCAACAACCACTGTGAACGCTGATGGATTAAAACAGCTTTGGAGCACCTGGAGCCAAGTCACAACTTTTGCACCCTATTAGCATGCAGGACTGTGAGTGTTCTACAGTTCAGCTGATTTGCCAAAGACAAAACCCACCAGCTTCTGTTGCTGGATGTTAGGTGCAGGAATTCTTTGTTCAAACAGGTACATGCACAACTGAAAAAAAAAAAAAAAGGCAAAGTAAAACACAGTAGAATTAGTGTAACAAAACCAACTGTTGTTTAGTCATCTGAAGTAAGAGTTTTTTAAAAGTAAGAATAATCTTCTGTATCTACTTCAGTATATTCAAAAGAATGATTTTATAGAATAAAAAGTTTCTGCAGTAAGCAGTGACAGTGAGAACAGTACTTTAGAGACAATGGCAGCAATAGAGTAGAAAAATCATGACCGTAAATCGTGTGTAAATTGTGCAAATCCGTGTAAATTTACAGAGAACAATGCCTCTATACAAAGAGAAGGCATTAAGACAGAAACTCCTAGAACATGCAAACGACAGGCCTATTCTGGAGGGAAAAAAAAGTGGGTTTTTTTTTATACTTTCAGAAGATCTGTGAGAGGCTGGTAATTAAAAAGAATGAAACTAAAAAAAACTACAGACATCCACAACAATATTTTTTAAATCAAAAGCATATTACCAAACTGTGCAAAATATGTGCCTTGTATACATTTCGGGTGAGTCATGATTCAGAAAATTTTACTCACTTGTGAGATTCTAATAAAAAATAAAAATAATAATGTAACAAATGACAAACAAAAACACCTGAAAAAATTAAAACCGAGTTGGTGTTTCATTTATGTGCTTTAATTTCCTCTCTTTTTACACAGCTCCAAAGCCATTTTCCTCTTTTTTCACCTTACATAACTCAGGCTCTGAAGCACACTCAGGTTTCAGTGACTCTTGAGGTGCAGAGCTCCATGCAGTTATAGGGGAACTGAAAATTCTACTTATGGTTGCTTGGGATATTTTTTCTGTCGCTGCTTGGCAGAAAGCAAGCTGCACTAAGGTAATGAACAACTACCTAAATAAAATCACCACTAAACTGTTCTACAGAGCAGGGTTTGGGGGCAAGAAATACTTGACACAGAAAACTGGAGAAAATGCTTTGCTGAAGACTAACTACTGCTTAACTACAATTAAATGCACATAGCATAAATGAAATTAGGATAAAAATTACAAATTGTGTCCCTAAAGGAGCCGAGTAAATTTAAATGAGGAGGAAATGGCCAGAATCGGTCTGAGTCCATTTTAAGGTAGAAGCCACCTTAAAACTTTTTACTACTGTGCTCTGTCTGATTTTAAGCGCCGAAGAACTTCACTTATGTAATACTGACAGCTGCCACGAACATATGCATTTCTGTAGCATGTGGAACTAATCCACATAACAGGCAATTTTCACTCCCACATTTTGCCATAAGGAGCCATTCCCCTACTGAACAGATCCATACACATAAGGGCCATGAAAGCCCTGCCGTAAGCTGCCTACACAGCAATTTTTAAATGCCTCTCCTCAAAATCCTGGCAGGCGGAAGAGGTCAAAGGCTTATTCCTTTGGGATGACCAAAGTCCGACACCGCAGATCCTGGAGGGGACACCCGCCACCCCAAGCTGGGGCACCGGGCCCACTTCACGCCACGTTCCCCCGGGGAGGCCTCCGGGGCCGGCGGGGGAGGAAGGGCCGGTTCCCGCTGCCACCTGGGCGGGCGCCAGGCACGGCCGGCCCGGATGAGCCCAGCTCCGCCCGGCCCAGCCCTCCGCACCTCCGCGGAGACCCCCACAGAGCCCCTGTACCGAGAACCCTCCTCCCCTCTCAACACCTCCCGATGCGCCCCGCGCCGCGGAGACAACGCGAGCAGCTCTCCCACCCAACCCCACGCCCTGCGTCCCCTCCGTCTACCCGCTGCTTCGTCCCCCCTAGAAACAGAAAGGAGCGAGCAAAAAAGCGAAGGTGAAAAGAAAACGAAGAAGGGCCGCCCTCACCACTTACAACTGGAACAGAAAGCGAGAGAGTTCCGTGTCCTCCAAGCGCACAGACAAAATGGCGGCTGCGAGCGCGGAGAAGCTGCTTCCTCCTTCTCCCTCGTTCTCGCGGCGTCTCTGCGCTGTGACGTCAGACGCACAACGTAAGACCCGGCAGGGCGGGAGCTCCATGGAGAGGCTCCGCCCCCACGTCCCGCCCCTGAGGAGGTGCCGCCGTCAGGGCCGCGGCTCTGAGGGCAGTGGGGAGGTTTTCTTTACGTCCCGTCCTAACCCAACCCACCCCACATGCTGGGCATCGACTTTACCCGAATCTTCATGGCTTTGTAAGCCAACCTCATGGAAAAATTCAAACATGGGGGGTGAGTTCAGAGGCCACTCCAGAGCTGCAGGCCTGCCCTCCTGTGGTGCCTCATCAAACGCGTTTAGCAGTGCAGAAATCACTAATTAGTCACAACCGCTAATTAATTCCTTCTAATGAACTCGCCAAACGCAGTGTTTAAGCAGTTTGGCTTAAACAAACTGGGGTTAATTCTGCAGTCAGGCCTGGCTTCATGCTCACAGTTCCCTGTGCGAGCTGTTCCTGTGTGATGCTCACGGTATAAACCCAGTAAAATATTTTATCTGCCGGACTGTGCAGCTTGGAGCTGCCCCCTCTGCCGTGTGCAATCTCATGGATCGCGGAGCGGTTCCTGCCCCGTTCCGGGGATGGCGGATCCAGCCGAGTCATGTCCTGACACAGGTAAAACCCAGCGTCCCAGGCCTGAGGTAATGCTGTACTGCACCGGGAAATTTGGTATCACCAGCTCCTCCTGCTGTCATTAATAAATAATGAATTCATATTTTATAATATTATAATAATATATATATTACATTTTTTAATAATTAATAAGCTCAAGGGGATTGTTACGAAGTAAAGAAGGGCAAACCCCAAAACAGGGAAAAGTTGAACTGAAACACAAGCTTCAGATTTAGGAGCTCACAAGGTTTTATCTGGGGAAAATCACAATCTCTGAAGGTTAATGGGTAAATTGAAAAATTCCTGAACTCAGTGACTCTCTCCCAGCATAATTTTAGCAAGTGTTGCTTCTAATAAACCAAGGTTTTGCAGCTGAAGCAAAATCCAGAATAGCTAAAGTGTAATGTACTTTTCATTTAATGAGTGTCATTGTCTTTTTAATGTTAGTCCCCAATAACATTAGTAAATTGTTCTAAAATGAGAGCATACTTTTGGATTTGTGGTTTTAAAATTTTCATTAAAATTCATTTGACAACAAGGGTAAGGTAACAATTTTAAACCTGGTTTGCAACTTCATTACAACCTTAAACCTTTCCACTAGAGTGGAAATCCTGTTCCTCTTCTTGGGATTTTTTTCTTGTTTTTTTCTTGGTTTTTTTGGGGTTTGTTTGTTTGTTTTAAGAAGAGAAAGTAAAATACAGAGCATTGACACCTGTTTATTGCCCCCTGTATTTTTAAAAATCTTTTGACCTCGTAATTCGTGTTGTATACCAAATCTATTAATGCCAAATAAGGCTTTGGTGTCATTGCTTCAGTGTTTCTCATTTAGCACAAAAATGATTGGTTATTATTCATAAAAAACTAGTAATATCTGCCAAGCGTTAAGAATTTTCTCAACATCCACTGATACTGTCTGAGGAATTCTCTCAGACTGCAAGCAGCAGAGAAAAGATAGAAACATAAAATTAAATTTACAGTGAGTGAACATGCACCCGTGAAGAGGCAGAAAATATCCATGTACCCAATATTAGCCAACTGTACCACACAACTACAGTTTTTCTCTAATTTCTTAATCCAAAAGGTGTGTCTAGGAAGACAATCTGGATTTTATTTCTTGCTGGAAGGCTGATGACAAACCAGTGGCTGGTATTCCTGGCAGGGCAGAGAAGATGGGATGTGACAGGATCACACTGTCTGCCTTTCTTGCCTTGCTACCTCTTCTAAGTTTTTACTGGATTTTACTTTTAATAATTTCCTCTCACCTTTTAAATGGATGCCAGGGCCTCTAACAGGACATAGCAGTTCAGAAACAATTCTGGGAAATCACATTTAATGGGAAAAAAAGGAAATTAATGCAGAAGAGATTCTCAGAACTGGCTACCTTTGGAAGAAGGAAAATTTTAGGTTCTAGGAGATTTTGGTTCTCTTCTGTTAGGAATAACAATCTTCAGCCTGGAATAGCAAAGGTAGAAATAACTATTGTCCATTGTGAATCCACAATGAATGGGAGCTGTAAGTTTACTGGTTTCAGTCAAAGGCTTTCAGCTGACAGTTGAAAGAGGAATAAACCTATCAGAAGTCAGTAATTAGACCTTTTTGAAGAAGAAAAACAGTGTATAAAGGTTGAACTACCATCATATCAAACAGACATAAAGAAATTTCCCTCTGAAGCAAAAGCCTTACAATGGATTTTATAGAATGTAGCCTCTGCAGACAGATTGCAAAGCAGTTCCACTCCTGCTCTGTGTGCTGAACAAAGCACTTTGACAACCACCTCTGCAGACATTCAAAAGAAAAGCAGAATTGGAAGTTAATTTTGCTTTCTGTTCAGGAGGTGGCAGTGGAGACACAGCAGTGGAGGAATGTCAGCTGGAATTTAGGTGATGTCTCAGAGAAGGATAAAGTCAGGAGAAATTTTCTGGCCATGACCAGGTGTAGGGGGTTAGGTGTCCTTCCTTTTGCTCCTTCTCACCTACAGAATATTTCCCCGTTACTTGCGGGGAAACCTGACTGCTGGTATTTATTGGGTGCCTGAGCAGACAAAGAGATCTGGGCTGGGAGCAGGGGGAAGGGGGGCAGGTAACGGAGGGCAGGGGCAGCTGCGGGCGGGCTGCTTCCTTCGGCTTCAGAGCAGGACACACTCGGAGCTGTTGTTGTTTGGAGAAAGGAACTCACCATAACCCACACGGAGCTGCTGCTTCTTCTTGTCCTTCTTCGTCTGTGGGCCCCTGCACCCCCTGCCCTGCTGGAATGTGCTTGTGCCAGGTATCGCCGCGGAGCTGCTGATCCACCTCAGGCACCAGCCCAGGATCTCAGCTCATCCCTGCTGTTCCAGCTGAGTGTTCCTCAGAGCCCTGCAGGAGCACGGGCACTGACTGCCCGAGGGCTTTGTGAGGCAGAGCCTCTCCTCCATCCCTTCCCATCTCACTCAGAAGGCTGTCACGGGCTCCCTGCCTCTGTTCTGTTGTTAATGCTGTAGTTAATGTTGTTTGTTTGCCTTGTTATACATACTAGTAAAGAAATGTTATTCCTATCCCCATATCTTTGCCTGAGAGCCTTTTGATTTCAAAATTATGATAATTCAGAGGGAGGCCCATATCTTTGCCTGAGAGCCTTTTGATTTCAAAATTATGATAATTCGGGGGGGTGTGGTCTACATTTTCATTCCAAGGGAGGCTCCTGCCCACCCTAGCAGACACCTGTCTTCCAAACCGGGACACCAGGCTATGTAGCACAAAGTGGCAGTCCCTCTAGAAATGGCCTTTTTTAAGTCAGGAATGAGGTGAAGAACACTGAAGAATCAAATTAGAGAAATTTAATCTTTACAAAACTCAGGAAATCCATTTGAGTGTAGTTAGAGCCACTTCTGCTGTCAGCCCTTATGGTATTTACTTTTGTTTATGAGAGATCTACTTCTTTCGTTAGACTTGCAATGCCAAATGTATGCACAGCTTGTGGAGTGAGCAACACAATGCAACTATGTTTTAGATTGCTTCCTACAGTAGAGTACATTACAATTCAGTGTTACTGCGCTGCTGGGACACATTTGTGAGTGCATGAAAAGATACATTAAAACCATTTGCTTCAAAATGCAATTATGTAAGGTCCTTCTTTCAAATGCCTTACCACAGGAAGTGATCCATCCTCACAGCAGCTCTTCAGGAGATACAGATCTTACCTAGTTTTCTCATTGTTTGGATACAAAATTTAAAGCAAAGGTCGTCTGTCTTGCCCAAAGCCTCAGAAAAACTCAGAGGCAGAGCCAAAAATTCCTGGCTTTCAGTACTTCCAGTGCTGCGCTTGCTTTCTTTTAATTACAGATGTATTTGTTTTGTTTTTCCTCTCTCTGGTTAGTGTCAGAGGGTGGCTGATTAGCAGTTGTGCTTTGCCTTTAGCTGTTCATGGAATTCTGCAGTTCCATGGTTTAATTTTCATACTGACAGAGATTTTCTTAGGTTCCCTTGACTGTGGGGGAGCAGCTGTATCTTTGCTTGGGAGCTCAGGGACAGAGTAATGACATTACTGTCTCTTTATAAGGGACTGAACTGAACAAGGATGGAAAATCCACCACAAGAATTTCTAAGATATATCAGGCAAAATATATTATTCATTTCACAAATTACTGTAACTACTGATCAAGGGAGACAGTGTCCCAGATTGTTGTGGCGTATGTAAATTCAAAGAGATAATAGGAGCTTGGATGTGTGGATCAGCAGAAAGGCAAAGTGAGAACTCACTGACAGTTCTATTTCCATTCCATGAGAGTTTATTTTTATAAAGGAAAAATTTTAAATAGATTTTTAAAAAAATTATTATTCTTTTTAGATTATGAAGCTGAATAGACAAAACACAAATATACCCAGCCAGGTGAAAAATAACAAGGTATGGTTATTTAGGGACACATTCTCCTGCTTTAAGACTTAGTAGAATTTTTCTTAGAAAAGCAGTGACCCAGAAAGTTTGTGTGAGCACGGGCACATGTTCATTCCCATATGCACCGGGGAAAAGTTGTGACCAGGTAATAGGATGGTTCTCCCTGAGCTGAGGTCAGTGGCAGACTGCAATGGCCTCTGCTGCCTTCAGCTGTTCCCGTTATCCGAGGGGCTCTGGGGCCACCGTGCCCCGAGCAGCCGGCAGCTCACCGGGAACAAGGAGCGTTCCCTCCAGTGGGCACAATGGGTCCCAGCCAGCTGGGATCACCTTGGGCTGAGCTGGTCCACTCCCTTTAACTGGAAATCTCACAGGGATGCTTGAAACCTGGAACTGCTCTCACTCTCTGTGGCACAGCTGGGCCTCCTGAGGACTGAAATGTTTTAGCCTTAATAGAGAACTGGGGGCTTCACAAAGGGAAGAATAAACCACAGTTTACAGGAAATTCAGCCAGATGACTCAACAGTTCCTTTTGGCAAGAGCTCTGGCACTGTGAGTAAGAACACTGCTGAGAAAGGAGGTTGCACATCCCACTTCTACAGGCTTTGGAGTCAGGGCCACCACTCACATGGAGCTGTTCTCCCTTGGTGACAACAGACAGGACCAGCAGTGCTGAACAGCAGTTACACACTCACAGAAGCATCGTGCCGCAGGTGCCAAATGTTACATCAAGGGAACTCCACTCCTTCTGTCTACACAAGTTTCACCTCTGAGTCTCTTTATTTAAAAGAATTTTAAGCAGCTTGAACCAATGTGTCTCTTAATTTATATTGTTACTGAAATAGGGCCCTCATGTAAGTAGCATTTCTCAGTTTATTATTTGTATTGTCAGCAATACAAATATTAAAAGAGCACATTTAAACATCAGTTGTACCACAAAGTTTTATAGAACCAAATTGTAAAGTACTCAGACCCAGTCTCAGCTTTTTCCTCCTATTATTATTATGAAGTTTCCATTCTACGACTCCTATTTAGGAAAATACTTTATTATAGTAACTGTGAATCTGTCTCCTTTCCTTGCAGTGCACATGCAGTGCAATGCTCTGAACATGTGACGATGAAGAGAAGCAGTAAAGTGGAAATGAGAAAGATCAGAAACGCCAGGTTTCTTCCTACACACACATTTGTGAGTTGTTGTGCAAAGTTGGGGCATCACTGTACTTTTTGAGTTTCAAAGCAATGTGAGTTTCTTCACAGCCTATCCTGTAGATTAGCAGTTGTTGAAATCTTTACTTCATAAAAAACAAAACAAAAAATCCCCACAGCTGAGGTTTTTTTTTTAATTGTTATTCTTATTTGACACTCACATTACAAAATTTAGAAACCATAGACAGTTCAGGCAAACTGTTAAAACACAGTATAAATTAGGGGGGTTTAATATATAAATTCTATACATAGGTAAGTTAGCTGGAACATGACTGACAAAAGGATTTCATAACAATCTTACCACAACTGTATAAAAAGGCATGGGAGTAGGATGGGCACTATCATCATGGATGCAGGTTAAGACATTTTCCACAACAGCTATAAAGCGTAACAATGACCATGCTATTCTCGCCGTGTTTATGTGGGCTACAGGATGCATATTACCAATAACATTTTGCAAGATCTATGTACAGTCACAAAATCATAACAGCCACTTTCAGGTAACTTTACTGTTTCCTGCCTGTGCAATTAATAAAGTGTTGGTATTTGTTCTGGGAATTTCTAACAAAGCTACATGGTTTGCATATTATGGATGGGTTAAAAATTTGACTCAATCTTAAAGGTCCTTTCCAACCTAAATGATTCTACAATTTTATGGTTCTATGGTAGAGGGATTTCAATTTGACCTGAAAATGCTAATCACAACATGAATTTTTTAATTTAATGGAAAAGATACAGTAAAAGCACAGTTCCTCATTGCTATCACTCACATGATTAATATATACCCCTCTTTTAAGCCATATTCATTTCTTAGCTTGATTATTTTTAAAACCTAAGTGACAATTTATTCCCATTTATCTAAGCACAGCTGTAAAAAGGAGTAACACCAGAAGAAATGTACAACTAAAATCTGGGTATCTTTTGGGGGTAATTTTTGAAAGGACGTGCTTCCCAGGTAACCCTGGGCCTGTCATGCAACCTTTGAATTTCTCAGTCTGAAAATAAAGACAGTTCTGCTTGCCCATTTTTATTCTTCACTTTTAGGTCTGTGACTAAATAGTATCATTCTAATAGTTTTAGAATACTATATTATTTGAGTTTAGGTTTAAGATAGTTGATAATCACTGTTATTAAAAGTGAAAAAAAAATTAAAATCTGATTTTTCACCTTTATAAGCCGATGAATGCTTGCTAAGAGTTCTGAAACACAGAGGGTATTTTATTTTCTATGTTGTGTACTAGTGTTGGTGTTTTTACAGACAGACCCCTAAGGGAAGTACTTGTACATTTGTAAGAATCAGACTTTGAAGCACTTGAATTTAATAGCTGTGTGTGCATCTTTCACTAAGTTTTAATAATTCGGGCAATTGTATTAGAACAATTCCTTCTGGTTCAAGGCAAGGACAGACAGTAAGTGGTAACTCAGCTTGGGCTGCTAAAGAAATACAGATGATGTCAACAGTCTAAACTACAGCCCCCATTTTCTCTATTCTGTTTGCCCACAGACCAATCATAAAAACCATCATATGTTCATTTCTAACAGACTGGAATTTTAGAAGCATAATTCAGTAATGAAGGCAGTGATATAGTACTGACCAGTAATGATTCACCGAGGAAGTTATGTTTCTCTGAAAGGTAGCTGGAATATGGAATTTTCTGTTAAGAATTCCATCAGCTGGGGCTTTTCACCTTTTAGAAGGAAGGTTCCTTTACAAATATTTAATTTGGAGGACCCCTGAGCTCTGAACTCCTAAGTCTTCTGCATTCTAGGAGGCCTGGGAACATTGCTACACTGTAATATTAATCCGGGTTGGCAGTTTTAAGGCCATGGGGATGAAAAGAGAGAAGGACTCCTATTCTGTTATGACAGATCTGGAGTATGAATACAGAGCCTTTGTATGGCAGAAAGCTAGAAAAATGTTCCTTTGTCATTTTGCAAGAGCAGTTTATGGAGCAAAATTCTTCTGTGGAGGGAAAGGCATCAAGGGAGGAGCGAGCAGTCCAAGCCACTCTGAATTTACAGCACTGTGCTGGCCATGGAGCAGGGCAGGGGAGCTTAGGCAGGAGTTACTCAGCTTTTTTCTGCAGCTGAGGCTGCAGCCTGAGTTTCAGTGTCTTGCACCCATGCACAGTGTATGAAATACCAACCATATGAGCTATTTGCTTCCTAGCTACGCTTGCATAATGTAACAATGCAGGATGTGATGCCTTGTATGAGCATTAGCTTTAGTGTACTTGGTATTTTTGGCGTATCTGAAAATATGCAGAAAGAATTGTAAAAGAAATTAGTACAAACCCGATTAAACAGATCTGTTCCATCTTAAAAGCTGCTCCACAAAGCAGGGAGCAGTGGTGTCAGATCAAGGGACACATTCTAGCCAATATTAAAACAAAATGATTGGTAACATTTTCTGCACCAGTATTTCATTGTATTCTCTCCTGCCTTCACCTGCCCAGCTGCCAATGGTATTAATAGAAGATATTTTGTTACACTCTGCTGCCATGCAGTGAAATATGAAAGTTAACAACCATCAAAGTATTTATCATAATTTTTAAAATACTTATTTTTATTAGATCTTAAAATCTCTGTCAACTAAGTAATAAATTCTTCACTGTTTTAAATCCACTAGAGAAAACCTCTTTTAGTTCAAAGAATTTTCTTGTAATCATTCTGTTGGGTGGATAAGGAAGTATAAGTAGGCTTTGCCTCAGGTGAACTTCCAAAAACTTTTTCTCTTTCAAAAGGGATATGCCCGAGCATTGGAAAGCAGAGTGCAGGCTCAGGAGTGAATGTGCACTCAGCTTTGTCCAGGATCATCCCATCACCCCTGTGTGTCCCCTATGGTGCCTGTGCTGCCAGCCTGAGCTGGGGGTGTGTGTGCTGCTCCCCAGCCACACTTCAGGAATGCTCTGCACCACCTACAGAGGGAATTCCACTTGACAAGTAATGTTGGAAAGTAAAGACAGCTTTGGCCCACAGTTGTGCAGTGACAAAGAGGCTTTTCCTTGTTTCTTTGTCACTCCCTAACCCCATCCTGCAACTACAACAATGGAAATAATCAGTTCACAATCAAAGGGGGTTTAATTTCCAATGAGAGAGTAATTTGAGACAGTATGGCTAATTTCTACAAGTAAAAAAAGAAAGGTTCTTAAAGCCAGAAAGTAAAATTTTACTCTCAGATATTAATTAATTCATTTGATCAGATTTAATCCTTGAATTTGCTGCTGAAACTTCAACAATGTCAAAGAAAACTTTTGCTAAGGCTGAATCTTCACCTTACTAAGTGCACCTCCCATCTGAGAGTTGCACCTGGCACAGAGACTACACCAGCTGACAATACATTTTAATACCTGTGAATAACTAAAAACTGCACTACAGTTAATAATTGCAGGACTGCTCCAAAGCCCATCAAAATTACTTGGAGATTTTCCTCTGGCACATTGCTGTGCTTGGGATCAGCCTCATTCCATGGAACACAGTCATTGCTAGGCCAGAGACTGTTAACTGTGTAACAATTTTACACTGGTATGCATAACTATCTTTTCTACTAACATGTCTTTTCAGTTGATAATTCCAATTACATATTCAGTGATCTGAGCTCTGTTCTAAACTGGATTTACAGTCATGTGCAAACCAGTGCTCATGTGCTTTAAAAAAAGGTGCATATACTATTGCAATAAACCATGATGAAATAACCAAGATATCAGGAAAGGACAGGCTTAATTTTAAGTGAGTGATTATCTTATCACCACTGACCACATTATAAAATATTCTCGAGCTGAGAAAAATATCTCTGCATTTAAATTGTTTCTTATTTGAAGTGCTTTAGCAGCTGTCCACACTTTTTTAAAGTGACAGCTCAGCAGAAGCTGAGATCACAGTTTGCTCTATCCACATGGGGAGTTTCCAGAGATGTACAACAGGACTGTGCTCATTGCCTAGGAGAGGGAACAATGACAGTCTAATCAGGGTACTCTGGTGCACGGGGTGCTTGAGTGCTTGACTCATTTTGAGTTTCTGCCCTGAAAATTTAGTCATGCCCAGCTGCCCTACATCCCTGCACCTTTAATTCAGTAATGTGATCAATGCTGATGTGAAATTAAGGGCAACATTGTAGGATTAAGTGTCTTTTGAAAGGCATTGAGCAAATTCATCTACTGACTTTACACAAGCTAAAGGCACACAATTCCCTCCTTGCTTTCCACTGAGCTTTACACCTAGCCCTGCATTGCAGGATGGCACACTCATGAAATGGAAAAATGGGACTTGTGCTACCATTCTGATTACACTGGAGGAGGTGCAGAAGTGATTTAATGTATTTGGGTCTTTTAAAATACTTTTAAAATTCCAGAAGCTAAGTTAATGCTTCTGCAAGACTGTGTCATATTCACATCGTACCAGCTTAGAGAGAGGTTTGATACCAGCACTGAAGACCTGCAGGTCAGGTTCTCTGTGTAGCATTACAAAGAATTGTAGCATTACAAGCAGCTGTCAGAGAGTGAATCCACTGAAAGAAGCAGAATTAGAAAGCTACATTACTACAAGTAACCTGTCTAGATGTTGGTCTAATGACTGCACACCTTACAGGGGTTTTAGTGCTTGGTGGGAAATGATCCTTCATTTTCAGCATGCCAGGAGTTCTTTATGCCTTTATAGCAAGAAAAATGGATTACTGGACATGTTTATGTTCTCATTTTCATGTAATAGTAATACATTTTTAGAAGAAATATATTGCCCAAGTTATCATTCTTTGTTTCCAGTTTCACCAGTACTGGTGCTTGTTGGTGAAGCAAAGCTCTGAGCCTGCTCCTACCAGGAGCTGTTCGCCCTGGTTAGGCCACAGATCGATTAGAAATGCAACCCACAGCTGCAACTTAAGGCTTACATTGTTTCTGTTTAAATAGCATTTAGCTACAAAATTAAGTGAAGACAAACTATAGCTCCTGAAGTCCGTTTTTTAAAAGCACTGTCTTCTTATTTTAAGTTGTTTTGCAATCTCATCTCAATGCAAAGTCCTTTTGCAAAGAGCAGTGAGTGTCTCTGGAGATCAAATACTACAGATGAATGTGCCACGCACTTCTATAAAGCAGTAATTGCTTCACTACTCCCCAGGAGATGAGGATGTTTAGCACCTCTGAAAAAAGACCTTTTAAATGTGTGACTACATAAAGGCTTAAGAATAATTTAGTGCTTCTGACAGTCCCACTAAGCCCTTAATACCCACCTAAATCTGACCTTTATGCTTCCATTTTAAGCACTGAGGTTTGAAAGTTTTGGACTATGAAAGTGGTTTAGTTTGCAACAGTGATAAACTTCAGATCTAATTCAACTTGTACTTACAAAATTGCTCAAATTCATGAAAGGTGCCCCAAAATATAAGGAATTATAATGAGAAATCACATTTTAATTAATTGTCATGGTTTTATAATCTCATCTGTACCAACCTCTAGTGGCTCATTAAAAAAAGAGTGAGGGTTTCCATTTTAAAAAGCAGGTTTTAAGAAAGGGCCCATCCACCTGCACTGGGTTTCAGATAAGCAAAACCCCCATATTTCCACTGTGAAGTCACACTGTGCCTGCTAAAAATATGCAGATAGTTAAGAAAAAACAACCATTTAGCAAACACATTTAAACATTAACATTGTTGTAGATATGTTTATGGTTATTGCTCTGGATTCATCTGAAATTTAACAGGCTTTTAATGGCTTCATTTTGGAAATGGTTATGCCTGAAGGAACAGCTATATGTGTATAGTTTCTTTGTATAGCTCTCAGCTCATGTACAAAAATTAACAAACAGCAGATTCACAGTATCAGCAGAACAGTCATCATTCCGTGGCTGCAATGATGCTGTACCATCCTTACACTTAGTTCTTCCATACAAAGCTCGAATAAACACATTAGAGTTTTATGTCCCCATCTGAATTTATGCACTGATAGATCTGCAGGAAAAGGAGACCTAAAGTTCTGCCTCAAGCCCTGTCTGCAAATCCTGAAGAATCCATCCTGCTCAGCTCAGCAAGCACAAGTGGATTCAGTGAGCCAGACTGGGCTCCCACAGGCCATAACCCAACACACAAATGCTCTGCAGACACATCAACCCTGGAGTGCACCACAGAGCATTCTCTAACACCAGCCCGCCAATGCCTCCGGGTCAACAGCTCACTCAGGCACAGGCAATTTCAAAGCCTGGCAGAGGGCAGGAACAGTTCCAGTTTTCTGGCTGAATAGGCCAACACAGCCAGGTTTTGTGATTTCCATAATTTTTCAAAACATTACAGCCATTTGGAATCACTCTGTGCTGAAATAAAATTATTACTGATTTCAAAGAAAGGCTTACATCCTTCTGTTGTAGGGAGAGAAGGGCTGGAACATCTGAAAAGGTAGCACCAAGTCAGTAAAAAAAATGCAAAGTTCAGTATGATGTGGCATTTAGGTTTCATTTAAGCTTTTTAAGATATTTTCTGGGGCAGTTAGGAACATTCCTTCCACACACAATAAGTCTACTGTTAGGGCTTAGTTTTGAATCTAATAGAGTTCATTATCATTTAATATATCTATTATAGTAGCACCTTGATTACTGTACAACTTTAAACACAAGATATAGTCCCTATTTCATGTTCTCTGTAAGGAAACGGTGAACTTTACATCCTAAAAGTAACAAAGACAAAAATGGTTATCTGCTCACAAATGACAAATTCTTTAGTGCATTCATTCCAGTCTGAAACCTTTTGTCCTTTTGAAGCATACCAGGTAGTTCCAAAGTTCAGAGCAATTACCCCCCATCCTCCTAAGTATCATGTTACAAAATAAACAGTACTGTGTTAATTGGAACCTGATAGAAATGGTAATGAAGTATCTTTTTTCTTTGAGTGTGATAAAACCCCTTAAAAGATGCAACTCGGCATCAATAAATTTAGGGAATACACTACATACATTAAATAGAGGTAAGTTGAGTCCAGAGTAATTTGCTTCTTCATTCAACCTCAGAAGTGGTGGGGGTGTCTTTAAGCAGCACCATCAACCCTCTGTGCCCTCCTCAGACCAGCCCAGATTCACAGTAAGGAAAGCAACAGTGGTGGGAAGAGTAATTGAACTTCCAGGCTGTTCTCTCTAAAAATCCATGGGGTCAGGACAATGGTCCCGTGCTGACGCGGCCGAGATGTGACAGACGTGTATGTGAGCAGTGTCAGTCCTCATCCCTGCAAACTCAAACCTGCAGCAGTCAGTGCTTTGTTCAACAAGGCTGGGGGACTGCTAACGCAAGCTTAAGTTCTTTTTTCTTCATTCAGCAATTAACCAGATTGCTGTTGTCTGTCTTTGATTTAATTTTACAATCCTCAGAGGTTTAAAGAACTGTTGTCTGAAGCACCTGCTTCTGAAATACTCTTGTATATTTTTGCTTTCCTTTTTTATACTTTTCCATTCTCTGTTGCAGTACCATGATTCCCCCTGCTCCTGGTTTTCTTGCATTTTCCTTCAGAGGCAAAATTACAGTGATTCTGACGCAGTTTGGGCACAGCCACAAATTGTCTGTTTGTCCTTCCTCTCTCTGTCTCATAGAAAAGCATCATTGTGCACACAGTTCTGTTGATTTCAGTGGATGAATCCAGTTCATCCATCATGTTAGGCAGTCAAAAAAAACCCAACAAAAAAACTCAAACAAAAGAAATTGTCTAAATCCCAAACAGGCATCTTTGGAATCAGTAGTGCAAAATGTTTGCGGATTTCTTTTCCTTGACCTACTGCAATATTCTCTCAATCTTCAAGTCTTTCCTAAAATAGTGGATCTGTAAATGTAAAACATAAGGACATTTTTTAAAAAAAGCAGATTTAAAGGTTTGTGTTGTTATTTAAAGGTTTGTGTTGTTTTAATTATTCTCTTCATATTCTCACTTATATCAAACCATTACATATCTCTTACAAGAGCTGTAAACTGTTGGAAGATCCCGTTGATCTGGGGCATTCTTCACCTGCATCAGGCTTTTGCATGGGTACAGCAAGATGAGGGTATTCTTTACAGGGAGGATAATTTGAGATTAAAACCAGCTTTTATCAGTGCATGCAGCCTCAACTCTGCAAATTAGTTTTAAATGGACCTCTCTCAGAGGTCACAGCTTAAATACCTGCACTTCACAAGCTTTGGTATCAGAGCAGCCATTTTGAGGTACTTTAGAAATAAACTGATAAAATGAGATGTTACCTTAAGGATTTCCACCTGTCTTTTTCTGTCTGGTTTTCTGGACTTTCACTTTCATAGGAAGCCAGATACAAACCTGAAAACAGTGAATATGTGTTATTTCCAACAGCACTGGTAACCCCCTTCCTCTGCATTCTTATATGTCCTTTTGTACCACACAGAAAGAGAAATTTTAAAACTTCCTGGTCCCTCAGGTAGCTGGTGATCAGTGGCACACTGATGTTTGGCTCACTTTCCTACCTTGGAATGCTGTTATGTTAATTTTGAGGGAACAGTGAGGGAGCCCAGAGTTAAAGTATGTTAGCATGACCGTCTCTTTATAGTATTAAGCAGTTGAATGGTTTTGCATGCATAGTTCTGGGCCCATTTCCTCCATCACAGCACTGCTGCTCAAGAGTTACATGAATTTTAGAAGAGAGACAGTGAGAACTGACACCTAAACACATAAGCTTTTAAAAACTAAGGATATTCTCATCACATAACACAACTTTATGTTCCTCAATATTTTTAAAGCTTATGGGGACATGGTATCTTGAATGGATACACAATACCCTGAAGGTAAGAGTGAGTTACAGAAACCAGAGCAGGAATACAGTGGAAGAAAATAAATCTGTCCTTTTTCCCCCCTGCAAATCTTTACACTGTAGGATGTATTTTATCCCACCAAAATGAGTCTAGATTGTAAAGTCTCCTCTGCAAAAGCTGGCAGTGCATTAAGACCTCACTGTCTTCACGGAATCACAGGCTGTAATTTCTGCTCACACACATTTCCTCATTTGACTGTTTCATGATGCTTTTATTCTTTAATGCTGGACCTATCTCAGCATTCAAGTCTGTGCTACAAATGCATTGTCTTTTAATATTCAAATGTTGGCCCTTCCTCCACATTGTGACAAGCAGAGTACAGCTGCATTTCAGATGTCATTGCTGAATCTCTCTCAGATATCCTCCCACCTTTCATTCAGAGCAGTTCTTTCTACTCTGCACTGCCCCTGGGTAATGGGGGAAGGCTTCCTGTGGCTTCTGCAAAGGGCATTTCACAAAAGCACTATGAATATAGGGGAGGACACGAGGGAGAAAATGTGCAAACAATTAATGGGTTGAGGTCACTCTTTTTTAGTCCAGTAGCCTGAAAACTGCACTTTTACCCTGACTTTCATTTTCTGTCCCTTTAGAGCCTAAAACAAGAAGAATGCCTTCATCCTATTCTCCTTTTGATACATATTAATTTGATCACATTAATTATTCTATTTTGGCAGTCATTCTTAAGATTTAGGCAGGATTTTAGAAGCAGTATTTTGCTTTCTGAAGTAGTCTGTGAAATAAAAGCTGTCTGGTCTGATTACCTTGGATTAGAACAGAAAACTGCCTATAGAATGAAGAAGAAATAAACACACCACCAGAATAGCTTACAGGAGGGTTGCTATAGACAATTCAGTGTGTGACAATGTATAGAGAGGCAGCTGACACAAACCAGTATGAAGTGACAGTCTGACATGCTGGATACCAAACTGACAAGGACAGAAAAGTACAAAAAGACAATCAGAGAAATAATTCCAGAACAGAGCTTTCATAGCTGCAGCTGAAATTAATAGAAAAGGTTTTCTTAAAAATTCTTTTCTCTACATAACATGTGTCGTTGCTGTAGAGAAGGAGGTCAGCTGGACTCCATCGCCCTGGGCTGTGTTTACTGAAGAGATGACAGCATTGGTTTGTGAAAGAGATTAGCTCTGGTTCCATCAATCACAGAATGAGTGGCTAAGGGACAGCTGACATTCACAGCAGCCCATGACATGCTTGTGTGGCCTCTTTCTGTGATTACAAAAACAGGGCCACAATGGCAGCTTCCTAGACTCACAGAGAAGCTATAGACAAGGCAGCAGCTTCATGTGTTAAAAGGTTTTATTTGCAAAAACACATTGATAGACTATCAATAAACAAGCTGTTTGGCAGGAAAGCTAGGAAACAGCTGGGACTGGTCAGTGAGAGAGATCCCCAAAGTATGGATCAGGGTGTTAATTAGTAGTGATGAAGAGAGACATTTTCAGTGATGAGTGAGTCTTACCATCTTCAGTAAAAATGGGAGCAGTGTGCAAGTAGTGGATGATGTTGGGGTCTTGCTCAAATGGACACTCCACTTGTTTCCATGTTATAAATTCTCCTACTTGCTTAGCCAGTTCCAGAAATTTCTGTAAACATAAAATCATTCCACTCAGATATAGTAAGATTACCTCATATTCAATGTTTGATGGTCTGCACTGAAAACTGCAGGCCAATAGTTTCTGACAGTCCCTTGGCTGTCGGGGTGGGAGAGGTAAAAACGTTTTTCAGCTCTTACTTCAAAGTTGACATGTCCATTTGGAAGGCGATTAGCACATCCCTCATTCAAAAAATAAATGTCTTTGATCAATAGGCTGAAGAAGGGGATCACAATCTGTGGAGAGAAATGACATAACCATTATCTTTTCAGTTCAGTATTTTCTCTGCATGGAAGAACAACTCAGGTGGGAGAGAGGAGAATAAAGAAGTATGAACTTTTCAGTGTGCTATGCACTTAAAAAGCGGTACAGGGACAGGCAGGCAAAAGGGCAGTAGTGTCTAGAGAGACCTTCAGCCACCAGGAGAATGTATGCTGAGATGAAAGTGACCTGAACACAATGTTCACTGAGCACAATAACATGACTAAGAAAATGCTAAAAGCCCAGTTTATTATCAACATCACTGTTTGACGACAACATCAGACAGCAAAGAGCAAAATAACATTGCAGAACTCTTCCCTTTCCTATTGTGTCCTTATAAGCAGAGATGTAGAACACACAAATTGAGCAATTTAAACACAGGTGGGAACCAAAGAACCAATATTGTCCCTGGAAAAGGAAAGACAGCATAAAATCTGATGACCAAGGGCTTGTCTACAAACTGTTAAATAGGAGCTGTTTCATTTCAACAGTTCCATGCATGGCTACCTCTTGAGGCATGTAATTTCCTTCCTGGTGCCTGATTAGTACAACATGCTTCTCCAAATTAACCTGCAGACCACAGGATTGAAAATATTAAGCTGGTTGATAAGTAACTGCTAACAGTAACCAGAGAGGCTGTTGTAGATCTCAAAGTTATCCCTGGCCATCATTCCCAAGGCAGAGTGGCATATAGCAGTGATCCAAGCCTTCCCTCTAACCCATCAGAGTTGGGTCATAGTTTGCTATAAAAGAAGCCTGGGTAGGACTCTTGTAATTGATGGAATTACAAGCAGAGATAAATAAATTTTATGCCAGATGCTCTACAGCAGAAAGCAGAAACAGTGCTCCTGAAGTGCATCCTCAACCTCAGCAGAGATGCAGAGTGAAGCAGACTCCCTCAGGGTCCTTTGTCTCACAACTCAAAGGGACAAGAAAGGTAACACAAAGGACCAGTCCATGAAAGCTGACAGTCAAACCTCAGTCTGCCCACCTCTCCAGCAGTGACACTGTGACTGCAAAAGGATGCTTGGGGGGGCTTGAGCTGAAGGTCAGCAGCTGCCCTGTGAGAATTTTCCTGTGGCAGCAATGTCTGTCTTTTATACCACCAAATACAAACTTAACCATCACAAACATAAAAGAAGAGGTAGTGCATGGTAGTGTCCAAATGTTTCCACTTTTTATATGTTAACTGAACTGGACCTTATTAAGCAGCACCAAAGCTGAAGAGCCCTCATGGCAAGCAAGAACAGCCAAGAGAGCAATCCTTTAATTATTTACTGTTATTCCATATCTTGCTGTACATCAGCTGTAACAGGATATGAAATGGACACAGAACAGGATTGGCAGCTGATATTTTCAGGTCTACATGGATGCTACAGCACTGTGATGCTCCAATGAGTGTGAACAAGTCATAGAAGCGAAAACACTGAGGTAAGGAGTCCACAAGCCAGTGTGTGTTGTGAAAATGGAAGCCAATTTCTGTTCCAGCTAAATTAACATATCCAGTAAATTTATAAAGATCTGCATCTCTGCTGGCTTTCTTATGGGACAGCCACAGATAAACTCTGTAATGTCACTGCAAACACCCATAAAAAAGCCTGGGCTGACACTCCAAGAGCCACTGGATACTTATCCTGATACATTCCACTGATAAAACTCAGGAATGAAAACAAAGCACAGCCTTATCCTCTCAAAATGCTGAGCCCTCCTATAAGGGTCAGGTGGAGCAATTTCTAGTCAAACTGAGCTAAGTGTGTTTCAGGATTTATTCTCATGTTATCCAAACCAGATCAATCAGCCTGCAGTAAAGAATACAACTCTATGTGATTTGTTTTCTACCAAAAATGATGATGACTCTGTAACCAGTGTGATCTCAAAAGGTGGAAAGATACAGAGAGCTGGAGCCAGACACTGATGCCCAGCTAAAAATCACTGCCAGGTTCTGTCTACATATTTGTTTGCAGGCAGATGTGAGCTTGTTCTGTCCTGCTTCACTGCCTGGGAGCAAGGTCAGCACCATTAGTGGTACTAAACATGAAGGAAAAGCCTTGCTGAGAGGAAAGGTACACAAATGTGGGCTGGATGCCAGGCTAATACAGCTATAGAGCCCCCAGTCAGCTCAGACCATGGCAGAGCTCGTTCTCATCTCATCCAAAAGACGCTAAAGACATACCCGAGGATGCCAATTCTCTACACGTTTCTAAGGAATTCCTGTATTTTGGTCACCATTTATTTCCCCAATAAAAATATATTACCCTGTATGTTTTGCTTTCCAAATTTCTGTAGAAAAAACAACAAAAGTGGTTACAATTATACTCTAATACTGGCTTCGCTCCAGGCACTTTGCTAATATAAAAACTGGGTTAGTGCCAGAAACTCATATTTCTCTCCATTTTTATCCCCCTTCCATGCCATCCAACCCACCCACATACTGAAGGACAATTGCCTCCTGCAGAAAGAAGAAAATTAATGAGATTTGACATGTTCTTGCTCCACAGTATCAGACAGCAACAACACACAGCACTGTGCTGTACATACTCCCAACATTTCAAAGCCACAGCCATGCCATGAGTACAATGCAGAGTTTCCCAGTGGAATGGCTTCATTTTGGAGCTGTCACAGGTCATTTGACTGCACAGACAAAACCAGACTTACTAACCAGTACAGCCCTCTGCAAGCACAATTCAGTTTGAAGATAAAGATTTTCTTCAGTGAGCTTTGCTATGAGTTTGCCAAGACACAATGTAACATCTTCAATCAAAAAGGAGTGATCGTGTTCTTTTGGATTTGTTCATTAAACAAATAAATTATAATCTTGCTTATAAAAAGAAACAAAATTCCTTAATGCTACAGAAAGCATTACATGATTGCTGTATCTGAAACTGTAAAATACCCAGTATGAGCAGCTACCAGATCATATCCTGGAGCATTTTCCTGATCTAATGTTGTCTACACAAGGAAAACAAGAATATGGGCTTTTTCTGATGTAAAGTAGATTCCTTTCAGTCTAATAACCTCTCTGCCATCAGTATTAACCAGCTGGGGTAGAGACATGACAGAGATTGCTAACTCCACAGGAAATTAAGTCAAACAACAAAGCAACTGGTTTGAATATCTATGATGGTTGCAGAAAAACTAAACTGCAAAAGCATCTCAGGCTGACGGGTCCTCGCTGCAGTGTGTGAGAGTTGAAAGAATTTCTTTTCCAGTCACAAACATCCAAATCATGTCCCTTTTGCATAGAGAAGTGCTTTTCAGAACAATTCAGTGTACTCCCATTGCAGCTGAGTCAGCCTGCCACCAGATGCTGATCTCATTTCACTGTAAATGCTGCGAGATTCCATTAGCTTCAGCAGATTTACATCAAATTTACAGGGGTGTGAGATTAGCATCTGGCCTGGCTCCTCTAGTGAATGAATACTAAATTCCATATTGTGCTTGTTCATGCAGCATCTACTTTAGCTTTGCCATGCTTAGTGCAGAGATTACCCATTTATGACTATGGGTAATTGCAGCATAAAACACAAACCCCTCTTTTATATACCAAAAAAATAAAGAATTGAATGGAGGAATAAGAAAATTAACAAGAAACATATCAAGGCACAAAACAGGAGGATCCTACACTCTTAACATCTTGTCAATCTGATTTTTGCAGCATCAGTGACATGTCAGAAAGCTCCACATCTGCCATGAACACTGATATAACACTTCAATTCTTGTTCACCGAGATGGCAACAACAACCAGATGAAATGAAAATTCACAAGGACAGAATATTACCCCAGATTTGTTGCAATGAATTCAGGCTAGACTCCCTTGCAGGACTTGGGATAAAATCTTTCCCTTATGCAAATGCAGAACCACCTCCTCTCCATTGCTGTGCCCTTTGCTCTCCATCTCACCTCACACATCTCACAATAGGGGCTTCTGTGCCAGAGCCTCAGGGCACAGTTGTAACAAAGCACAGCTCCATGTTCTGCCAGGCTCATGCTCCATCACCAAAATAAAAGTAATTTCAGTCTGGAATACCTGTTCCATCAGGTTTATCAATCTGAACAATGAGAATTTTCCAGGGGTGTAAAGACATTTGCAACAAAGTCCTCCATGCTCTGTGTCCTGCCCTCTCTAACCCTCCAGTTGTCTGACAGCAAGCCCACAAAGATTTGCTTTGATCCTATCCAGACTCTTGCAATCACATTTTATTTTTTTACATTTTACATTTCCAGCTGCATCTTGAAGCACACAGGCCTTGCACTGGTGACCCATAGAAGGGAGGAGAGGATCTACATCAAGTGTTTGAGCCACAGAGTCCCAGCAGAAGTGCTCCCCAGCATGTGCTGATGGATGGGATGTGCTCACACCCACCTTCTCCCTGTTGCTGTGTGCTGTCAGGGACCTGTGGGCAGCCCCCCGCAGCGCTGTCCGGTAGTTGTAGAAATTGCCAGTAGGGTCCATCTGGTGCTAGATGCACAAAACAACACACGTTGGTTAGGAAGTAGCCTGAGCCCTCTAAAGATAATTTTACACTCAGCTGTAGCAAACCATGAGCAGAGCAGAGCCTACATCTTCAAAATGTACATCTTCAAATCCACATCCCCATGCACCAAGGGTACAAGGAGAGGTCTACAGCCCATGGCTGTTTATACATTTGATTTTACTACTGACAGTTATGTGACAGAGCTTTTATGTGAAGAATAAGCACTGCACATTCTGTGTGTGCCAAATCCTGGAATCCTCAATAGAAAATATAGCCTTGGGTCTTCACTCAACCTCCAAGGTACAGACTGGGAGCTTTACATTCAGCATTGTGTCCAAGACTAAACAAAACATGCATCAGTGGAAGCACTGTGGTGTGCATATAGGTTCATACTTTGGGGTTTTTTAAAGTCATCTTATTTATTTGAGTACTCTGAATTCCCTCTACATATCATCATCTTTACACCCTGCTCACTACACCTGGGTTATTTCAGCTTAGAATCAGGCCCTCTGCCTGTGAAATGTGTCTCCAGACATTTCACACCTGGATAACAATGTAAAATTGCTGAACAAAAATATCCTGAATATTATTAAACCAGTGCATCAGGAATTTATTTATTTTTTTACCTCAAGAATGAAGAATTTGGCTGTTTTCACTTTTGACCAAGTCTTCTTTAGCCTGGAAACTGGACTCATATTCATTCCAGCTATCAGTGAGAGAGAAAAATACATAGCCATTGATAAGAGCTGAGTTTCCTTTTTCATCTGTGACAGCTGATGGAAGACCCAGTTAGAAGCTGTACTTACAAATGATTGCCATCAGTGAATTAAAATTCCCTATGTTAAAGCACTCTCGGGCAACATCAATGAAGAATTCGATGACTTGTGCTCGCTGTTTCTTTTTTGCAGGCTGTAAATTAAAATAAATGAGTATCTGTAATGGGCATATGCAGAACTGGAGGTCATCCTAAGCATTTGTTCCATGCATAGTGTGGCTTCACGCACAGCTTGGGCCATCTGCTTTCAGTCACTGGCCCTAATTCTGTTCCAGCTATCCAGTGGATGCTGGTGACTGGCAGTCTCTGAAATCAAAGCTTTCCCTGCAGTGACACAGAAGAAATTCACGGCAATTCCCAGCCCCAGTGACTGTCTCAGTGCTGGAACAGGCTGCCCAAGCAGCCCTGAAGCAGAGCCTCAGCTCCCTGATGGCCTCCCCAGAGTTGTGGGCTCATCTCAGAAAGCTTTTCTGATGTTTCACTGCATTAATCCCTTTCCCCTCTTTTGTCCCTTTAGCAATATGGCCAGGCCAAACAACAGCATTTTAAATACACACTTTGATTGGACTGGAATCACCCTATCTTTTCCAAAGAGGATCTTCAAATGGTAATTCTTACATGTCACAGGCTACCCAGGCTCTTTAAACCATTATTATTCCTTCCTTCCAGGATACCCTCTTCAAAGAGGAAAACATTAATTTTCATTCTGATGGGACCAAGTTAAACAAACTAAAACCACTACCAAGTTAAGAAACAACAGCCACAGCTACACTAATGGGCAGCAGGACAGAGAGCCGTGAAGTGGGAATTCACACACACAGCAGGTCTTTAGGATGACAGATAACAAATATGGCTCCACTAGAATCTTCGCTGGCAGAAATCTCACAGGATAACTCAAGGCATTTTTTCCTCTCTTTTTCCCTGCAGGGTTCATTATTCCACACTGTGCTCCCACTACATCAAGAGAACAGTGCATTCCCCCATGTGCTGCTGCCTCTGCTTTGCAATACATTTGTCATTTATCCGGTCGCTCCTGCAAGTGCAACACTACTAAAACTTACCATCAGATGCTTAGCTGGGTCCTAAGAAATAAATCCCCAGGATTGCTTATTAATATAAAATCTCAGAGTGGTAAAACTTGGCATATACTTGTAACTTACCATGCAAATTTCTGTTGCTACAAGATAGCAGAGTCTATTGAACCATTTCACATAGGCCTCAAGGTTACTTGTCTTCTTCTGTTCACTGAAACAAGTCTGGGGGGAAAAAAGGCACAGAAAGATGTAACTGTGTTCCAGTCAGTGACCTGATTGCTAAGATAAATACTGCACAAAGGTAATTACTGGCCACATCTCTCTCATGCTCATGGAAGACTGTGCATTTAAGGGCCCCTTTTAAAATCCTGTGAGTGGCAGATGGGGGGGTCTAGCTGGATGTGTCACACTGCACAATTCACACTGGTGTCCAGAAAACAGCCCCATTTTGCCTGCAGCACGTGTTCACTGAGAGTCTGCACTGACCCTTGTTCACTGGGATGTGAACAGCTCAGGCATTGCAGGATTCTGACATAAAAGACAAAATAAGACAAGGCACAGTCTTCCACAGCAGGCTCAATTTGTGACTTAGATTCCAGGACTTCCTCCACCTCAGTAAATAAAATCACCCACAGCCCTTTTCAGGAGGGAAGGGACCAGAATTTAGTGAAGTATACAAGAGGTAAATAAGGGAAAACACAGTTCTGGTTGATTTTTGTTATGAAAAAACCCACTATTTTCCTTAGTGAGTTTTCAGAAAAACAGGTTCTTAGCAGCCAGCTCTGCCTGGGTGGCTGTGCTTAAACAGGTCACTTACGTGCCAGAGGCACTTCACTGATAAGAGACATTACAAGAAGCATATTTTTCACTTATTTATATAAACTTAACATAAATTCCTATAACTGATACAGGTTATGCGAGCAGATACTTGGCCAAACTCTTCCAGTTCCTTTGTCATCAACAGAAAATTTGACTTCAGAGGAGTGACAGGGCAACTCACACAGCCTGAATATGTTGCTTGGGATTGTAAGAATTCAAGTGTTTTTCCCAGTTTTAAATCCTTAGACAGTCCATCTAGGACACTCAGCTCTCTAAAGCTGGAGATTTGTCTGAACATTCAGTAACATCCACTAGAGGGTACCAGAGAATACTGATTTTTGTTTCATTAGGACGATCATTTCCCAGAGGTACCATAAACACATGCCACTAAGAGGAAAATCATAATGCATAAGCTAAGATCCGTTAATGTCAATGGGATCACCCATATCATGTAAGGTAAACCAGTGACTAAGAACCCCTTCAGAAATATGGCTTAGTATGATTCCCAAGGTAATTCCAAGTAAGAAAATATTCACCTGTGATTCTGCATACAGACGTGTTTAGAAACAGAAATCACTGTACCATGCTATGGAGGAGCAAAGCCAAACAGGACTGAAATTCTGAGCCACCTTGTGAATAGACTACCAACACAATAAAAGTGTATTTTTAAAGCATCTCAAAAGTAAATGTTAGCAAGCAGCATGCAAATATCAAAAAACCAAAGAAACCCCAAATCTAATGGTTAGCCCCAGTCTAACCATGGTGGCTGCTTTTCATGTGCTCTGTTTCTTGTTTCCTATTACAGAAAAAGTACACAAACCCCAGGTTTTGCTCTGAAAATAGTATTTCCATCTCAGAACTGTTGTCCTGTGCCAGGGCGTAAGAGCCACAGCTAATAATGCAAGACTTGTGAAAAATGTGCAACAGTAAAGTTGAGACAGACTGCTTTTTAAAGGTTAAGCTTTATAAATGGCAGCAGTATTTAGCACCTCCCAAGCATCTTCCATCTGCAGCTCAGAATGCTTGATAAACATTCATAAGTGAAGCCTTTTGAAGCCCTCATGCAAGAAAGTTGTTTAGTATGATCTCCAGCTGGAGGGAATTCAGACCTGAGCCAACCCCCCATGTTTGACAGGGATGTTCTTCATGGGTCAGGGAATATGACTCCACATAAGGTTTGTGCTACTTTGTCCAAAGACATGTCCAGAGAAGGGGAAAGGAGCTGGGGAAGGGTCTGGAGCACAAATCTGGTGAGCAGCAGCTGAGGGAGCTCAGCTTGGAGACAAAGAGGGGGAACCTTCTTGCTCTCCCCAGCTCTGTGGAAGGAGGTTGTAGGGCAGGGAAAAGCTGGTCTCTTCTCCCAAGTAACAGGCAGCAGGACAAAAGGAAATGCCCTCAAGTTGTGCCAGAAGAGATTTAGACTAGATATTAGGAAAAATTTCTTCACTGAAAGGGTAGTCAGGCATTGGAACAGGATGCCCAGGAAAGTGGTGGAATCACCATCCCTGAAAGTGTTAAAAAAATGTATGGATGTGGCACCTAGGGACATGGTTTAGTAGTGGCCTTGGCAGTGCTGGGTTAAGGGTTGAAGTGAATGATCTTGGAGGTCTTGTCCTACCTAAACTATTTTGTTATTCTGTGTGCAATGGTCTCCCCCTGGGCTATATCTTGGCACAGAAACTTTTCTAAATCAGCCATGAAGAAAAGCTCCAGACTAGCCCCACTCTGATCAGCCTTGCTGACTTGAAGCCCAAGTGGCTGAAATCTCACTGTGGCTGATTTGGTATCTTGTGTTTCTGATGCATGTTTGCTGCCTTGGGGTTCCTTTCTAAAGAATGTGATCAATGCCCAGAATAGCTGGAACTCCATCTCTGCCTATTTCCCTCATCCTGACACAAACTGCAGAATCTCCACAAGTCCAAGAAGAGAAGGAAAGGGCCCAATCTTGCACATTCCATCCATTCATCCATCCATCCATCCATCCATCCATCCATCCATCCATCCATCCATCCATCCATCCATCCATCCATCCATCCATCTTTTCACCACTACATGCTATTTTGGTGCAATTTGTGCAGCACTACAAACACAGGTCTTCCTGATACCTTTTGCATCCAATGAGGAAATTCAGTCCTTGATGTATGATCTCAGTGGGAATGCATATATAGTTCAGGGGAAGAACTTTCCACCCTTTCTTTTCAGACAGCATGAGAAATCTCTGACTTTCCCTCTCCAGCTAGGGAGCCTCTTTCCTAATTCAGGCACTCTCTGAAATGTTACTTCAAGCCTCAGTGGAAAGACTCCAAGTGGCTTTCACATCCTTTGGATGAAGCCCTGGTCAGACTCTTCATTCCCTGTGGTCCTTTGGGTTAGAAGCTATTGTGCAGAGAGAGAAGAGTTGATTCATGACGCACTGACTCATTGCTGTGGTGTCTGGGCACACACTGAGGCCATTACATCACACCCCGAGCCTTTAGTCCTTCAGCAGAGCAGCAAACATTCCCTGGCTGTGGAAAGCCACAACCATCTGTCCCAGTCAAAGCAGGTTGGGAGGAACAAGCCCAAAAGCACGTCAGGGTGGTGGCCAGTTTGTCACCAGGGAGGAATGGCAGTGACCTCCAGCGTGAGCTCTGCCAACAGGTTTCCAGCCTTGCTGTGACAGCACAGGCCACCAGCTGGGCTGGCCATGCCAGCTTGAGGCCCTGCTCCTGGGGACCTCATCACAGCTGGACAAACTGTGCTCACAGGAGACACTCTGCACGTGGAGAAACCATACCTTGGTGCCGTCCAGAGGGTCCTTATGTACAAATGCCTGCACAAACTCCTCAGGTCCAATGTGACTTAGTCTTTCCTGTTGAGGGTAGGGGAGTGGAAAGAGAGAGGGAAAAATAAGAAAGCATCCCAGAAAATGTTCTATTTCTCTTGGTAAAACATCATCATTTTCTGTCAGCTTTGAGTGGTGTCACTGAACTGGTAGACAGCCAACTAACTAGACATTAAAATTCATAATAACAATTAGAACTATGTCATCAGAAAGAAGAAAATTAGAATAAATATGTCTCCTTACTGAGAGGTTCAAAAACCTTTTTTCAGCTGTTACAGTGGCAGTAATGCTGTTATCTGGTGTCCACAGCACCCCACTGCTCACTGCCCACGCAGGGCTCTGCCCTGGCTCCCTGCCCACTGACCCTCAGGTGCTGCCCCAGGGTGCTGGCTCTGGCTCATTGGGTAAGGAAGGCACTGAGGATGCATGGGACACATTAAAGGTTTTGCTTACACTGGAGAGTGTCCCAGGCACTAAGCAAAAGAATAAATAAAGTATCCAAATCTCTCTTAGTAAAAGAGAGGCCACCTCCAGCAGTTTCTGAAAAAATGTGGCAGCTCCAAGCACACACTGACTTTCCTCCTTCGCTTTTCACGCTCCTTAAACATGTTTATTACAAAAATAAATATTTTCAGCAGGTTGGAGGCCACAAAGGTACCTCAGAGAAGGTATTTTGGAATTCCTACAGCCCAAACTTAGAATACTCAAGCAACAATAAATGATAAGCCTGCTCAAGGGAAAATTTTATGTCTAGTCCTGTGCTTTTTCTCTGGGACTCTCACCATAACAATGATAACTGCATAGGGCTCTTACTAATCAATAACCATTATAAATAAGTATCAAATAATTCTCACTAACAAATAAACATTGGACAGTTTCAGTGCAGAGCATTTGATGTATTGGACATAGCAATGAAAGAGAAGGCAGAGAGAATTCAGTACAGTGGGATTATAATCTCTAGCTGGAAGTGCTTTAAAAAGGCAGTGATGCCTCAGTTACAGGGAATTTCCCCTTGGAAGACAGTTGTACTGTGGGAAAAAAAAACAAAAGCAAGGAAAAAATTCCAAGCAAAGGACTTCTACTCTCTGGCTTAAGTTATGTAAAGCAAAGAGAGCCAAAGCTGCATGTTCTGAAAACTAACCATTCCACTTCTTGACAAACAGAATATAAACTATCTTCAGAAATAAAGGCTGATTTCCTAATACTCACTCCAGTCCACAGTGTGTTTCATGTTTAGTTTTTCCATCCTTCCCCTGAAGGATAAACAGAGTCCACAGGAGGACAGGCAGCAGGGCACCAGAGCAACAAGAGATCTGCAGATGGCAGCAATGTTTTATGTTCTTCTGTGCACATCCAGGAGGTCTGTGGGGAGGACCTGACCCTGGGAGAAGGGTGTGCAGCACAACAGCACATCCAGGGTTTCAGCACTGCCATTTTTCACACAAGAGCCTGCTTGGGACCAGACTACAGCCTAGCACAGGGGGAACAGCAGGAATTTGTGGGGGTGGTATCTGCACACCCTTATTTGTCCATGCACAAAATCCCAAAGGGAAAAATGAAAGCCTCATCAGACAACTCACATGCTTTGTGCATCTGGAGAAATGGATTTGAACTGCTAAAATTTCTTCCACATTTATAAAAGGGTTAATGACCAGCCATTTCCATAGCACCTGAAGAGCTTGTGGGGCTCTGAGCGCCTTATAGAAGTGACATTCCTGGGACTTGACTTTGCTGGGATAGGATTCTCATTTCACAAATAAGCAAGCTGAAGCACAGTGACCTGCTCCAACCTGCAAAGGGACACTGATATATAATCTGCTTCCCAAGCATCTCTTAACCTGTCAAACCCTGCCTCCTGCTGCAGTGCTGATACAGCATGGGATGTGCTGCAGCAGTGCAGACATTTTTTGGTTATGTCTGGAATACTTAGCAGCTGATGGCTTAAAATAACATCTCTGGCTGCAGAAGTTGGGAACCATTCCCACTTACCAGCTCCACATGTGTCAGCTGCTGAGCCAGGGTGTAAGGGTCACTGCAGACGCTCAGGATTTCTCTCTGAATTGATGGAGGTTTAGTTTTAAAGGCAACCAGCTTATCAGAGACAGCAGTACTGATCTTGACAATCCCTTCTTGCCCATGGCTGAGGGTTGCAAGCTTCTGATTCAGGGCTTGCAAAAGCTGATTCATCTTTTTCCAGTAAGCCTGGAGAGACAGGGAGAGAAACATAAGCCACCCAGCAAACTTGACATAGGAGCGGGGTTTTGTGCTGAACTTTCCTTTCTGCAAAATACTCCTAAGGCAGCAACAGGTTACCATTTTATTTCCAACAAGCCTATTTCAGAATAACCAGTTGGCTTAATTACAGTTCAGTGCTCTGGACACAGACTGCAGTCAAAAGAAGAGGCAGGCAGGACTGGTGGGTTGGGCTGGCACTGATACTCCAGATTCCTGCCAACATCAGGTTCAAAGGAGAGGCAATGCTACAAGACTTACTGCAGCTTTCTGGATCACAGCTGCTTTTGGTACCTATCTTTTATGTCAGCTACATTTTGGCTGAGAACTCTACCTGTTACTGCTGCTTTGTCAACTCTTATTTATTAGGAATAAGAAATGTTTCTAATGCTGTTTTCTCCATCCTTTTGACCTGAATGCAGATCACAGCTGTCTGCTCCCCAGCTGGAGTGGCTGGAGCATTGTGTAGCTTCAAGTATTTAATATCCAAATGTTCATTGCTACTGAAGGAAGCTCATATTGTATTCCAAGCACAGCCATGTGCTCAGCAGGATCATCATTACCAGCTTGCCCAGGTTGTTCTCAGAGCTGGAGCAACCTTTTACAGACAGTGAGTGGAGTCTCTGGCCATGGAGGATGGGCAGAAAGAAATTACTTCAACTCTTCACAACTGACAGATGCAGACATCACAAAACTGAGAAAACAGAACTGGTGAATGGGTTCTAAGGACAAGGTTAATTGGAAATGTCCTTGGCTAGACTGTGCCTCACCTCAAAGAATACCACTTGAGCTGGATGCAGCTCAAGTGAGCCTTTGGGAAGTAACCCCATGGTTTAGATCCAGCCGCTGTTTTCAGAATTCTGTAGGCTGTGGATAGTTTCAGCATTGACAGCGTTCATGTTTGAAATGTTCAAGGAACCAAAAACCAGAGTCACTGCTCTTCTCACCTGCACAGAATCCAATCTGCACATTGGAGATAGCACCTGCTCCTATTTCACAGTGAAGAATAACTCCTCACATCTACTGTGTCCTCATTATAGGGCAGGAAAGGCAGCAGACCTTTAGAACACCCCAAGTGCTTCAACTGTTGCCACACTTTGTAACTTTGATGCAGCTTTTCTAGCAAAGGTTTCACATTGCTTTCTTGGACTCACATTGCTCTCCTTTCACTTAAGGAAGATGCTCTCTCGAGCTGGGCTAGAACGTGTACCAGATAAGCAGGATGTAGTCAGGCTGGGTTTTTTTGTAAAACAGAGCTGTTAAGTCTGAAATGAAGTAATCACCCAGAAGGCAGGAGAGACATGTCTTGGAGAATGACAACACACAATGTATTTGAAATCAAATCCCAAAGGTGGAGTGAAAAATGACTGAGGAAAAGAAAAGCCCACTCTTTTAGCTTTTCTCTGTTACTGATGTATATTAGCTCCAAGAAAGACCTTCTTCTTGTAAATCCTCATGTCAACAGATAGTCACACTTTTGATTTACAAAGACTTCTGGGCCCAAACTACTGACCACCATCTAAATATTTCTCTGTTTTACTTCCAGGTGTGTTTGCAAATCTCAACACAGCTTATGAAGCTCTGTGAACACAGTTTGATTTTATAGTGAAAACTCAAATAGTGACATTTTATGAACTTATTTTGTAAACGGGAAACTCCAGTTTTTGGGGGTGGGGGTGAAACCCAAGCCTTCTAATGAATATAAAGCATCTGGCTAAAAGACTTGGCTGGAAACCCAGTTCCTCTTTCTAAAAGGAGTTTGGATGAAAAATCTTAGATCAGCCATGTCTACGCGGTATCAAATTCTTCATAGTTTGGATGAAAAGCCAAAAAGCCACATAAAATTGCTTGAAAGACATGCATATTAGCCAGTCTTTCAATAAATCTTTATCAAGAGATCTAGTTTCATCTCATTTTGTAGGGAATATGGCACAAAAAATATATATAGACAACAGTAAACAAAGACTCAGGTAAGCCAACCACCTAATAAAGAATGAAAAAAAAAAAAAGAGAGACACTTAAAGGACACAAACAATTACACAGAAATCAGAGCTCTTGAAAAGACTCACTGGAAATCAGTTGGGTGCACCCTTGCCTAGAAAGCTTTTCTGTGCACATTGGGAGAGAAATTTAAAAAAAAAAAAAAAAAAAAAAATCCTGCTTTTGCTCTTCTAAAAGCCTTTCCTGTCTTCTTTAAACTACATCCACTAACTGAAAACAACATTGTTCATTACCTTCAATGTGCTGGTAATTATCTTGCCACAAAGTGACCCCCCACCGTACAGGGGCTGCATGCTGGACTTTATCAACCCATCTCACTTCACTGCCACATTAACAGTCAAAAGAAGCACACTACTGTTTAATATTTAAAGAAAATGTTTCTTTCTTAACTAGGAAAGTTCCTCTGAAGACAGCAGGCCTCAGCAGGTGGCTTAGGAGCTCAAATTTTAATTAAAATTTCTAACTCTAAATGCAAATCACAGTACTTACTAAGAAATGCTTCTCAGCATGGACACCTTTATAAGCACATCACAGCCTTTAGAAAGTGGACTCTACAAAGGACAGGAGCAGACACTGCAGGGGAAAATCCTGCACTGACCTACATGGACTGGATGACATCACAAATCTTTCAGTCTTTAATTTCTGTGGTTCACAATGGGAACAAGTTTCTTCCAAAAAACTAATGGCCACCATCACTCTTTTGTGCCATCCCTTAAAAAAAGGAAATTTGCATTTGGAGGATATGAGCTGTTTCTTAAATTAATTATTGATTTTGCTCAGGCATAATCACTTGCAATTACAGTCCCTAGTAATATCTGAAAAACAGTGTTTTGAAATGAATATAGTCTCCCCCAGGGCACCCACAAGCATTTGTACACAGCTGTGCACACTCCAGAGCAAAGGTGTGCAGTGCTTGCTAAGGTTAGGCAAATAACCCACTGCTTTGCATCAGAAAGTTGATTTATAGCATTTATGATTCTTCACCAGGACAACTACTGCTCTTAAAGAGCACATGCTAAGTCCCTGTTCTCTACTCTTCTCTTCCTTCTTTCTGAAGACACTGAAGACACACTTCTGGTGGGTCTGGATGGGTTTCCCTCACTTCTGATGATGAAGGGCTGCAAGGCATCTTTTGCTATGGCTGGCCAGGAGCAAGTCCATTGCCTCTTTCCCTTGAGGGAATTCTACTACTCTGGTTAATGGAACTAAAGCCACTTTGGCTCCTTCTGAGTTTCTTTGTTGCCTTCACCTCCACCACTGTGTCTCACAGCTTCCCTGTCCTGCCCCTTCTCTCCCACAGGCTGCCCAGCCCAGCCAGTCAACCCATGCCAGCCTACAGCTCCCTGAAGTGCCAGACACGATGCCAGCCCAGTCCAAGAGCAGCTGTACCCATTTATGACGTATTTCATGAACATAGGAGAGCCCAATTTCATTTCAGTTGTGCTGCAGCCCTGCTAATTCCTTCTGTCCTCTCTCCACTCTTCTCTCTCATCCTCAAGGATGAGTATGTTCGTTGTTCTACTGGACTGCACCCCTCTCTGGCTTGAGGCCAGGCCTTCATGTAGCCAGTGAAACTGAATTTTTCCACATCCCATGGTTAACCTAGAAGTAATTAGAGACTCTCAGTGTACTATTTTGCTTATTATTTTCATCAACTTTGTGGTCTTTTTAATGTTTCCAAATTAACTTCTGGGGTTCACCCACCTGAATTTGCAAGCAGGTCTCCCAGAGGCTCCATTCACTGTGACCCACTGTGCCACACACAGAGCTCTCATACTTGAGCACCAGGACCATGCAGACATCTAGCCTGAGTCTGTGCTCAGCAGGCCACACACTGCTGTCTTCTGCCACCTCCATGCTCCCAGACAAGCTACATGTCCACTAATATCAGTATTTTCTTTAAATGCAAGAACTTGGATCCACAGAAGCTGTTATTGCCCCACCCTTGGAAGTGTTCAGGGCCAGGTTGGACAGGGCTTGGAGCAACCTCATCTAGAGGAAGGTGTCCCTGCCCGTGGCAGGGATGAGGAGCAAAGGTCCCTTCAACCCAAAGCAGTCTGTGATTCTGATTCTAACTTGGGAGATCACAGCTCTGCTTCTATTTGAATTATCACCAGCACATTCAGTCTATGCTATGCCTTCATATATTCCTTCCATAAAATGGGAATGCTGTTATCCTACAATTCAATGTGCAGCAGATAAATTCCAGTGCTCACTGCTCCAGGAGCACCTAAAGAGAAATGTGGCTTTTAAGGAAGATACTACAGGATTTTACATTATTGGAGAACCAAACTCAAGAGTATTCAGGAAGAGGCATGGAATAGAATGCAGAAAAAATAGAAAAAGGAGGAACCAAGTGGGTAAATGAACTTAAACATATCAGCAGAACATGCCAAGCCAGGCATCCTCACCTCATCACATGGGGCTATCCTGTGAATCATGTCTTTCAGATGGCCAATCATCCGCTCTTCCTGAAAGTCATACGGGAATGTCTCTGTCCACTCTGTCAGCAACTGTAAAATTTTGGGTCCAAATTTTCTGATTCGAGCCTGAAATGCAAAGCATTGAATGATGGACAGGGATTGAAACATGTTTACTCATTCAAGTCTCTCACTGTGTGTGTCACTGAGCATGGGGCCAGGTTTTCAAAGAAGGCATTTGTGTTGCACCTGTAAAAACTCACACATGCATACGAAGAGTGTGGTGCACAAATAATACATTTTGGCATGCAAAATGTACCAGAACTCAGGTGCATGCACAACTGCCTGTTTTACATGCAGATTTAAGTATTCTGCACATGCAACTGGCCTGTTTATGGCTGGATGGACTTTTTTTGGTGCAACCTTTATACCTTTTTTAAAAACATCTGGCCTTTTTGCTGATTCAAACCATTTGTTCTTCCCTTTTGTACTTAAAACCCTTCTATATTTTCATCCTTCTCTGAAAAACTGCAATGAATTTCTTGACAAACAAAGAGGTTTTTTGCTCCTTTGCTTTCTGGCTGTATGAAAAAAACTGCTTAATGACCAGTGGCAGATGTACAATGAAGAAAAGATGAACAAAACAGCAGCACTTTTTTAACTTTACCTGGGCTGCTGGTAATGCTGCTCTCTTCCCACATGAGCTCAAGGTCATGATGGGACAAGGACACTCAAATAGCACACAGCTGATGCCCACCTCTGGTGGAGATTTATCTGAGGATGTGGCAGTGGAAATACTCGGGATGGGGCAGGGAGGGAAAAGCAGGGAATGGCACTTCTGGTGCATTACTGTTATCTCAAAAGACAGCCAGTGTGGCTGCTCCCAAAGCTTTCATCCTCCGTTACGTGAAAAGGAAATGGTGTTAAACAACAAACTGCATTTTTATTTACAGAAAACACAGACTGAAACAAACAGCCTTCTTCTGCATCCCCACGTACTGCAGCTAAAGTGTACCCTGTAATCAGGAAAAATTATACTCTTAAGCTCCCTGGCTCTTTGTTTTTCAACCAAGGTGGTTAAAATGCATATTTCAGCTTTCCACCAACAACAGGTTTCAATGAACCACATCTCTAAAAATAACTGCTGTCAGCTAGCATTAAGCTCAGGCTCAAAGACCAGCAGGTGGCTGCTAAAGGGAAAGCTTTATTGGAAACTACAAAGGTCTGGGGAGACATTTGCTCCAGCTGTGTAAACTGCATTATGAATTGATGGAGAGGACTTTGTGTAAGTCACAGGACGTGGGATAGGAGGTTGCTTGTGTACAAAGTTTCAAAATCAGCCCCACTCTCAGGGTACACAAAATCAGCTGTGACCCACCAACCTTGCGTTGCTACAAAACTCAGATGCACTTCAGGCAGATTAGAGGTCTTCATAATAAGTGTTTCTCATTTATTGAAAGTTTAATGAGCAGCAAAACTTTGCAATGCTCACATTTAATCCTCCTAAACTTGTATGTGTCATAGAATTGGAGAAAGGAACCTCAAACCTTAGAAAACTTGTTTTGCATGGTTCACCCCATACAGATTATTAACACTCACTGTATGGGTAACCCAGACCTGGGATTGCTGAGCATTCTGGAGAATGGCTCTCCACAGTGAAGGCAGAGCTCCTGTTACTCATGCAACCAGTTGCCTGTGCAAAAACAAGCACATGGTCAGATGCTGGTGACTCAGTATTTGATGCCAAACTCACAGTTTCAAAGCTGGAAAGCCTAATCCTGAAAACCATTTCAGAATTTTGTGATTTCTGGAAATTTGCAACAAATGCATGTTCTTTCCCTCTCCACTGCTCTGAAGGTGCATCTCCTGCTCCAGATAATGCACTGAACAAGTGTTCATCAGTGCAGCAAGGAGAGCTTGGGCAGAACCCAGACTGAGCAGCATCCAGTGGGATCCATCACCACTGCTCTGTCTGTGGCACTGCCAGAGGATGCATGTGTGCTGCTATACACTGCACCAGCCTGCACAGTCCCTGGGGCAAAGAGGGAGGAGTGCTGAGGCAGGAACAGATTGGATTTTCTCAGTGTTTACCTGTCAGGGCCCCACTGCTGCTCCTGCCCGTTCCTGGTGCTCCATCGGTGCCACTCTGCAGCACTCAGGGCAGAAGTGTGCTGGACACCTGTTACATGGTGCTCAGAGTGACAGGGAAGGCCAGGAGGAAATATTACTGTATCAGGAGCAAGAAAGCAAAGGGACAGAGACATCAAGTAAAAATGGGAGAGAGAGTGGTGTGTGGACATCTGCACTTGACAGTGTGTGAGGGTTACGTCCTACCTCCTTGCATCCCGCAGGCTTCACCAGAGCCTTAAAGAAGTTAAGAGGGAAAGTCACCTGGGAAGACTGAGACAGGGGGAAAGGGAAAATTAGAAGAAGATTTGAAGTGACTATTGCCTGAAGCATTGCTCTCAGACATGGATACCAGGATGCCTCAATGTCAGGATCTCAGTGACAAATCCTTTATGAGAAAGTTTCATTCAGTCTAAAGAGAGGCAAAGGAGACACACCAGAGCCCCAGAATTCTCTACCCATTGAAAATACCTGACATTTTCCTGCTGTAAGGATAAACTAACCTTGTCCAGCACAGGGTCATCCAGCCGCTGCTGCTCAATGCACTTGTGACAAACCCGGGACAAAAGCTCATGGGGTTCGATGAAGAGTCTGGAGCTCAGCAGGAATGTAAAGATGTAGGCTTTCTGCAGGAGACAGACAAACAGACCTATTGTAAGCAGCCACACAGTGGGTAATATTGACTGTAAAAGCACTGAACTTCACAGCTTTTCCATTTCTACTTGACAAGACCTTTTCATCTAAAAGATGTAACAATTCCTGACTCTGAATATGGAACTGGTTATACTGGGTGCAGGAGGCAGCAGCATCTCTTCCTCCCCAGCAGCCACTTCCAGCGCTTGGTTGCCTAAACCCTGGGCAAACATTCAGTGTGCAGTGTGCAGGAGCAAGCCCAGGTACAGGAGACAGCACAACCAGGATGCTGGAGAGGCTAAATGGGCAGGAATCTCTGTGTTCTAATGTGCTGGGAGCTGCAGACACCCTCATGTCAGCCACATCTTGCTACTGCCCTGCAGATCTCACCCAGCCTATTTTAAGCAATATTTCATTTATTCTATTAACTCCACAAATTTCATTTCTATCAGCCAATTCATATCATATGCAGTTCCACATCTGTGAGGCTGTGGGAAGCAGGTCTGCTGGATAAATCCTTGGATTATTCAAATTATTCCAGCAGTGAATTTAAAATACATGCATGAAGTCTCAGTTGTTTGCATCCTGACCCCTCCTTGCATCTTTGCACCTGAATTATCTCCTTTCCCCCAGCCCCAGCTATGCTCCCAAGCAGCAGGTATAATATTACATATCACACCTTGCCTAATGAAAATCTCACAGCCTGATCTGTCCATTACCTATTTTTATTGCCTTTCTGGATTGTTTTTTCCTTTTTTTTTAAATTGAGATGCTTCTTCATTACTTATTTTTAGCTGATCAGAAATTGAGCTCTGGGTAATTTAAAACATGCTGCCTGTTCTGCATTGATAACTTTCCCAGGCTCCTCAAGTACCCAGAAGTCAATGCTACTCTGTGCTTTGAAATACAAGTCATGGAGTTATATTAGCACTTAAAAGTCTTCCAGTCAAACTGTCTGAATTCCACTGAGGATGTGCAAAATCCAGTGAAGTCAATAGCTTGCAGTACCATAAACCTTCTTCCAGTTTAGACCCTCACTCTTGGTGAGGAAACAACTTCCACTGATGCAACAAGGATTAGGATCTGGATTATGGTGTCCAGTGACTGCACAGTTGTGAATACAACACCAGGTAAATTATAAACCAAACAGAAGCATCATCTGTGTTGTCATAAATGGAACACTCTGTACATACAGGCAAACCTGGATGACTTCAGCAGCCACTGAAATTTAGTTAATTTAATGCCAGTTCAGACTTGGGAGTTTTTTGCTTCAGTTTTCCTCTAAACCTCTCTGGGAAGTGCTGCTATTTTTGAAGTGCTCCAACTGCTACATCACTAATTCATCACCACGACAGCTCCCCCCACTACCCTGTTCTCTTATTTAAAGGCAGTATCATCTTTGGGATCTGCTTTTTCATGGGAACAATTACAGAGCAGTGAAACAGCATTTAAAGCAATGCATCAATTTACCAAGCTTTAATTGTATGCAGCTTTTAAATGAACCCTCTTAATTCAAAATTTAACACATTTGCACTTTTGCATAAAGTGCTGCCCCAATTCATCAAAATTAAACCATTTATTATACTGTGAATTGCTTACTTCAGGGTAGTAATCAGTGGTAGGTATCAGATGCTGGATTAGAGCATCCAGAGATGCTGAGGTAAGGTTTCCATCCTGGAAGATCAGTCCTCCTTGTTCACCTTCTTTTGAAGTATGTAGATGAGGGCTGAAGCCACATGGGGTAAACATACTGGTAGAACTCAGTGTTTGGGGCATGCCTTCCTGCAACAGAGACAAGATCCATCAGATCCACAACCACGTCTGTCTTCTGGCTGATTTGAACAACACAGTCACTAATGAGAGCTTCCTGTTCACAAAATTAACACAGTCCCTGATCGATAACCTCCACGTCTCTCTCACTGCTGGCACTGGCAGATCACACCTGCAACGGGCAGAACATGGAAAATGGAAAATGGAAAATGGGACATTTTGATTGTTTCTTTTGGGCCAGAAAGTGATGGCAGCTACTTTGAGCTCTCCCCCTATCAAGAGTGTCTGTGACAATTCCCTTTTCAATGCCATCTCTGGTCAGGCCCACACAGGAGAGGAGAGATACCTGGGACCTAAACCTCAGCAGGTTCCTCAACAGGCTGAAGGAGTTTGTTTGAACCTCTGCCCTCCTGAGAATAAGGCAGGGAGAATTTAGGGTGTGAGGGAGAGAAAAGGGGGTGCCACCTAGAGCTTGCTTGGGATGGACTTTGGAGATGCCCTGTGGCAGAAGTGTCAGTGTGATAGAGGAGACAGAAGCAGGAGCAGAAGTCAGCTAGGGGAGGATGGAAAAGTTAAGGGAGTTGGAGGAAACACAGAATGTGGGAGCTGATGAAGAGACTAAATAGCAAGGAAAAGAGAAATGAGGAAGAGTGAGAAGGCAGACACCTGAACTATATTTGGAGCCTGAAGTTAGTCAGTCCTAGATCTATACTTAGGTACTAAATAAATGTTTCAAAGAAATCCTGAGCACTCATCGCCTTCACTAGAGCTGCTCAGTCCTCAGCACTTCTGAAAAGGAGGCCAGGCAGACTCTGAGCACACAGCTCAGATTCAAATCCCTGCATTTCAGTTATCTGGGTTTTTCAGGTTGCATTCTAGGTTTTGTCTCGATTTTGTGGTTTACACCCAGCTTTGAATGCTCCTCCTGTTGAGCAAAGTTGTTTTGTTTTTGAATTGCTGCAGAGGGATGAGAGATTTTGCCTTGAGAGCTTTAAAGCATCTCCAGCTGCCTCTGAAATCCCCTCTGGAAGCTTGTTCCTCTCTCAGCTAGAGGCAGCATTATAGGACATGGATGGGAAAAGAACAGTGTGTGCTCCCTTCCAGGTCTGCAAATGCATCTTCCAGAGCCAGGGACCTCTCTGTGACCTGACTGTTTGTTTCCATGTTTGATTTTACCTCATAAAAGGGAAGATAGGAAAGAAATAAGAGAAGAGCACCAGAGCCAAGCAAGATCTGCACCCTGTGCCCTGCTGAGCCAGCACTGACCTCCCACAGCAGAAGGCTCAGGGCCATGGTGACAGCGCTGCTGGGGCTCGGGCACACAGACACACCTTGGGTTTTAATATAATCCTCTGTCCTTTCCTGTGTTCTGTTCCCTCTGCTTTTCTGCTTCTTTACTATCCCACACAGGTGTATCAGTAGCTGTGCTGTGACCCAGACAGCTCAGCCCCAGCTCCAGGTACGGCTTGTTGTGCTCAATCCTGCAAAAACCCTTCCCTGCCTGGTACAACCCATCTGCTCCCCCAGCTTGGAGCCACCCTGGGCCACAGAGGAGAAGGGAATCATTCCTGTGAGCCAGGCAGGGTGTGAAGCCCTGGGAGAGGCTGGGAGCTGAGTCCCAGCTCTGTGGGAGATCAGGCTTTACAAGCAGAACTTGGGTGACTTCATCCTTCAGAGGAGGGACCGCTCCCTGGAGCTGGCAGTTCGATCACTTATCTCCTTCTGGGAGGCTCACACGGGCTGCCTCTGGGGTTTGCAACCAACAAAAAGGAACCAAAATGTCAAACCTGACCAATTCCTACCTTGACTGGAAATAAACTAGATGCTGGATTTCAGTTTAAAGAGCAGAAAATGTAAATGCCATCCCAGGCAGGATGGGAGTTGAAGCATCTAGTTCTAATGAATGTGCAGATGTGTCTGTTAATAAAGCTCTGAGAGCAAGTAATTGCTGCTTTTTGTACTACATTCCTCAGACTCTGTGTAGTAAATGGGAAGGATTGCCAAATCCCATTTGTTACTTCTAACACGCTCTATGTTATGGCTTGTTTCTATAGCAATAATCCCAAGAAGGATTTCATGTCCACATAGATCAAGAAATAAATCTCTTGGACATACAGCTGTCTAGATGAGGAAAATAAAAAGTTAAAACAGCTGTGAACTTACAGGACATCCTGGCTGCAGCATAAAACAGCAATGATTTATTCAGTGCAATCTCTCACTGCCAAAGCCATTTTTATTATCAAATAGAAACCATCTAAACAGGATATTGCCTGAACTTTTGCATCTTATTAAATGAGAAATCTTGCTGAAATACATGGTAGTGCTTTTTAAGAAAAAGTTACATTTATAAAAAAGGAAATAAAACAGCTGTACAACTGTCACTGAGACATTTATCCTGGATATTGTCAAAAAATTAAATTTTACTTTTTTATTATGAAGTTCCTGGTCTAACCTCAAGTTTTCAGGCAAAACCTATGTCATATCTGAGCTGGTGCATGATTACCACCTTACTTGCCACCAAAGAAGATGTGAAGGTTTTAATAGATGCCTTTTGCTCCTTTTTGCATTACATTCTCAGCAGGATGAGGGCAGCTGTAAAAAGGATAAAAGCCTCCTTCTTTACTAAGCTCAAAAATAACTAACATTAGCATTTGGCAGACATGAATTCAGGACAGGGACTTCTCTGCTCATACTGCCTAATTTCTTTTTCTGTTCATACATTTCAGGAGTTCTCTTTTCAAGAGTACTAAACAGAAACAAGGTATTTCTTTGAAAGAGCTCAAATACACAGACAAGGTTCTGCTGTCAATCAGGCACAGAATTCAGGAACAAGGGAAAGCACTGAGAGGAAAACAAACAAGCAAACAACCAAGGAGATTTGTCTCATTGAACTCTCTGGATGATGGAAAAGGCAGCACAGACAGAGGCAGACCCCTCCCTGAAGAGCAGCGACAGGACGAGAGGCAGCACTCCCAGGCTGCAGCAGAGAAATTCCAGCTGAAGAGAAAATCATCCCCTGAGCACTGTGTGAAATTGGAAGAGGGACCTGGAAAGGCTGTTCAATTTCCATCCTGTGAGGTTTTCAAAACTCAACTAGACAAGACTCTGAGCAAACTTCAAGCCCTGATTCAAGTGGGAGCTTGAACTACAGAGTGCAAGCAGTCGCTTTTGATTAGCCTCCCTGTAATTCTAACACACATTTCCATTCAAATATTGCCCCATTTCGGAGCTTTTTAATATAAACCCTGGCAAGTAAAAATTGAGTCCAGATTATTAGATATTTGTAAAGAAGTACATCTTGGCATAAAAAGTTTTTTTCCATTTTTCCTGGAAGCAACAGCTCTAATATGGTAAAAAATACTCAAAACCTCACTTGAAAACCTCTTGGATTTAACCTGAAGCCAATGAGATTCAAACATGTGAACATTCAGCGGGTGCTTCCATGAACTTTCATCCAATTCAACACACAATGTTTTGCTGTTCCTCTCATTTCAGAAGCAAATCTGATGCCAATTTCAGTTGATAAATGGTGCTCTGGAGGAAGTCAGATGGTAAGATATTAGTGAAGGGCAAACTTCCACTCCCAACAAAAAAAATGACTGATGATACAGGTGGCTGCACATACACAGCATTTAAACCACCTCTGTGCTCTGAAGGGGTGAGACCAGGAGACAGGAAAAAGTTTCTGCACTGGCTGAAAAAAACAAAGAGAAAATCCAGGGGCAGACTGTTTCTGGGACTGGTCTGTGTTACACAGAACCTCCCATGTGGCAGAAGGCAGGGCATGTGCCTCCTTCCTTGCCTACAGAAAAACAAGGTGATAAATTAAGAACAAAGGCAGATTGGACTCAGCATTACTTGGAAAAAGGAACACCAAATGTTGCAGGGCTGGGCTGGTAACATTTTGTGCTAATTTTACCAAAATTTTATGTCCACCAGCTGTGGCCAGAGCAATCAGCACCACCATTTTAAAAATAATGGCAACATACACCTTTTTATCTTTCCCCACTGGCCAGCACTGCCTGGTATTTCAACACATGAAAAGAGACGCAGACTTCTCACTACAAATGACACTGCTTACACAAAATATTTCTGAACTTGATTCTCTGAGCTGAAGCATGGAAACAAAGGATCACCAGTGCTTGGGAGAAGTTACCCACAAACTGCACAGCTATCTACATCTGCAAGTGCTTTGAAATCTCTGTCAAACCAGTGCCCAGACCTGGAAGACCGAGGAGGCATAAAGGAGCCCTAAGAATGCACGTGGGCCCAGTGATCTGCAGCAAGAGAGGATCAAGGTGCTGGAGAACAGCTGCAGGCTGCCGGCTCTGCCCTCCTGCAGCACAGCCAGGAGGGAAAATACCCACCAGCATCCTCCTGCTCCAGCACTTGCTGTCACAAGTGTCCCCATGGCAGGCACAGATCATGCTTATGTGGACACAAAATGTTCAGAAAACATTTAATGTGGTTTTCAACGCCTTTGATGTGATAAGTGTTTTATCCTTTATCAAAAACCTAATCACACTGTTTACTTTTGATCTTCATTTCATCTCTGCCTTCCATCTGCTCTGCCTCTCTCAAGGGGAAACAAGAGTTGGTACCATGTGACAAAAGGAACGGGGCTGCCGACTTATCTTCCCACCCACTTAAATTTCAGATTAACCAAATAAATAAAAGCCTTCCCACTTCAGGGATGAAAGGCACAAGCTTCTGACAATCTCCCAGCAGAATTACAGGAGCTGGAGAGGGTGGTATGGGAAGGTGTGGAGGCTGGGACATCCATCTGTGCCACGAGGGAGGCTCCAGTGTCACTCAAGTCAACATTCAAGGAGTATGGGTAGGACCAACCAAGACCACAGTCAAGCATTAATTTGGCAAGGTACAGACTTTAACAAACATACCTAATCCAGAGTGAGCTGGGAATCAAGATAGGAGCCATCTGCCATCCCATCTCAATCCTGAAAAAGCCTTTTCTGATCAAACAATCACCAAAACCATAGCTAAAGGAAGATGGCTCACAATAAAACATCTTGGAAAAACATCTTGACTAGTTTTAGTAACCAGGTCTATTAGTATATGTATATATATACATATATATATTTATAATAACCAGCCATCAGGGAGCAAACCCTGTCAGAATAGCACAAGACACACCAGGGTCTCCTCAGCCTCAGTACCTGCCCTCCACCGTCACACAAGCCCTAAATACCACTGAGCTCATCAGAAACTTCAGTAGCAGATGCTCATTTCTCTTTCCATTACTTTCAGCAATTTTCCAGCTATTCATCTTTTCTGACAAAAAAAAATAAAAAAACCCCAGATAATCATAACAAGTTAACATTCAGATTTTTCTCTGCTTATTTTGTAGGGAGGGAATCAGAGGAAAGAGGAGAAAATAATTCTGGTGTTTCAGAATACAAAAGGAAAACCACTGCAAAGTAATTGCTTCCAGTTGCCAAGGCCATGGTTATAAACGTATTTTCAGCAAGAGTACCTGGCATTAACAAACTCAATGTATTTGATGATGATGGAATTAGGAAACTGGTAGCAGATGTAACTTTCTTATCACCTTTTCACCAGGCCCTAAAACATTCCATTTACAGCCCATGAAGTTGTGAGATTGCTGAAAACTGAACCTGTCAATCTCAGTACTGCTGGAAATGGTTAAACGAGCAATGTAATGAAGTCTCTACATGAGTTAGAAACACAAAGGAAGCACAAGGGATAAGACCAGTGGGGAAAAACATTTAACTGCAATATTCTCCAGTCTCAATAATGATGATTACAACTCAATGCAGGTTCCCTCCCCTTTTGTATCCACTCCTTGAAGCAGCTGAGGACTTCACTGAAATTCCCATGAATGATGCTGCAAGAGCAGCAAGTGAATTTATGGCTTTGTATATCTAATCAGAATTAGATGACAATTCTGTTTCCTTTGATCCCACCTGGTTCTCACCTCTTACTCATCCACCCACACGTATCACTTCCCTGAAGAGTTCACCTGGTGAAGCCTTCTCAGAGAGAAGGGGAAGGAAAACTGCTCACAAATCTAAACCAGCAATCACAGAAAGCAACCTTGGGTAAAGGAAGGGGAGCTGAGTAGCAGAGAGGACAGGACAAGACAGCTTTATGATGTGGTACACAACACCCCAGAGCAGGGGATGTGGGTCAGGAGCCTCAGGGTGTCTGAAAGACTTTTCTTCTTTTTCTTCTGCAAAACTGATCTCCACAGAAATTACTGGGCTCTACAACTCCACAGATTTACTCCAGGCTAGAACAAGATCTTTTGTAATTCTCCAAGAAAGGCACATAGGTGCATTCAAAGCTGCAGCAGAGCCAGGGTACGTCTGCCTGCTGAATTCATTCCACCACAGTAAAATGATCCTAGATGTAAAATGATCTTGTACTAGAGGTTTATGAGAAATATCTTGCGGTCAGAAAAACAACCATGCTGACCAATTACCTCGAAATCTGACGGGCATGCCTCAGAAAGAGGCTCAATTTATAGGTAAAGAGGCATTAAATCAATTACCAGCACGGCGCAAGCAAGAACAAGGTCACCTTGCTGAAGGAATATTTCTGTTTATGCTCATGTCAGAGTATTTTGCTCAATAGAGAAAAATGAAAACCTGATTATCATGAATTTGGTAGACTGGTCTGAAGCAGAATGTAAATCAGAAAAGGGAAGATTTATGGCCAATTAAATTGAACTCCAATCAAAATCCCATTCAGGCAACAGTTCCCTGGGGGCTTCAATTTGTTAGTGCCACATTTTTTTAATAACTTTCTTTTTCACGTAACATCAGCAATAACAAAAGCCCTTCAATAACAAGCAGAGCCACAAACAGTTTATTTATCTTAAAATGCCATCATTGCCTGGAATCAGAAGGCATTGAAAGGATGAGCTGCAAGCGCTTAAGAACAACCCCCCACAGCACTGCAATGGGTGTAAAGCTTTTTTTCTTAGTCTCAGAGCAATTTCTCTTTTCATTAATCTGATTCAAGTCTGAAGTATTCCTCCTGAGTAGCAGGGAGTTGGTGCTGACCCTGCTGGGAGAGCAGCAGAGCCTCTGATGTCTCAGAGCCCTTCCCAGTGCTGGGTGTGCACGTGGCAGACATGGCCGGTGGCAAATCTGTGCCTCATCATTAGCAGATTTTTAGAATTATTAGAAGGAGAACGGCTATCAACATATTCCAGATGCCCTTGACAATATTTAAATGAATGCCAAAGGCAGCAGTCTGGATTTCTCTCTTTAGGCTAGGAAATCTATTTTCTGCTCTAATGTGACTCTCTCTCCCCTTACACCTCCCCTTCCTTCTCAGTTCCTGGTATCCTGGTAAAACCCTTAGACAATATAAAAACTATTCTAGTGCATAGAATTTTTTTTAAAGTGAAAGTTATCCTTTTTTTATCTGCTTAGAAATTATCCATTATCCTTTTTCTCTCTCTTTTAAGGAAAGAAGGTGGCTAAATAGAACATAAATGGGAAAAGGAAAATGAGAGTCCTTAGGGTGGGAATGAATTACTGTACCTTTTGTTAAACACAAAATTGCAAACTTTGCCCTGAGTGAAGTCAGAGCTCAACCAGGCATGGATAGAGAGGGAAATACCGGAACAAAACCATGCAGGCAGCATTCCCAGAAACCACTGACATCAACAGGAGCCTTTTGGCTCAGTTCAGTCATCACTGATGGGCCACCACTGTGACTGCCTGGAAATCAGTCAATGCTTGGATTTTCTTGCTTCAGCAGTGGAAGTGGTGAGGAGAGAAAGTTATTTAAGGATAACCAACACTTGTCAACCTGCAGGTCTGTGTGATTTTGTTGGGCAGCCTGGGCTGTGGCATTATCAAACACCTAAAACCAAGAAAGCCGCTGTGGAAATGGTATTTAATACCCAAACACCCGAGCGCGACATCGCGACTGCCGTCAGACCTCAGCCACCTCCTCCCAGGAACAGCTCCTTCCAGGCCAGACCTGGAGGAATCTGAGAGGCTTAAAAGCAGCATGGCAGAGTCTGGCCCCCACAACACCCACAGCTTTGCAGGAGCAAGGCTGCCTCTCCCCAGCTAAATGAATGCTGTCTCCACCGCATGCTGTCAGAATTACAATGGAAAGCCCGTAAATAAAACAAAAATGCAGATCTCAGTCCTCCTCTCATGACATCTTGGTGAGAACAAGCCCTGACAAGAATAAAAAAACCTCCCACACTAAGCAAAGCACTTCTGCTATTTATGCAGAAGGAAGAAGGAAAGCTGTATATCAAACAAATAATTATAAGAGCAGCTTTATCAGTCCCTGCTGATTACTCTCAGCTCGGTTTGATGATTCTGCCAGCGCTCCGCAGGTTGTTCAGAGAGGTGGATGTCACAACATTTTACTTGCAGTTCTTTCATTTATTAGCACCTACTGCTACCTGTCTCTTACTCAAAAATCTTGGCATACATTTAGAAATTGGTCTCCTGGAATCTGCCAGGGAGGTTTAAAAACCTATAAATCATATTTTTATACATACACGTACATCCTCAGACTCCACATGTGAATATGAATGCATAATGATGTATTTTGGGTGTTACATATGTAAATTCAGTTATACAGAGACACACACATTCATGTAAGTGCCCCCCTCCTCCTCAATATGTAAACACAGAAATTCAAATAACCTCCTTAGCACTGCTCCAGTTTGAGTGGGACAACATTTCTGTTGACCTATTTTCTTCCCCAAATTTGCTAAAATATTAAATGGAAGAGGGTCTCATTTTTATCTCAGAAAACATCAACACATTCTGAAGAGCAGCATAAGCTCTGACTGTCACCAGTGTCAGTTTATCACCACTGTATCATCATTACACTGTATTCCAGCAATGCTCAGTTACCAGATCAGGAGCAAAAATTTAAGAGACAATTGTGCCAATTGCCAGGGTCTGGAGGCACCCCTGGGATTTATGTCCAGCTGCAAGGCATCCTTTGTGTGCAGCATCTCTGAGCTCCGGTGTGCAGTGCCTGGCTGAGGGAACAGACAACCAGGCACCTGATTTATGGTGCTCACATCTCTGAGCCTCAACTCACCTCCAGGAGCTGTGCACAGGACTGTGGGCAGGAAAACTGAGAGGTCAGAGCAGAGCCTGTCAGTGATGGATCCAGCCATGCAGGCCCCCTAGCGCAGTCTCCCCGCTCAGCCCTGGGCAGGAGAGGCACTGAACACTCAGACAGACTCAGGAGATCCCTCCCTGGCAGGGAGGATGGACGGAGCACAGGGGCTCCACCAGCACAGCCAGCACCAGGCTCCAGCCTACACACAGACTCAGGTTATTTCATCCCAGCAACCTCAGAGTGCTCCAGACTGATGAGCAGGCTCTCATCCTCTATGGGTGACATATGGACACGTCTCCCTAAAAGAAATGAGCTCGTGAGCTTCTGGATTTCCCCTTCTGGAGCACCATCTGTGCCCGCTCCCAGTCCCACCACCCGCTGCCGCAGCGTGACCCGAGGCAGCACCGCATCTCTGGCTGTCCCCAAATTTAAACACGTTCACGCTGGAATATGCTCAAGCACATACAAGTTCAACCTTCATTTGGGCAGGCAAAGAGTCTTTGGCTGACAGATTTTCTCTGTCTGCATTAAGTATTAAAAAATAAAAAAAAATAAAAGAAAGAAGAGACTGCTGACATTTAGGAAAACACTGCAAGTCTGTAGCTGGAAAATAAATCCCTCTGCTTCAGGAGGAGGAAATCTGAGCTTCAGCCCAAGCAGCAGTGCAGGTGAGGGTGCTGGGCCCAATGCCGGGGTTCCCAACACCCCAGGGAAGCACCATGCTCAGCCCTGATCACCCCTTCCCCAGGGAACACGAGCAAGGGAGAGTCACTGCTGAGCTGACTAATTGCTCATTAGCCGAAATTAACTCTGCAACACAATTCTGTGATCACTGCTAGAAGTCTGTCATTAAAAAAGACTGCAGACATTAGTTGTTAGCTTCCAATCAAAGCAGCAGCAATGTGATGTCCTGGCTTTGGGATCAACAATCTGCTCTCAGAGAAACACGGGAATTGCCCATGGTCCATCCAGCTCGCCCACCTGCCTCTCACGCTGGCCACCAGCAGCATCTCAGACAGGCAAGAGCACTGCAGGGAGCAGAAATACAACACTGCCCACTACAGGAGCCTCTTTCTGCTCCTGAGTTAGGAGAATAGTTTGTACCCCAAAGCACAAGATTTAATATCCATCCGAAACCTGCTCTAGTTTGTGATTCTCAGTGCCCATGCAGAAATTATAACCCTCAGGAACCAGGACCAGAACCCTTCCTATGGTAGGGAGCTCAGTGAAACACAGTCCTGTCAGAGGAACTGATTATAAATATTAGGAGATGAGTTTTTTTCTTGGCATCATTACACTGATTTTTGTGGTATAAACCCCAGGGGTGAACACGGTCCAAGATATACACAAAATGAGCTAAATTCTGAACTGCACTTGCTGACCTCATAACTCTTCAGCAGTTGAAATGTGGACTACAAAGCCAATTTCCATAAAGGACATGTCCAGTTAACAGTGGGAGACTGTACTGACTCGAGCTGTGTGAGCACACTACTGAGATATTTCCCACATAATCTACATTCATTCCATACTTTTTGGAAGTGCTCCTCAAAAGACGGTGTCAAGGGTGCAAATCCTATAGATCAAAAAGATATGTAACCCGTCAGAAGACGCAGAGCTTTAATTACTCATTATTTTGGTGCTCTGAGAAGCCCCAAAAAACACACATGGGTTTTCTTCCCCCCATCCTCCAAGACTGCAGGGCAGCAGCTTGCCTAAGGTTTGCCCCAGATGGGGGCACAGACACCCCTCTGGAGTGCTTGGGAAGGATATGCTGTACAGAGACAGAGAAAATCCCAATTTGTGTCTACAGATAGCACCCAACATGTAAAAACTATATTCATCCCTTAATTTTGCATATTGTTTGAGCAATAGTGAGGTTTTAAAAACAGCAGCTCTCACTGTTATGAAATTGTACTGTTTTAATAATATAACAAACTGGCTGATACAAAATTTGAATGTACACCAGAGTTGTTACCCTGTGGCTAAATGTCTCACCCTTTCTTAATCTTCTCAGGCATCAGACCTGCACAGACAGACACAGGACCTTAAATTCCACAGAGGAATTTCTGGTAAACTATGCATCTACAGATATGCAAACACAGAGTATTTGCAAAAGGACGAGTCTAATGTCACCTGTAAGCTCTCAAGGCTGTAGATTTATATATGCAATTGAAGAAAACCCTTGACTTTCTACCCCACATGGGAAATTGGATGAATCACATGCCCAAATTAGGTCTGGCATCACTCATAGCTGGTGCCATATTCTTGCCATCATAATTCTGTTCTGTGGCCTCAAAAAGCTCTTGAAATCTGTGTGAATATTCCACAAGTATGCTTCTGCTCATGTGGGTAAGGGGTGTCACCTTTGCTCCCCAAATACAACTGAAGGCTCACATCAACATTTACAAGGCTAGAGATCACATTTAAAAGTCTCTGGTATTTGCAAATTTTCTAAGAGTGCTAATACCAAAACCAGAAAAGTGCAACTTGTCTTGAAATGTTTATTCAACTAAATAATTATTTCAGTTTGAATAATTCTAAAGAAGCTGAGCCAGCATCCTGCTGCAAACAAAGAATATTGACAATAATCCTGCTTTATGCCCAATTTAGGGCAGTAACTAGAAGATACACGCTGCCCTTCGTCAACAGGATATAATCCAAGTAGGAATATGTGATAGCACAGAGTGGCCTCAAGGACTGTTTTAAGAACACTTAGAATTTCAGTAATCATAGAGATTAGGGGGTCAAGCCAGGAGCATGTGCAAAAACCTGCATGGGTGGGTTCCCAATAAAATACACCCTCCATGGACCCAGTATTTGCGAACAGGCTGTACTCACACAAACATTTACTGTTGCTTGAATTTGCAGGTGGATGGACAACCATACAAGTGAAGATTTCATTGCATCCCTTGCTAGGATGTCCCCAACTGCAGCTATGATGGACATGGGGTATGGGAACCTGATTTAGAAACAATCTGAACTCCATGAAGAGAAAACTGTGGAAGTGAAGAATGTTGTGAAGTGTGCAGTGTTGAGTGAAACCAAGAAGTTGGGCTGAATGTTGGTTTGTAAACAACACTAATTAGATCAGAAAATGTAAGAATGGCAGAACCCCACACAAGCCTCCATTAAAGTTTCCAGCAGTACAGCTGAGGAGCTGAAACACCACGTACAAGCAGCAAAGCCCTTGGCTCCTGGCTTCACTGCAATTCTGCATTTAGATGTGTATGGTCATTCTGTTCTTTGGGAGGGCACTTTCAGATCCAGGATGTTCTTCTTGAATTTCAAATTTTCAAATTCCCATTTCAGCAGTCCCTGCTGTCCTTTTATATGGCACTGAAATTTCACAGACTGTACTTCCCTACAGAGAGAATCTATTTAGGAGGGAAGCGGGGAGGTAACCAGCTGGAAACCCATGATGGAGGAAAGACTACTTGTTACCTCCCCAAGGGAGACATAGGAGAGTAAAAGTTAATGGAAGGATAATCAGGAACTCTTCAGGGATATCAGTTTATATGCCAGGAGCATATATAACTGAGACTTGTTTGCATATCAAGAAACTACAGGAGAAGGTGTGACAGCCAAATGCAGCTTATGAAAATATGGCTATCTGTAAAGCTGATAGCTGCCTCGCCTGTGAAAACCCAATCCTAACACTCAACTTGGCAAGTGAAGGCTAAATAACATCAATATGTCTGCTCTGGGCAGCCGCACAGTGAAATCGCTTCTTATGACATTTACAGTGTTTTCAGAAGACATGCCTGGGACTCAGAGAAACAGGCTGGTTTCTTAGGGATTTTAAGGATGCCAGCTTAAAATATCCGCAAAATTGAAATACTCAAGCTTTAAAACAACATGGCAGAATCAGGTGCCTTTAAATAGTCAGCGAAAAAAAACCCAATCCAGCAACTGGCTTGAAAACACCACACTGTGCTACATGAACAGGACAAGACATAATTCAGCTTTAGACAGAGCTCTGCATATTTAAGTTCTTCAAAGAGTTTTAGCAGATTAAACTCCAGAGAAGCTGCAGTGTCCAAAAGCAGAGGTGTATTGCTATTTATCTGCTCAGCAGTGCACACCTGCAGTCACATCACTTCACCTGGAGACCTCCATGTACCTCAGTGGGGCCAAGAGTGTCCTGGCATGGGAGCCCTTTCAGGAAACAGAAGGAATTCACCCACATCTGAATGGCCTCCATACTGTAACAAACATTTTGTTCAAGAACTATCTTCTAAATAGAGGTATCTGTGAAGATCCTCCCCTTCACACCAATGCTCCCATTCACTTCAATCCCACACATTCAATAAAGCCCCCAGCTGGTCCCTGTAAAAGCCACTGCACTCTGGCCAGATCTGTGCCCTGACCTTCCTGCCAAGGCCAGCACAAAGCTCTCCTTCCCTTCCTGCTCCGGACTGGTTGGCAGTGGTGCTATAGCCTATTAAACACGATGAAAAGGAAGGACCACGAAAAGCCTTTCACTGGGCTAAGTGATCAAATGCAGGATTTTATTATTAGAATCTGTTTTGTCAAAAAGGAGGATATTGGCCAAGATTATCTCAGTCTGCTTTGTGATTGTTTCAGTGAAATCTTTCCCACTGGCCAAATCCGGAAATGTGTGGGAAATTAAGTGATTTAGCCTATTATACATCTTTTACCACGCTAATGACCAACATTCTTCTTGATTGTCCAGGGCATTTTTTAGTGTGTGCCTACCATTCATAAATATATAATTGCTTTCTTGTTTAAAATTTGTATTAACATAGTGAGCAGTTAGATGGCTACCACAATTACCTGGGGGCAAAAAAAGCTCCATCTCACATATGGTACAATCCACTGCCATTTCTCAGGACTGTAGTCCATGCTGCCAGCTGAGAGACTTCTCTGTGAGAACTCAATTTCAAAATTCCCAAATCCTCTGCTTTTAAAGCTTCTCATGTTACACCAGCTCTTCATTCTGCTTCACTGCCACACCACACACCATGAGAAGCCAGAGCCAAGAGGTTATTCTGGAGCTCAGTCCATCATTATCCAACACTCATTTCTACAAAAGCCTCCAGGAGCTTCCAAGTTCCAAACGATCCTTCCACAAAGAAAGAGTTTGGTCCAGCACCATGCCTCCATCCTCTGTAGAATCCTCACATTCTTTTTCTTCTCTCTCACATCTCCAGATCTTTGATAATTTTCACCTTCTCCTGTCAGTTCAGCGACACTTTTGATTTGCAAGTGAGTTCAGGCAGGAATTTTACCGGATGAGTAGTTTCACTACCTGCATTTCAGTATCACATCAGTACTGGCTTTCTTCCAACCAGGAGACTTAGAAGACCCCTGAAGAGGTCTTTGTATTCAGACCAAGCCTTCTGCTGAGCTGTGGGCACCATCTGTAAAGTGACTCTATGAAAATGACACCATCGTGTGGCCAACGTGTTCTTCCGACAGTAAATTTGTTTGGCACACGGAGTCAAAATCGAGCTTTTTCAAATTGTCAGCATCTTGAGCTCAGTCTTGCAGCTAAATACCACGTTGTGTTCCTTCTACTCCACGTCTCACACTTCAGCAACAATGCAATCTCAGCAATCAAACCTGAGCTGGCACTTTTTGTGATGACTCACAGAGATGATGAAAATAAGATTGCTGTCCCAGACTTGGGCTGGCTCAAAATGGCACCAAATGTATCACAGAGGTGTCTCTTAGTTCCCCACCCTTTGTTCAAAGAATTAAACATGCACACAGAGAAGAGACAGATGTGGCAATGAAATGGCCGTTTTACCCTCATTTGTAACCAGTCTGACTCTTAACTAATGGGGCTTAATGTAGCTGTACATGATGGTTTTAGATGGGAGTCTTTACTCACACTGAGTTATGCACCTCATGAGGAGCAGCAACAAAACCACACGCTCACCAACCGAAGCACTGAGAAATAAGGCTGGACTGAGACTCTGTAAGTTAAAGTGACATTTAGTAGCATAACAGCCACGTAACCTCCAGATAGAGGCTCTTAACCCACAGCAGACTTATTTCTAATGCTGCGTTTGTCACAGGTGACATGCAGTTACATGCTCCCCAGACACGATGACACACAATAGAGAAACCTTCAGTCTCTCTGAAGGCAGAAATGTTTGTCCTTGTCACCCAGTGAAAGATGGCAACTCCAGCCTGGTGTGTGCTGCAATCACAGCAGCACAGTGAACCTGGCAGGAGGAAAATTAAAGCAGCCAAGAGGCAATGCCTACCTTTTGAATCAATTTATCTCAGGGCATGCCTGCAGCCCTTCTCTGCGAGACACCATTGCTGTGCACCAGCAGCATCACTGAAACAGTCAACAAATATCGACCTCTAAAACACCAGCCAGGCTGTTCTGCAGGAACCCTGGCATGTGACTCAGCGTGGGAATACATCTTCAAAAGCAAGAGTTTCAGGCACCATTCATTCTATCAGAAGAAACAAAAACAAAAACCCAGCTTCCAGACAAACAGTTCATTTCAAACCACTCTTCCTCCTCCTTTCTTTTAATTGCACCAGGAATGAGCTTTTCTGGAGTACTATTTTAAAAGTCTTGGAGAAGTTCTGCCAAGTCCTAGAAAAACACAATGTAATTTTAAAATTACAGTCTGACAAACTGCTGCTTTGAGAGAACAACCATCTTCTAAATGACTGAGCAGGAGCCCTCAATCGCTGCTTTACACGAGCTAGAGAAGGGACCGCAGGAGCACTTAGAGGTCACTGCTGCAACTCCTTCCAGGCCATGGACTTCAACCAGATCTGAACACCACCACATTGGTAATGAAAATCTCAAGGAATTGCTCTGCACCATCTTTGCTTGGCCTGAATTTGGTCACTGTGCTGAAAACATCAGGATGGTATCACAGCACATCTGTTTGTGTGTCTTGTTACAATGTCAGATTGATACCACACAGCTCCATCGAATAACAATTAAATCCATTTGTGTTATTTCAGTCTGAGCTGGACTGTGCACTAGAGAATACTACACAGAGACAGAGCACACTGGGTGCAGCAACAATCACCTGAATGAGCTCATGGTCCAGACAACAACCTGGACTGAAGCTGGAGGTGGGACACCAAAAGCAGTGACAGATGATCTCTGTCTCTCACCAGAGATGGGAGAGTAATTTATTTTCCTTACTACAAATCCTCTGCAGCTTTCAGACCTGTCAGTAATAAAGCACTTCCCAGCAGGAGCAAAGTAGTCCAGGATACTCCTGTAACATAATTCTTCCTAATAAACTGGAGTGATGGGCAATGGCACCTTTGCTTACCAGCCCTGCTCTGGAATCCCACTCAGCACCTGTGGGACCACATTGTGGGGGAGGATTTGGGGAGCTGTGGAAAGGCAGAGGAGACCCAGAGCCTCCAGCCCTTTTCCCTGCACAGCCACACTACAGGTGCCACGATGGCACACCAGCACAGGATGACAAAGAGCAGAAGAGGCTGGCTGAAACCCAGACCCAAGCTGCAGAGATGTGATGCTACTCTGCAAAGAAAAGTGATTTGGAGAAAGTTTCAGCCACAATTCTGTCTTTTATCCCCAAGTGAGCCTATGCCCTGTAGTCATCCACCCTGGGTCCAAGCAGAGTGACAACGTGTGATGTGCAGCCCCACTGCTCATAGCCTTGCTGGCAGGAGATGAAGAGCTCTGTGCTGCTGGACATGAACCCACGTCCTTCAGCTGACCCAGAGGCCACCAGACTGTGAACCTGTGTGTCACCGTGTCCCTGTGGCCATGGCCAGCACAAGCCACCCACAGAGCCAACACCAGCAGCACAGCCTGGGGCCACCTGCACCACAGCTGCCGTCTCCAAGGAAGCTGCAGGAGAGGGTAAAAGGAAAGGAAAATAGCACTTGTCTGGTGAACATTTGATTGTGGCACAAGACAATTTATCCAGCATAGAATTCACCCCTGAATTTGCCCCATGGGGGAAGGGCAAACTCACTTTTACGCATTTAGAGATTTAAAGAAAATTCCACCAGCTGGACACACCGCATCCCACAGCAGGAGTGCACCCCTGTCTTCCAGCTTTAGTGATCCACAGAGCTCTTCTTGCTGCTGGCTCTAACCTGGAGTATTAACGGTACAAGATTTATGTTTAAAGCATATTAGTAACACTTTTAAATGGTGAAGGAGGCGTTTTTGCAAACACAATTCTGCAAAAGCCCTGTTTGGCAGAGTTATCAATAATCCTATTAATGACAAGGTGCAATTTACAGCAAACTGGCAGTGGAAAGGAGATACAGGACTTATGTGAAACAAAAAGATAATGCAATATTATTCCATTGACTGTGCTTTCTCTTAATTGCCTTGTTATGTACGCTCAGGGCTCACAATCTATCATGGATGAAGTTGTTTGTTCATAAAGCAGCACACAAGAGGTTTTTAATCCAAGATCCCTCTAGCTGCATTTCAGGATTCATTTCAAAGTTGTCTTTAATTTTTCTATTTTGTGTAAGTTTATCCTAATATTAGCAAGCACTCCTCTGAAAAGAAATTGCTGTGCTCAGTTGTGCTGCTTGTACTGGATTATTTGACTGCTTACTAAGGCTTTACTCAGTAAGACTGCACAAAGAGACATAACTTGCAAAGCAGACTGCAGGGCTCACGTCACTCTTCCCAGGCCCCAGGTTTGCAGAAGGGCTGCTGCTCCTCAGGACTGAATCCAACTCATTTGTGCATTAGCACAGACCTTTTGCACAATTATGAAACAACTCCATCAAACTGAATGCGTAATTCTAATGTAACAAGCAAATTAACCTCTAAGAATATATCTATCCTATTAACACATTAAAAAAAATACATTGGAAATTTTAAGGATTGCAGAAGGATGCATTTGAGGCTTTAAAATTCTTTAACTTATTTGTTTTCTGTTCAACATTATCTCATCTTCAGGTGTCTGTGTGGGAGAGCAGACAGATGGTTACTCAGCTGAGGAACTTGAGGCTGGTCTGTCTTTGTACAATGGTAACAACCAGCAGTCTGGAAAGAAGATGGGCTTCAGCCCAGGCTAAAGTCCAAATTCAGGAGAAGAGGCTGTGGAAACATCCTTTATGGGAACTACTCAGCTTTTGTGTGGCTTTGCTTCAGCTTCAATTCCCAAGACTCTCACAGATGGATTTGGTCATTACACCATGAACAGCTAAAAAGCCCAAGGTGAACATTTTTATACCATATATAGTGGTAAGAATGTCAGCTATGCTGGGAATGAAGATGATGAATGCATTTATTTTATTTCTAGTTTTAATCATTGGGTAAATTCCATTTACCACCTAGAATGTGAATGTGTTTTATTACAATAATATGATTCCGGCATGAAGCCAAGACAGAGCTTCCAAGCAAGGGGGAAGGGGTATTAAACTGTGCTGGCTGGTGTTGAAAGCACTTGACATTTCCCCATTTCATTTCCTAGGTGCCACATCATAAATAAGCTCAATAAACTGTTACTTACAGTCCTGGCCAGTTTGAAATTCTACCTGATAGATTTATTTCAAGTATACCCTGTCCTCCAAAGCTGCTGGGAAACAACAACTTGACACTGACAGCCTGTTATTTCTAGATCCAACATGGTCCATACATCAGCAAAGCCATTTCCAGTGCTTGTTTGCAGAGATGCTGAAAGCCACTGGAAGCTGATTGCTGCCTGCATTCATTGCTGAAGACACAACAGGTAAGCCAGGTGATATTTAGCTGTCCTACACCACAGGCACTGCCAAAAATTGAGAAAGAGCAATAGATTTGGGGATTTTTTCAATTCGTATTCCACATTTTAGGAGAACTGGAAAACAATCCCTTGCTTAGGATTAACAATATTGGCCAGTCTTTATCTATAGCTCTATTGGCAATGCAACCAAGTTGATTTGAACCAGAATAACTCCAGTTTCTGAGAACTTTCCCTTAAAAAAGCTATCAGCTGGCATTACCTGCCTCTGGAAAATGCAGAGCAAAAACCACCAGGTGTTTCTCTAGGGGGTGTTCTTGTTAAAATACACACTTGGCTGGAGTCCTCCATGCAGATGATTGATGTGAAGAGGACTGGGACTGGGCTTTCCGATTTGAGCCTTACCTCAAAATGAACTGCAAATGAGAGTGTGGCATTCTGCTGTATTAATTCAGGTACATGGTGGAATTAGTGAAACCAATCAGTCCTGGGTCTGACATCAGTGACAGGCAGTGCAACTGTTCCATGCAGCTCATGTAAGCTGGGAGCTCACACCACAAGGACCGTCTGCAACCACACCTTTGGTCTCTCCAACTTAGAGCTGTTTCACTCTTGAGCCATTAATGCTGCTCTGCTGAGATTCAAGTCAAACCCTGCCCTGTTCATCCCTTGACAAGGCTGTTCATCACCATCACCCTCTGCATGCCCAGAGTCCTGCAGCAGCATTTGCTTCTCACACATTCAATGCAGCAGTCTGGCATGTGAGCCCAGCTGGAGCTGCTGGCAGAAGGAGACAGTCCAAGAGATTTCCACATTATCATGGCTCTCCATAAAAGACTTCAAAGGGATATACAGATCCTATCTTCAGGAGATTAGCTGGAAGGGCACCGCCTGTGCAGGCAAGCTTGTTCCAGTTTTTTATCCAGTAACTTGCAGGACCTCCACGCAGCAGAGACAATCCAGAACTACATTTGCCAAAGCCTCCTACAACAGACCTACAGGATGGTCATTTCCAGCTGCCAGGGCTATAAAGGAGGATAGGACAACACAGCCTTTCCTACTGGATAAAGATGTTTATTCCAACCTACACAGCAATTGCCATTGTTTTGCTTAATAAATATTCAAATCTTGCCCTGTTATGAGTTCCAGAATTACTTTTACTGGTTAAGTTTACACAACATACATAATTGCATTTCCATGAATACAAGCCCCATTTCCTGTCGTGCCTGTACACCCAAAGAAACAGCTCAGCAATACATTAATGCATGGCTGAAGGCTGGCAAGTCCCTGGGAGCTCTGGGTGTCTCCTGACAGGAAGGAGCTCTGCCTGCAAAGTGGGGAACAGGAGCTGCACCTGCCATGAACAGCAAACAGCACCGTTCTGAAAAAGTGCTGTGGGTTCCTGTGCACAGCTGTGGAGCCCAGGGGAAGCCCCATATGCTCTGAGATATCTGGTTAGTGCTGTCAGACAGAGGCTGCTTGGCTCTGCACAAGCTGCTGGGGCTGGGACAGTCCCTGCTCCCAGCTCTGTAGGAACACATGTTCTCTCCCACAAGGCAGGTTTCCAGCAGCACTGCAGCAGCTGCCAGGTACTCAGTGAAGACACTCACACCAGTGCTTCTGGTGCACCTGTATGTTTTCTCAAGTGTCTCAATATTTGACAGACTCCCTGGATTCTCTACCAGGACAGCACTGGGGAACCAGGGACAGAAGAAAGGCCACTCTCCAAACATTTCAGCCACTGAAGAAGTTATCAGAGATATTTCAGTGAAGGAAGCATAAGCTGAGCTTCACCTCCACATCCTGCTCATGCCAGCTGGAAAAGGGAGGATTGGGCAGAGAGAACAAAATCACATGGCTGTGGCTTCCTTCCAACAAATGGAGCTCAGTGCAGTGGCTGCTGCCACCCCAGCTCTGGAGCCAAACCCTGCTCACTCCTCCCAGCCCATGCACTCCCAGGGCTCCTGGTAGGGCCTGCCTGTGGGATGTTTCTGTTTCCTCACCTACACTGAAATGGGAACAATCCTCCAAGTTACAGGGTGGAAAAGCCCAACACAGTGCAAGTTTCGCTCTCCTGGATGAGACATCAGCTCGTGCCAACCGGTGCTGCATTATGCACGTCTCAAACTACTCCAGCTCTGCATTAGCATTCTGAAGCACAGCTTTATCCTCCTGCTTCAGAGACCAGCCCCTGCTTTACATAAATCTTTAATGAAACGCTCTGCCTCAAGCACCGTGCCTATGAACAAAAGGCAGAGTTGAAGGAAAACAGTTTTACCTCCAAAAAACCAAAGCAGCTCTACAAATAGCACACAGAAATTACACTTGCTGCACCAATCTGGAATCCCTGGAGCACCACTATAAAGAAGGCAGAGCACTGAAAAATGTGAGAAGCTGGGACAACTGTGAGTGCTCTCCAGAAAGACAGGTAGGAGAGTCATCCAGCTGAGGTTCATGCTGAACACATAGCAGGACAGTCTGGCTGATGATGCCCCCGTGGGAGGTTGTGAGGCTGCATGTGCCAGGTTGGCACCAACTGCTCCCTCAGCAATGCAACAGGTCAGGAGACTGATGCTAAAGCCTCAAGATTTAAAAACACATGCACAAGTCTATCAAATTCCCATTCCCTAACTGTAAGAGTGCTTATGGTTAATGCTGTCAAGTGTTTCAAGTGTTTCCCTCAGGAATTTAAAGGCTGCAAATGTTCATCTCCCCCTGCAACACATGCTAAGTAGAAATGAGGCTAGAAACTGAAACTGAACCAATCAGGATGAGGAATTGTTATTTAAGATAAAAGTAACTAAGTACCATGAAGCTAAAGATAAAATTGCAGGGGCTGGCAACACAGTGTGACAAGGACAGTGAGAATCCTGTCAGAAAACAGTGACCAGGAGATGTTACAAGATCCTCAGAGCTGAGAACATACCTGCAATGCAAAGACATCCAGCATTTCGGGCTTCACACTGGAACACTTGATTCTTTTCAAAGCAGTCTACAGGAGTTAAGGCATGTATCTTCCATTAAACTTAATGGAAAATGTTTGCTTAAATCTTCACGAATGCCTTTAAAAGACGTATTTCAGATTCACAATCTGGACTGGATGCTTTAATTTTCATTTTTAATATTCACATCTGCATATAGGCCCCAGGTCAGTAAATCATTTAAATATGTTCTTCAAAATTCAACAGCCAACAAAGCTACTCATGTGCTCAGACTTTAGTAAACATATAAATGTCCCATCCAGCAGTGATGGAGCTGCTCAGATGGTTCTGTGTTTTGCTGAACTGATGCCTAAAGTCTGCAGAGAGCCACAAGAAGTTACCATTGCCAACACATATCACAATTACTACGCTTACTCCTACAAATCAAGAGGAACGGCAATGCCAGAGACGTGCTCAGAGACACTCTGGTGTCTTGGACACATTGGTTACTTGTGCACTTTGGCTTTCTCATCCACATTTTGGGTTCCCTACTCAAGAATCTGAATTAAGTTGAAAAACTGGATCCAATGTTTTTCAATTATGCCTTCATTTTTACTGAGCAGCAGGAATCCTGGACTAGGTTTTCTGTTTCACGTAAACATCTATTGAGAAGATTACGAATAAAGTACAACTGTCCAAAGACCCAAACAAGTACATTAAATTAACAGTAATGTAGTGTAGATCAAACCCTCCTCCCCATTTGTAGCTTGTGTATTTCAAATAACAGATGGCTCTGGCAATTCAAAATGCCTTCAGATTTGTGTCCCACTCTCCTCTGCAGGACAGCATGGGATGAACAGGGACAGGAACTGAACGCAAGAACTTGAGCTGAAGGGGACCAAAGATGGGCAGGAAGTGTTACACCCTTTGGGATGAGGCATTTCAAGAAGGATCACCAGGAACATTTGGGGTGAATCTCCAACTTGGGAACTGAGATCTCTAAAAGTGAGGAAGTATTTGGTTCTCACCATCATCTTCTCACTTACCCCAGACAGATTAAGAGTCTGACAGCAAATAATCACTACATGCACCTAACATCTTAGCTTTATAGAGCCAAACAGAGCTATTTGTGGCTGCATTTTGATACTCAGAACTCAAAAATAATCATATAAAAGCTCAGCAGTTTCCACTTGCAGTCACAGCCAAGGTAAGAAGCAAGACAGCATTTGGATGTTAAACATAATGTGGTGTGACCATGCAGAGAGTGAAGGAGACATCCTGCTCTCCCACTGCTGCCAGTTGCTCTCCTTACAACAGACAGCAACTGGAAGAAAGTGGGATGAGGCTGTTAAATCTGCTGATCCAGCAAAAACTGAAAGCACTCAGAGGTAAAAACCCCTCCAAGGACTGCTCTGCCCTTTATCAAAAGTGAACATAGCCCACAGAATGAGCCCAGGGAGCCTGCTCCTGTCTGTTCCACAGCCTGCAAACCTGAGACAAGGGAGAGGGAGGAGATTCACAGCTCTAAAAGAGGAAAGAGACTCCCTTTTGGCATCAGTTCATGGGCAGGGTAAAACCTTCAAGCCACGCTCTCAGTGAGCAAGTGGCATCCAGCACATGTAGGGGAGGAGACAGTGCTGTGGGATTTAGTGGGTCTAGCCAGCAGACACAGGCAGGTTTGCAGAGTAAGACATGAGCAGTGCAGGCAGAGATGTGCACATAAAAATCACAGCACGGGGCTGACAATCTGTGGGACTCCTCCCCACAGCTGTGCCGAGGCACGCTCGCACAGGGGTGCACATTTGGCCTCCCCTCGTACAGCTGTGAGCCTGGACCAAGTCCTGCCAAGCACACAGGAGTGCCAGCTTTCACACCAAATCCCTCCCCACTCCCTGAAACCCTCCATGGATTCTTGTAATTTGGAAGGACAAGTACATGTGAGGGAGGCAGGAGGAGCTGCCTACAGGCTGTGTGTTCAGGCATTGGTGCTGAAGGTGTAAGGAACATTTGCATGGGGACAGCAGACTCATGCCAGCAGGTAGCAGACACAGCAGCTCACAGCTGGACAGCTACACAAATTTCCCCCTCAGATGGTGATCACAGTCTGGGCTGTGCCACACTGTCCTCGAAACACTCAGCTGGGCCCCACTGAAACAATCTTTTATCCACTGCACCTGTGCTGCTGGCAGGGAGACAGGAAAGTGCAGGATTCTCTCCAGCCCTTTATTCATATTCCCTCAGTAAGGTTGTCACCCTGGCCCTTTTGCTTTGGGATCCTCATCCTCCCATGCACAGACCCCTACTCCTACATTACAGCAGATGAGGAGTTCCATGAACTCTGGGTCACAGCATGCTCTGCCTGCATAAAGAGCAGGGTTCCCTCAAACTCATTTCTGTGTGAACGACAGCTTCAATTTCAGGAAGAGCAGCTCATTTTGATCCTTCTGACTAATTCCACTGATTGGAGCCACCAGTAGATTGCTCTGTGGCTCATTGATTAAGCTCAATGTGAATTATTGCATTACTGAAATAGATTGGCTCAGGCACTGCTGAAGATAGGTCAGAGCAGCCAGGGGTGGCAGGAGCAGTGCACCCCCCACACAAAGGCCACCCTGGCTCTGGGAGGACAGGAGAAGGTGCCTGTGTGTGACCTCCAGGAGATCAACAGCTTGCCTGTTCTTCCCTCTGGCTGTATCTCACTCCCGAGTGGATGGGCCACTCCACGCCTGGCCCCAGATGTGGATTTAGTATGCATGACAGTGCTCCTGAGGGCAGCGCCTACCCGGAGCAGTGCTAAACATGCTGACAAAGGCAAGGGAAGTGACCTGGAAATGACAAAGTGAAGCAAGGGAAGGAGCAAAGACGAGGTGGCTGAGGAGAAACGTCTGCACGGTTATTTCCACAGCGCCCGCTGAGGAGAGGCGACGAGGTCTGTCTGACACAGTTGGTGCAGTGCAGGCGCTGCTGGATGTCTCTGCTGTGGGCAAAGCTCTGTAGATTGGCAGCCAGAAGATTAATCTTGTACCTTTCAGAAGTGGTGAGGGCTACACATAGAAGAAAAAAATAGCTACTTTAGTTTTTCATCACGTAGAATATTATGTCGAACGGCAGAGACGCAGTGTCCTGAGCACAGTCCCAGCTTCTGGCAGCAAGCACAGAGCTGCCACACAACTCTGAGCAGCTTAATTCTCAAAGCTGAAGTCCCTTTTTCGTAACAAGAAACAGCAGAAACATTACTTCTAATATGCAGAAGGAATCATTTGTAAAATCAAAGATGAATTCTAAAAAACTAAAGAGCTACTTTTTATGATAGATGAGGTTTTAAACACCACAGGAGAGAAGAGACTTCCATTAAATAGGTGCCAGTTAATTAATGAGATTTGGTAAATGAGTGCATTTCCTGCGCCACAAACTACAGGCTTCCACTTCCAAAGTACATTATGTTAAATTGGACAAAGGCCCATTATTCTGGAATAAAAGATTGCCCACTGGAGGGTTCACACTAAAGTATTCCAAGAATATCTTCATCCAGGAATACAAGCAGTGTATTTGCAAGCGGAAACCAAGCAATCCTTAAAAATACCAGTACCTCCTACAGGAGCTGGTACATTCAAAGATTTAGCACTTAGTAGTAAAAAACCCCCACAGTAGCTCAGCCTATTGGTTATACAAAAGCTCAGGAGAAAAGGATGAGCTGCCTCCTGTGACCAGAAGGCTCTTGGGGCAGGTTTATGCTCTGCAGTATAAAGCAGTGAACTGCTCCATAGCCTGCACTGCACAGATATCACATCTCTCCCACGTTCAGTACCTGGGGGCCACTGTGAATTTCATGTGAACAGTGAGCCACAGTGTGAGCTGGTTCAGATGGAGTTCACAGTGTTTGTGCACTGTGTAGGGTATGGGTAGACAGCCTCAGCATCCTTAGCACTGTACTGAAATCCCCAGTGGCCTTGGGCACCAACAAGTGGGTGAGTGCACAGCTTGAGCAAACAGAAGTGGTGGAGACAGTAATGGACCCCTGCTCCCACTTCAGTCTGGAGCACACAGATGGGGCAGCTTTCCATCACAGCCCCACAGACACCCTAAACCTGCTGACAGTGGGCAGGGGCATCCCTAACAAGGTCAACAGCAGACAGACCAGGCACAAGAGCAGAGTGGGTTATCAGGTCTCTGCCCAGCTCAACCTGTAACACTCCCAAAGCCACCTCCTCCAAATTCCTCCCAGAAGTTTGCCTATAAAAAGCTTTACCTCCACCAAGTGCTCAGCCCAGGTGAGGGGATGCTCACCAGCACTGCACATAGAGGGCTCCAAGGCAAGTAAAGCATTTGGGATAAACATCTTGACCACAAAACTCCTGGGGAGGTGTTCACTTCCCAGGCTAGCTAATCATAACCCTTAGACTGATAGAGAAAGACTATTTGAGTTGTTCTATGGAATAATAAGCACCAACCTGGCCACCTCAGGATATGAGCACTCTCACTGCAAACAGCCAATGTCAACTCACCAGGATGCCCAACTCTTGACTTTCATTATGGAAAATTATTCACAGCAGAAGTGTGACTTCAGCAGTGTACAATTCTTGTCATTATAAATATTTTCATATCATTACTTTCCTTCTCTTATACCTGTGGAGTCTTAGACCACACCGACTTCTTCACCTGTGCAAAGCTTCCCCCAAATAGAGGACAGTCTTCGACTTCTGGAACAGAGCAAAACTCACAAGGATCCTCTCCAGACTTTTAGAAAGAAGCATTAAGAATATCCTACAGCACTTTCAGTGATTTTCCCCATTTCCCAAAAATACATTTTCCTTTCCCTTCCATCTCTGCACACACTCCACCTTCTGTATAATCAATATCTTGATAAAGTAGTGAATGCCTTGCCATACATCTTTTTACTGCTGACTTCTCCCTATGGCTGTTTGAACTAAGTCCACTCTAAATCCTTAACTGTATTTCTGTACCAATGATTTCCAATTCAAAGGCATTTCTTTGTCAATTACACACATGCATGCACACACCTACATGTTCATCTTCTGTTAATACTTTAAGCAATACTTGAATCCTTTAATATTCTCTTCAAGGCCTTTTACAATTTTCCCTACAATGCTATTTAGACTAGCAATTAACCCCCCCTGAAACACCACTGCTATCTAATGCTCTTACAGCAGCACTCAGAGACAGGACAATGTGATAGAAACACACATTCTGCATATCCTCACATGCAGGTATGATGTCCTGGCTTGCCCATAACCATGTTTTTGTTAAATTATCTAGGGATGAAAACCCTTAGAATTTACAGTCAGCCTTCCAAGGAACTACTTGTATATCTCCAGGAACAAAGTGGTTCTCATCTGTAGGAAACCAAGAGAAGAAACTGTCCCTTCCACAAGCTGTGGCTGCCCAGGTATTCCTGCTGATAGCAAGTGTTTGATTCTGGGTGGATTTTAAATTGAAGTTCACCTGCAGGGACCTGTTCGGAAAAGTATCCCCTAATGCGCTTTTGTCTATGAGGATAAATGCACATTTCTGCTTAAAAACGGAGACTTTTCTGATCCAAGGAAGAGGAACTTCTATACTACCTGAAACACAACAAATCAAAATACACTTTTCCTATTATGAGCATGAAAAAAAAAGGAGAAACCTTCCTACATAAACATGATAGAACAGACACTCAAATCACATACTAAGCATTTTTCAGTGGTTTGGGAAAGAAAAGAAATACAAAATGTGAAGTTAATATTCCTCCTGGAATGAGATTAAAGATATTATTTTACACCCTACTTGAAACATCATAGTAATTTTCTTCTGCACTAATAAAAATAAATCAGCAGCTGATCTTCCATGCATTACAATTACCATTTCATGCAACAGTCACAGTGCTTCTGAGATGCATTTGCCCCTTGGAACTCCTGCCACAAACAGCTGAATGTAGGGACTGTCGAGTGCACAAATTTATTACATCAATTCTTTGAGGACATTGTCATGTAGAAAATGCAATGTGGGCAGCTAGAGAAAAGCGTCCAGAGAAAAGCATCCAACCCTGAGTAAAGATTTTTGAGAGGAAAATAATTAGAACTGAACAACTGAAAAAATAAAAAGTCATTTTGCATGGCACCAACTGTTGGGTGACCAGCAGAGCCCTGTTTGGAGCACACTCATCACCCAGACAGGAATTAATGAATTCCCAAGCTGCCCCCTCGCCTGCAGCTCAGTCTCTTGCAAAGATGCTCATTTGCAGAGCAGGACACAACTTGCTGTTAGACAGGAGAAGTTCAATATTCATTAACCAAAAGAGCCCCCACTTTGTGCTGCTGCTGCCTGCAGTACAAATCACCCACCCACAGGTTTTATCAGTCCTGTCCCTCGCTGTCCCAGGAATGCTGAGCCTCGAATGCAGCAACACTGCCAGCCCTCAGCTGGGGCATTTGCACAGCCAGAGCCCAAAGCTGGGAACCTGCAACCGCCCCTTGAGCAATTCAAACAGAAAATGCTGGAAACACAAAAGGTTTAATCTAAAATTTGCATATGGCAACTTATCCTCGCAATAGTTCACTGCTTAGAAAAGAGCCACATGAAAAGGGAGAATTGGAGCAGGCAGCTGCACATTGGGAGATTTACTCCAAACCCTCCCAGGAAGCCTATGGGAGATTGCACACACACGCTTTTCTTTTACAACCCAGGACAGTAATACATTCAACTGTGCTAAAGAAAAAGTGTCAGGCACAGAGATTTAAGGAGGTAATACAGTGAAGGCTCAGGGACTAGATAAAATCATAAAAAGATGCAGGCAAAAGCTGCTTCTTGCTTGCTCTTTACTATCAGTTGTCCCTGCTGCATAGGTTGGGGAAGGCAGAGCACAACAGCTTCCGCAGGAAGGGTGGCTGGGGTAACCTTCTCCTTGGCTGCCCAAATCCAAACCCAGCTCATCCCTGAGCTCCCAAGCTGGGAACAGCTTTCCCTGTTCTTGTGGCTCAAAAAAGACACCTCTGGTCACCAATGCAAACATCTGCACCCAGCAGCACGGGGCACCAGAGGTACAGGGCTCCAGCCTGCTCCAGCCTGCACGGGCAGGTGGAAGGCCACGTTGCTTTAGAGGTCGACCACAGTCTTGGATTCTGCTGTGTCTGCTGAGCTCTGCAGCATGTCTTGGCAACACACAGATTATCTAAGAAGCTCAGTAAAGACGTGGCTAAGAAATGCCAAGGTATAGTAGAGATCCAACAGCACATTAGCTGTCAAAAAAACCCCAAACCCAAAACCGCTTTCAAATTTCCGGAAGCCATGCAGAAAAGATCTTCATGGCTATCTGCTTGGTGCCTGTAAGCACTTGGTCCCACAGGTCACAGTGGGAAAACCCAGCAATCTGGAAAGCCCCACAGCCATCCATCCATCCTTCCAGCAGCACCTGGGCTGAAGCTCCCCCAGCACTGGTGATGCCTGGTCACACACGTCTGCCTCTGCTGGGAGCCTGGAAATGCTCTGAAGAGACACTGCTTTGCCAAATAGGTTTGTCACTGACTTCCAAATGACTCACATGAATGTCTTTCATTTTTCAAGTGGTGCCGTGAAACATGGGGCTGCACATGCCACGAACACGGACATATTTCACTAATACAATCCAGCAGCAGCACATGGGGAGTATTTATACAGGTCTTTATTATTTTTTATGAAAGGTAAATGACCTTCTCTGAGACATGGTGACTTGTGCTGACAGCATCTTTGTTTTTAGGAAAAAAAATACCAGTAGGGGAGGGCTGGAGGATTTGAAAATCTAACCCATGGGTACAAATTCCTCCAGTCCTGTTACAGGAAAAAACTCAAGCATTCTCTTCTTCCCGTGTTTTTACTGTCATTCATCTTACAAGCTGGTCTTATTAAACTTGTTAGTCAGCACAGTAATTAGTAGAAATAAAAAGATAGATATAAATAAAATTCAGATATTGACTCTAATTAAGTCTTCTTAAGTGGTATTTTACTAGTTGGGGTGGAGCAGTTTTGTCATGATTGAACAGTTCAGGAACAATTAAGTAGAACGCAGCTTTAATTCCTTCCTGATGTCCTGACAAAAGCCAACACACATTCAAACTCGTGTGAGAGAAACCAAAACCAGTGAGAGCAATGTGACACCATCATGGTGTCTCACCAGGTGAGATGCCAAGCTGGGATGGTACCCAAAGCTCAAGCAGTGGCAGCAGTGACGCCCTGGGGCGGGGAGCAGTGCCGGGTTTGGGGTATTTGTTCGCCCTCCCGAGGAAGGGCAAAGGCTTGGTGTGACCCAAAGGATAAGAGATGGGACCAGTTTGGCTTTTAGTGTTCCAGCACTGAACTCCTGTGCTCTGACCCGTCACACGGCAGTCCCAGAATCTCAGTCCCTGTTTCTGTCCATCACAAGTGGAAACCAGCCTGTCTCCGACATGGAAGGACGCTTTGATAAATGCAATAATTATCACCAGGCACCCCACCCAGCAAGCAAGAAAATAAAGGGCATTTATTTGTTCACCTAGTTATAAAACTACTAGCAGAAAACTCTGCAAATCAAGCCCCTGGAATCTGATTTAATTAAATCAATGAGAATTATATCGTCAATTCATCAGAAAGCTCAAAGTTAATAGGAAATTGTTTATATCGACTACGAACTCCTCCCATGAGCTGCCCCGCTATGGAACAGCCCAGCTGCACCTCTGCCGCTCCATTTGTCATCTCAATGCACCATTTGTTCCTCCCAACACAGATCGTCTTACACAAAGCAGTTGTCACGCTTCCTGCAGCCCCTACCATCCCAAGCACTTTGCACATTCCTCTCCCCACGTGCTCATAAAAATCACTTGCCGTAAGAGCTTTTCAATGGGGCTTGTCAAAACACCGAGATGGTTTCTTGATGAAGCGCCGGTTTCTTGTGGTCTGTGCTGAAACACCCAAACACACAGCCTGGTACCAACACAGGCTTTTCTTTCCTCAACACACCCCCGACACCTGGTTGTAAAGAAGAATCCTGACGGGAGGGGAAGGAGACACAACAATCTTAAAATGAAGCTTCACACGTGTAAAAGGCTACAAAAAGTAAAACTTGAATATCTGTAACAGAAACTATTAGAAAGTGATTAAAGGCAATTTGTAAACACCGTTTCTGTGGCTGGTTGAACACCTTTAGAATACAAATATCCAGCAGGCTATTTACAGGTCAAGGGAATAAGTTTGGGTTTTCCCCAGTCCAGAGCAGAGCACAGTCTATTCTCAGTGAGGAACATAAATCTTGAATAACTCCAAGAGACGTGAAGAAGTCACTGGCTTTATCTCAATTTAACGGATTTCAGGAAACTTAAGCAATACTCAAGATGAGGGCTCTCAATCTCAAAGACACTCAAACCCTGCTAGACCTGCTATTGTGTAGATAGCAATTGCTAATTTATTGACTGCACAGTGCTGTGGATCAAGCCTTAGTATTTGCTAATATGACTCCTGGATCTGGCCTTTAATGGCCCAATTCAACTGTTATTAGTGAAAAGGGAACAACGCCCATTTTCTTCAATAGAGTTGGATGAAGTTGTATCAGCAGCTGAACTGGAAAAATAAAACATTTGGACCAATTAGTCTCACTTCTAAGACACTTAGCACACATTTTATCTGATAGGAAAACTTCAAATCTAGGGCTAAACCAAAGAAATTCTAGTATAGTTTTCAGATTAAAAAGAAAGGTGTTGAGAAGTGGAAATCCACTTCTCATTCCCTTGGGTGCAATTCAGAAGTAACCCTGGAGAAGCCAGGGCAGCTCCAGGAACATAAATAGGAAGTGACAGGGAAATCCAGCCTACTATTCACATCACATATTCCATGGTTCTTTCTATTTCGCAGTAATACACCAAGTTAAGCTGCTTATTAGATGGGCACATTCTCCTAACCGCAGCCAGGCTTGTATGTTATGTTGGGCTTGCCATCACTACTGACCGCCCTTTAATCATAATTCTGCTGTCATTTGTGGTTCCACTTCAGAAGATCCTTACTTTAATACACAAATGGGATTGCTGTCAGCACTGCTGCAGCCCAGAAGAGAGGCATGTGAGTAATGCCACGAGAGGAACTCCCCAAAAACAGCCCTGTTTGTACAACCCTCCTGCACATTTTCCTAACAATTGATACTTTCAAATACTTGGTCTACAGGATGTTGTGGCATATGCTTCCAAGCCCCACAGCACACCTATTAGCAAATAATGACCTTCCTAAAATGACCTAATAACAGCTAATAACTGTCATAAAGCATAAAAAGGCTGTGGTACAGAAGGTCTTTTATAGAATAAAAAAACCCAAAAATTTTTATTAGCAGAATCACTAATGGATACAGAGTCCTCATGTGATCGATTTACTTTTAGGAAATGCCTGGTATCAGATAATGAAATTATCTCACAAAACAAAAACAACCCCCAAACCAGTACTTTCAAAAAGCACAGTGCAGTCTGGCAGCTCATGAATGAAACACTCCGTAGGTGTTTGTGTACATTTATAATTTACTACACCACATTAAGAAATAAGACAACTGCAAACGACAAGCTGATGCTCTCCCAGCTGTGTACACTATGCAATGATACTTTCCACCAGGGCTCAGCCAGCCTCACTACCAACCTTCCAGCTGGGAGAAAGACAGAAGGATCCAAAGGATCCAAATCAGTTCTAGCAACTGAGTAACAAAGGGCAGCAATTCTGCCTTCATGAAGTTCTGAAGCAATGTGCACTGAAATGCTGTTTAGTGTGAGCACATGCCAGGAGCAAAAGCACAAATCCCACCCCTGATACAGAGCTTCACACCTGCTCCAGACCTTGCTTTCATCCTGCATCCCAAACTCGTAAAAAATCACTGCTAATCTTACACAGACAATCTGGCAGCTCATGTAGGACCAGGTTCAGCCCCTCTGGAACAAAGCACCAAACTCAGCCAGTCACAAACCCAGCTTCACACATGTTCCCAGCTCAGGGAGAAATCTCCAGGTGCAGTGTTCAGCACATAAATAATCCTATGAAACACAGCAAGACAAGCTTTTCTTATGTCCTCACCAGGAGAAGACTCAATGTAATGCATGGAAGTGCCTCACAGCGTATTTTCTACACCACTTTCACCTGCTCTTGATCTTTCTACCTGAATTTCTCTGTTGGACCCACTGTTTGCAGCTGCACCTCTAACCCTGGTGAATTATTCCATGCTGGCTCATCCTAATGGCTGAACCATAAGTGACCCATGTAACCAGAACCCCAAACTCTTTCTGTGCACACAGATTAGGAGGCTCTGCAGAGTTTCAGTTCCATGAAAAAGCTGATAGATTTGAATGAAGCAATGGAAAAGATTGAAGATCTCAACAGTCATCTTTTCTTTCTGCAGATCCACTGACTACACTCAGCATCTTGTCTGTGTTCCAGTTTCAGCAGAGCTGAAGTCTCCTGGCAGCAATTCAGGGACAGCCATGGATCCCTAAAGCTTTCAGAGTGCACCTTCTCCAGTCCACAGGGCACAGCAGGAGACTGTCTGAAGACATTCCTTGCCCAGCTTCCATACCTCTGCACAATTCCATTCCTACAGCCTGTCCTGAGTTCCAGCCCTGCAGAAAGCATCAGGCCTTTTGACAGCGCTGATGTGGAACATCCCAACTTCCTGCACTTCCTGCACTTGTGGCTTTCTCTTCTGTTTGTTTTTAAGCTGTGGAAGGTACGTGGAACACGATCCCTGAGCCAGGTGACCAGGCTGAGCACGGTGCAGGATGTTTATACACATGCATTGGAACAGCCTACACGTACACGTTCAAAACTGCTGTAATCAGGAAATGAGCCATGAAATGTGTAAGCGGCGGCACATTAATAATCTGTTTTATAGCTTAAATTAGAATCTTTGGAATTTCACAGCCAGACACTTTTAAATAGGTCAAAAATGCAGCAATCACACTTAATGATCACACTGTGATGTGCACGGCATCAGAGCTAGGAGTGAGGAAACCTGAGCAGAATGGATATGAACTACTGGCACTCTCAAAAAAGCATTTAACAAATCTCAGGAACAAAACACACAACTCAGGCACCAAGTTTTTTATCTTTTGATCCTGCTCTTCAGAAATGAGGTGTGAGATTTCATGTGATCACAGACAACAAATGCTGTTCTCTGTGTTTTTCTTTTAGTTAGCACTGCAGATTAGCAAAGGATTTGACCACTTACAAGTAGTGAGAATTTAGTGATGTTAACAAAGCCTTGCCAATCTGAGAAACACGATTTTCTGTCCTACCTGCCCACGCACATGTCACCCCCAGTGTACAGACTTAAAACACATTCCTGAGTATCAGCATTTGGGTTTCTTTTATAGAAAAGAACAAGAACCCACAGATCAATCTCAGTAATCTTTTAGTCTCCAAACCAGTCTCCAAACTTCACAACTGTGCTAAATTTAGACACATGCCTATGTTATCTCTACACCAACTTGACTTCAGGTATGATAAACCTGATGGAAAAATTGAATAAAGAATGAGAATTTCAGCAAAATACGCAGTCATTGACTAATTAATCCTGTCCTGTCAAGCTACTGAGACATAACCAAAAAGGCAAACTAGAAGAAAAAAAAAATCAGCTATATTCTGTGAAAACAAAGTCAATGTTTGTCTACTGCGAAAGTACAAAGTCAGCAGGGGAGACTGCTTGGAAGCTTGTAAGAAAGCAGTAGAGAAATGGTTTTTTGGTTTCTTTTTTTCCTCCAGTCAAACTTGGCTTCTCCTAAAAAACAAAGCAAGGCAAAAGATGAAAGGCCTTCTCTTCTGAAGCCAAAGATGAAGAATACAAAGAATATTAATGACTAACAAGTCTGTCTGTAAATGCCATGAGCTTAGCTATAGAAGGGGCTAAAAGGAAGAACAGTACTGCTATTAACTAATAAGTTTCTGATCTAACAAGCAGTGATGAAGGCTGATTGGGTCATTTATGGAAGGGAACATTAGTTCAGAAGAACACAGGTTCTCTACAGAGGATAAAAGGAATGAAGAAAGGATACCATTATATACATGCAAAATCTCAGAATGGTTAATTCACCCAGCACATAAAGGTAGTAAATTCTCAATTAGGGCTTGTCTGTCCCCCACAGAAGTTTGTGTGTACAGGTACAGCAGATGGCTGTCTTGTGGAAAAACTTGAGAATTGGTGCAAATTTATCACCAGCTTTATATTACAGAACACTGGATTTTGATGAATCGCATTTCCTAAACCAAAAATTCAAAAAGCACAGAACCTTACCTTTGTCACAGCAAAGCTTTATTACTGGACCCAGTACAAGCCTGCCTGGCCACCAGTTTCCCAATGTCCTGGAATCCTGCAGTGGCCCAGGAGGGTCCAGGACGAGGGGCAAGGGAGGGAGGCAGGCACTGGCCTCTCACCTCTGGACAAGCACAGTGAGACCAGTGCAAAGCATGTCCTTCCATGTTTGACGTTTTACCGTTCTCTTTCAAGAAATTCTTCTAATTTAAGCAAGTGAAACACAATAAAACCAGGAAGAAGAAAAACAACCACCTCAGAGCCAAAAGTGACACCACGCCAACTTCAGATTTGGAAACTGATTCATTTGCCAGCTCATAGGCACACACACCTAGCGTGTCTATATTTATATGCACGGACTCAGGCTCCCTGCTTGGTAGAGGCACTCTGAGTATTTTTATATCAGCAAGAAATGAAGAATCACAGTGCTTAGAGAAGATGGAAAAATTCCCTTTTCTCTAAGCTCAGATTAGAGGAATCTTGACGTATCAGCTCTGCCTGTAGCATCCAGCAAGGCTGAGAGCCAGCACGGACACACAATTCACTCTCAGATTCCTTCCCTTAACAGGCCACTGCTCACTGCTGCAGACAGGCTGCATTTTGCATTGCAGCCTGATCCAGCAGATGATATGAGAAGCTTCTGTGTCAGGATGGAAATCTGGGAAGCATTCTGACAGTGTGAGAGATGGCAGTGTTGAACCCAGTAGTGCTGGAGAGCTGTGCTGCTGCCCCTTCCTGCTCCCTTATTGGGCTGGGAATTCACAGCCCCACGTTCAATGCCAGCTTTGTCCATAACCCACAGTGGTCTCAGGAGATCACCAAACTCTCTCAGCATCCCCTTATGGAAAAGGGGGATAACAACATGTCTCAGCAGATCACAAAGGTTTGTTAATGCTTGTAAGCACTTTGTAGATAAGCAACATCAAGACAGCAGTTAGCAGAGGGATTTGGGGCACAGACAGACATAAATCCAAAGCATTCATATCATATACTTCTTTTAGACAAGCATAGCAGCAGATCAGCTCCCTGCAGTTAGTGGTTGTGGGCTCCATCCTCTCAACAGACTGAGCACTCTGCCTTTGATCCAAAAATGAGTCCACGGAGAATATTCACATGTTTAATGTTAATCATATGCTTAAATTCTCTGAATCTATAAAGAGAGTAAAAGAGAAAAGTGCTCCCCAGATCCAAAACAAACACAAATTCCCAGAAGTTATATTTAGGACATGAGCAAACATTTGGCCAGCAAAGGAAAAGCCTTCACTACACACCTGCTAAGCTTCCGCATCTCTCAGGAAACCTGCAGGTGGGAAAAGTGTCCAGAGTGAGGTTGCTTAGACAAAACCTTTCTAAAATAGCATGATGATATTTGAAAGAAACACCCCAGAGCATGTGACCTACTATTCTTACACATGCAGAGCAGTCATCGAGCAAGGAAATCAGAAAACAGAATAAACAAAGTTTATTAAGAAATTCACCACACAAATTTGAACTTCTGACTAGGAATTTATAGTTGCTAATGAATGCAATCATTTATTAACTGTTTACTGTGAGAGAAGAGGCTTTCCTCAGAGGACAGGCACTGCCACCCAGTCCTCACAAATTCCATATGCCTCCAGCAGCACCTAGAAAGCATCTTATAACTCTGCATCAGAAAGGAACAATACTGAGCAAAAGGAATGGAACACCCTTAAAGCCTTGTTAATTTTCAGCACATGCTGCTCTCTCATCCTCACTATCCGAAACATCTAACTCAATTTACATCCTGCTCAACTCCCGGGCTAGCTAATGGCTTGGGGCTACCAGTCTGCTAAATCAGCTGGCCAGAGTGCCCAGCAGTCTCTGCTCTTGCATCAAGCCCACCTTGAGCCAGGTCACCCTGAGCCCTTTCCTGCAGCTGGAGCAGCTCTGTGGAGTGAGGACACAGCTCCTCTGGTGCAGGTGCGAGCAGCAGAGCAGGAGCAGGGACCTGCAGCGTTAGGATGTAGCCAGCTCCACGCAGTCAGACACTCCTGCAGAGCACTCCCAGCTACAACCACAGCTGCAGCATGGACACAGCCCTGGCCAGACAAACATCTGCAGCATAAACATAGAGCTGGCTTCCAGAGATGATTTTCAAAACCCTGTTAAACAAGCATGTATAGCAAGAAAAGCCTCAGGCAACCAAAGGGCCACTATGCAGAGCCTCATTGCTGTAGCAGACCTGTAAACATTATCCAGCTTACTCACAGCAACATCATGTTTTGCCAGCAACATGAAAAGCACAAATCACTCTCTCACCAGCATAAATTGTCCGAGAAGTTAAATAAGGCTGCAAATTTTTTATAAAGATTTTTAAAGAATCCTTTAAGATTACTGTCCTCAAATTTAATTAAAAAATGCTATAAATATTTTCAACTAAACAGCATTGGATGAAATTGACTTGATGGTATAAAAGAACCATTCTTAAATAATTCTTAAGAGCCATTCTTAAGTAATGGCTTTTTGAGAAGCACGTTGTATTTTAACAGTGCACAGCACTTTTACCTTAATAAACCAGAGGGAGCTGTACTAGTCACACCTTACAAAGGGTTAACAAGGTGTTTATCTTCCTTGTTTGGCTGAATTAGAACTACACAAAATGCCCTGACTCAAAGGAGGCAGAACATATTCCTACCTTAACCTGCCTTAAACCAAGAAGCACGAGGGATGAAATAACAGTGCTGGGTGAGGCTGTAAGAAGTCCAAGGGAAGTTAAAACACCACAAGGAGTCCTGGTTGTATTTCTCCACCTCCTTTGCAAGACACTTTGCTGTCCCAAGATTTGCAGACACTACAAAACAATGCAAAGTTCACTGCTGTTGCAGCTTATCAGCATGACCTGGCAGACCCCACCACTGGGGAAACCCTCTGAAGAGGACTGAAAGCCCCATAGGACATCTCCATGACTTTCCTTCTCCAATTTCCTGGAGGAAGAAGCACTGTCTCCTATGATGGGATAAGCTACAAGGCATAACTCAGAGCCTGTGCCATGTGGGGCATCTCTCACAAGCTCAGACCACTTATTCATCTCTGGTGCCCCCATTAATATCACCCAGGACTTCATTACCAGGCTCTTTCCCCTTGCTAGAGCCTTGACTCTTCCTTTGCTCTACCACTTCTTCGCTGAAGTGCACAAAGAGCCAGAGTAACAAAGAAATGCACTTCCCATCCTCACTCCTTTACCTTGTCATCCTCCCCACCCCTCAAAGGCAGCCGACTCCTTCTCCCATCCCTATCTGAACAGGAAGATTGAAAGAGTCCTGGGGAAGAGCACCAGCAAGGGGCATCTTTCAGTGCTCAGGAGGGCAGACACACCTCCAGGCACCAGGTGCCACTGGCTGCACCACAGAGTGCAGGCATCCCACGGCAACAACTGCTGGAATACACCTTTTCAGCTACATTGACTTGAGAAACAATAATTGAATTCTAGTCTAATTTCCTCCTAATCTACAGCTCTAACTCCTTAGTGACTCCCATTAAGCCAATTCCCAGCTGTGGTATCACTCTGGGTGTTTGCCTTAAATAAGGAGCCCAGGAAGCTACTAAACAATCTTTTTATCTGGAAAATACATGCCCAGGAAATTTCTCCTGTTGAATACAAATGTCAGTATTTCAGGTTTCAGTAACATCATAGGATGTGCCATCATCACCCTACTCAACACATGGACAGAAACCATCAAGTCTTGAAAATACAATCAAAACATAAATGGTTCCTCCTCCGCACTTCTCGTTTTCCTCATCTCCCAGTGTTTTATGCTGTGCCAGAGGGAGCAGTGCCCAGTGTGGGTCCTCAAACAGCCACCAAAACACCCAAGGCTATGCCCTGGGATTAAAGGCACCACGGGCTGAGGAGGGCTGTGCAGCTGCTCCCCTGTCCTGCTAATTGGGTACTGTGGACACGCTCACGCCGTAAGCGCATCTTTGACATAACACAGCATGACAATTTTTCCAGAGTCACAGAAATGCAGAGCATACAAATAAACCTGAATGCTGAAACCATTTCATTGTTCATAACAGTATGCACGCTGCACCTGTTACAACCAAGGGCACTATCTCCGCCTTGGAGCTGATAATTTCAGCTTCTAACAAGCCTGACTGTCTTGGAGGACTATTAAACTCCAAGAGTTAATAAAACACAACAAAATTATTTTACGAAAAGAAATCATTACCGAATATAAAGGTAGAGATCTTTAAATGCGAGGTAAAGAAAACAATCCTGAAACTGACATTTTCATCTCACAACCGCTGGGTCAATTTAAATCAAATTTAACTGAAGCAAAATAACTTCAAAATTGATATTGGTAAATTCCTACCCTGAAACAAACGTTCGGGAGCTCAGGTGCAATCCCAGCCCGGGACTCCCGGCAGAGAGGAAGGCAGGACAGGACGCTGGCGCGGCACAGCGGGGAGCGCTCCCCGAGCCCGTCCCGGCGGGAGGGAGCAGCCGGCGGCGGCGGCGCTCCCGCAGCCCCGGGGGGAGCCGGAGCCGCCGCAGGGAGCAGGTGCCAGAGCCGGTCCCGCAGCCCGCCGCCAGCCGGGGCCCCGCCGCCGGCACGCGTGGGGGGCCGGGCCGGGGGTGATTTTTCGTCGGAGAGAAGGAGACGGAGGAGCGCGGCAGAGGAGCGGCAGCCGCGGCTGCGGCAGCGCGGTGCGGGCGGGGCGCGGCGGAGGGGACGGGACCGGCACTCACCGAGCTACGCGCGGCTGCTGCTGCCCCCGCTGCCGTCCATGGGGCCGGCGGGGGGACGGGAGCCCGCTGCGGGCCACAGCCGCCCCGCGATCCGCCGCATCTGCCCGGCGCCGCCGCCGCCGCGGAGGAGGAGGATGAGGAGGAGGAGGAAGAGCGGAGCGCGCCGCCCCAGAGCCCAGCACAGCCCGGCCGCAGAGCGCCGCCTGCCCGCCGCGCCGGGATGGGATGGGATGGGATGGGATGGGATGGGATGGGATGGGATGGGATGGGATGGGATGGGCTCCCCTCCCGGAGGGTGAGGGGGGGCTCGGCCGCGGGGGCAGGTGCAGCCGCCGGGGGCGGGGGGCGGCGCGGAACCGGAGCCGGAGCCGGAGCCGGAGCCGGGCGCGGCCCCGGGGTGGCGCAGCCGCCGGAGCGGGGCTGGCGGCGGCCGTGCGCGGAACGGGGGGCGAGGAACGGCTGGAAGCGCCTGTGTGTAACGTGGCAGGGCGCGAATCTGCCCCGCGAGGGCTTTTAATGAAGTACAGATGTTCCCTAATATAATTATATCGTCCTCTCCCCGATAATTGGCTTTGGCAGCCTCGCTGATCGAATCCCCCCGCCCGGCTGCAGTGCGCTCCCTCCGCCGGCAGCGCAGAGCCGGGGCCGCCCCCGACACCGCGCCCGGGCTCTGCCCCGGAGACCCCCGGCTGTGGGGACCCCCCATGGCCCGGGGCCTGCTCCCGAGAACCCGTCTTCTTCAGAGACCCGCGATTGCAATGGAAGCTTTTGGCTCACAGCAGATGAAGATGAGGCGCAACGCTTATTTCTTAAAGTGCATGTCCTCAGAGAGTGTGGGCTCGCTTTGTAAACTGGGCTGCCCGTAGGCAGGGAGGATGAAACACCGTGGCTGTAGGACGGAAAGGTTATTGCACACATTGGGGAAGGAAGGACCTTGTTATTGAACAGGAGCTCAGCAGCAGGGGATGTCCCGGCCATCTGAGCAAGACCAGCACCCCCGTGCAGCTCCCTCGCTGTACCTGTTCTCTCAATGGGCCAGGTGAGCTGCTGATGGTTAAAACTTCCCAGTTCTCCCCAGCTTGGTTTGTCTTTAGGGAAATTGCCAATGCGGACACGCTAATACAAGCCAGATGTGTAGGTGTTTTATGCATCTATGTGGGGAAAACGGATCAAGCCCACAAATTCATCTTGCAGAGGACAAGCAGCCAACACAAGGTAATGATTTCTAGTCACTACAGGCCCCAGACCACACTGCTTTCACCCGATGACTCAAAGCTGAAACCCAGCCACACCATTCCTGCTGACACCTGGACACTATGAGGGGTGTAAATACTTCAGATAAGCAGGATTAGGGAATTCTTTTAGCCCAGGGTTGCAGAGGGGAGCCGCAGAGAGCTGACATATCTGTACTTCTGTCAGCTCAGGCAGTGTCTAAGGGGATGTACAGTCCTGCTTGTCAACACAAAGTGCAGGTTGAAAGTCAGCTCCCCCATCCCCAAAAGAGATTCTGTCCTGCCCACTCCTCTTGCCTAGTCCAGGGTCTTAACCAACAGGTCTTGTCAATTTAAGTGAAGGCAAGAGACTACAGTTCTTTCAAGCAATTAAAAACTTCTCAGCCCTAGTCCACAACAATAGTCACGCTCCCATTTTGTATTTACCAGTGATACCAAGGTGACACCTGTGAACAGAGAATCATTTTGGATCTATGGAAAGGGTAAAATGGTGGCCCTACACAGAGTCTGAACATCACTGTTAGTTCTGGTCTCAGCACGAGGAGCTCTGCCTTTGCCTCAGCAGAAACAGTACAACACTCCTTGTTTCCACACCAATGCTCTGCGGATTTCTGAGGGACCAAAACAAATAGAGGGTTTCACAAGCTGGGCAGAACATGGAGCATCCTTGGTTTGCCTCCTGCTGGGCCTCTTTGGGGTTTTGCTCACCCTGTAGTATGCCCATGGCTGCTCAGGAGACAGAGAATCCAACACAGTCACAGAGGTACAAGTGATACTGGTCTTCCAGACACTATTTTTGATGTCTGCTTTTTGTTCTTGATTCAGTTCTGATTCCAGAGGTGAAGGTATGGGGAAGGCATGGTGTCAGAGGGAGCTGTGTGTATTCCCTGAGAGCAGATGCCTCTGCAGTGTGGATGGCTTAGGAGGCAGGGTGGGAACAAAGAAACTAAGACTATCTTTTCCTCCAGTTTCATTTCAGCCATAGTAGAATCTTTTCTTAGAAGGATATAAATATAGAACAGGTGAGGGAAGCACAAAAGCAATACAACCTGGAACAACATGATTTGAAACAGAGGACAAGCAACCTGACAGACTGACTGCAACTTCTCTTTCAAGCTCTTTTATTATTATTTTTTTTAAAAAAACCAGCCCATCATAATTACAGGCTCTCACTTAGACTTCCCAATCTTCCTTTAAAACCAACACAGAAAGTACTTCAGAGGACTACCTAGTTTAGTTTTCCCTCGAGGGCAGATGCAGAACATTCACCTTAAGCAGAGAAGTTCTCCAGCTTGTGAGTTCTCCAGTAAAGATACAAGCAAACTCACACTTACCTTATCCTTGCTTTTATGCTTCATGGCCAATCTCCCAGCAGGAGCCTTCTGCTTCCCCCAGTTCTACAGATAAGCACTTTTCAGCTCCCTCTCACTGAGTTTCTCTGCCTCTTTCCAGGTGTTAAGCTGGTAAGTGTGTAATTTCCAAGGATCAACTCTGTTAAAAAGAGGAGGAACAGTGGACTTACTCCTCTCTGACCTCTCTTATATTTCCTGTCCTCCATCCATTATTAAAGGTAGATGGTTCAGGTCAGACTCCAGCTTGTTCCTCAGATATTCCAGGGTAATCTTCTTTAGGCTTTGGCCTTTTCAGTGTAATTTTTGTTTCTGTGCCCTTCTGCAAATAGGTAGGTGTTGTTTCCTGAAAGTATTGTGCTTGTATTTTCCTGGAAGTAGAACACAGGGAAACTTACTGTAAAATTCAACCAATAACAAGTCAGTCATTGATTCTGTTCTTGATTTCATCCCATTTTTTGAATAAATGCTTTCTTAAAAGAAACAAGATCATGTAACTGTTTGATCCTGAACAAATCAAGCTTCCCCCCCACCCCAGTACAAGTCACCTGTCCCATATTTTATTAACTTTGCTAATTGCATTAAGCATCCTGCAGTGTTGAACAGTCATGAGCTGCTAAATCTGAGATCACTACAGTAGAACTGTCTGTCAAATGAGAAAAAAAAAAAAGATATTTTAGACCAAAAGTAGTAACCAAATAAGCATACAGCTCTGAATTCTGTTCAGCTCCTCACAGTGATCATATTTTATGAACTACTGGAAGATGGTGTTAGGATTCACACAATAAATATGAGTTGTATGGGTGAAAGTGAGATTGATTAATAGATCTCACATGTTCAGACATTTCTTTAAACAAGAAAAATTAGGTTTCTCTATGTGAATATTTTATGTAGATTTTTATGCAGATAATTTGTACCTGCTCTTTCATTTTGTTACCTGTAGTATTACATGTGAACATAATAATAATCTAAATTTACATACACAAATTACTGGAAGGTCTGGATCTGGCACACTGGGGAATAATTTCTGGCTGGAAACATTAGCAGTGTGATAACTATTTAGACAACTATATGAAATGAAATAAGCACTTGTCAAAGGGAAAATGCATTGTTATGAAAACTGGAATTGGTATAGTCTCAAATAAAAACGGAGCTTGTGAACATGAGTTAATCCTAAATTCTCTCTTGCCACTCCCCTGCCTTACTGCTTTTTCTGTTTCTTTCCTCTTTTTGTTGGGGTGAAATCCTGCAGAGTATGAGAGCTGGGGAGGCAGAAGCAGGCAGACCTTCCTGAAGATGTGGGAAGCAGTAAATCCTGGCTCACAGCAGAGGGCTGGCAGGATCCCTCAGTCCAGGCTGGTGGCTCTGCCTGCAGGGATCAGACATGCCTGTGCCAGAGAGGACCTGGCCGGGCTGTGTGTGCACAGGGACTGCTGCAGCACTCACAGCACATTTAACATGGGAAATGCTGGCCTTGATTTTGGTCCTGATGGCAGGCAAGACCCGAATTCCGCTCAAGAACTCGCAGGAGAAGCAGCAAGGTCAGAGAGAAGAGACAGAAGCTGCAACTGCTGCAGGCACTGTCAGGCAGTGGGTTCCAGCTGACAGGCTTCCATTTTTAAGAAGCACAAGGGCATTTTTAACATAGTTTTGTAAAAGTAATATTTCTGCCTTTCCTTATTTGTTCACCAGGAAACCCATTCTACAGCAAACCAGAACAAAACTGGGAGGAACGAAGTAGGGGAAAAAAAGGAGAAAAGAAAGGAAAACCCAGTCAAGCTACTGCTAATCATATTAATTTATATATGTTGTCTAAAATTAGCATTTTTAAGCATTCATTTTCTTTCTTCAAAAAAGACCACATCTCTCCAGGACCCTCACCATGTCCATTGTTTTTATGACAGGCAGTAGAGATAGGTACCAATTACTTGGCTCTTATTTAGTGAGTACTCCAAAATACTTTGATGCAGCAGCATTGTAAATTCTCTGTAGCAGCTAATTGTCTCATTTTAATTCATTTTTAATGAGACACCTGGGAGAGTGAAGAAACATCACAAAACCACAAAAATCCCAGAATACTTTTGAATTGGTCTCCCAATCTCTCCTTATTTCTGCCTTTCCACAAAAGGACTTTTTGGTACTAGCACATAAAGATGCAGCTTCGCCCAGCTGTGTGACAGCACTGTTCCCTGTCACTTCATAACCTTCTCCAACAGGTGAGGGAGGATGGTGGTAGTACCTATAAAACACCATGGAAAAAATCCAGAGGGAAGTCTCTGGTCTTCAGATGTTCTATATCCTCATCACTGCTGTCTCTCTACACAACTGAGCCACATTTGTCTGTTGCCAGCAGGCTGCAGAAGGAAGTGCAGGGTTCTGAAGGAAGGGTGGGGTTCTTGCACATCATCATTTGACATGCAGATGTGACTCTCAGATAGAAAGAAAAAAGGTGGCAAAGAGGTATATTTTCTTCATCAGCAGCTGATTAATTGCATACTTTTTTGTGGAAGAAAAAATTGTGTCCTCTGACAGTCCCCGGCATGGTTTCCTCACTTAAGAAACCCTCTCAGCTCTCACTCGCATGGCTCAGTGTTACGTTCTGTGCTAATATCCAGATTTTATTGACTCAACAGGGGAATTAATTCCAGTAAGACAGAACTGCCCAAACTCTATCAGCAGTTTGGCTTCAGCAAGTCCCTGTCACAGCATCCCTGGTCTCTGCTGCTGTGGGAGGGAAAAGGAGCACACACCAAGGCAGCCCTTAACCAAATCACTTGAGGAGCTCCTAGATCAAAACCAGGACTGCCAGTGGAGAAAGAGCACTGGATATTGAGAAATATGTGGGGATGTTGTCACTTTAATTAGAAAGGTACCTGTGGTGGCAGATTGGTGGTGTGGTAAATCCACCGAGAGATTTACCATAAATTGAAAGGCGCACCCAATGAGCTGTGCAGTTTCACTGAGACATTCCCCTCTCAATTTTGGTAATTAGCTGTGCTCTTCTGTTAGCGCTGTGATAATTATTACCAGGTGAGGTCTGTCAGGAGCCACAGGGCGGTGTGGCTGTCCACAGCCACCACAGCAGTGATCATCCCTGGAGCAGTGTCCCCACGTGCCCCCAGGGTCAAAGTCTGGAGCACTTCTTGCTGGCTAAGCCCTATCCTTGCCCTGCATTTATCCTGGCATTCCTCATCTTTAGCTTTGGTGAGGATCTGGTGAGTGCTCAGGGCTGTGGAAAAGCCCACAGGTTTCAGCAGTAGCTGGAGGGCAGCTGTGGATGCTGATTCTGTGGCACAGGCAGCAGATATACCCCCCTGGTTAGTGCTGGGCTGCCCAGATGCCATAGCCTGCAGTCACTGACTGGCTTCAGCAACAGAGAACTCTGGTCCAAGCTCAGTTTCTTTGATCTTTAACAGTATAATGGCATTTAATACTATTAGTATACCAAAAAACTGGCTGCTTCTTTTATCTACATTTCAGCTGCTTTAATGCATGAAGGAGCCTTGCACATTCAGAGTGCTGGGACCAGGGGCGGGTTGATTGCAGCAGAAGAGCTCTCGAGCCTTTGGTATGGGTATGGTGGAGCACCCAGCACAAACACTCAGTGGTTTTATCCTCCTCAGCTGCAAAACTCCCCTTCAACTTTGCTGCTTCTGGGAACTGACTGAGGGTAAGGTGAGCATAGAAGGCTGCCAAGCTGCTGAATTTGTTTGCAGGGGTCATGCTGTGACCATACAGTCAGGGAGAGCGCCACTTTTGGGAATGAGCATTCATGTACTGAATCTACTGTTACAGAAAAAAACCCTGAAAATCCCATAGCATTTAAGAACTCTTTGTTGATGAGATTATTTTGACAAGAACTCCAGGAAACTTACTTTCCCACTGAAAACCCATTTTCAGGCTATTTTTGTCTTGATTGTATTTCATCTCCTTTTTTCAGATGGATTTTTTTTTGCCACAGATGAGATCCCAATTTCTTTTCAGACTTGGACAATGGTGCAGTTGAAGAGAGTGACAACAACAAGCTGCTTCTCGAACTATTACACAAAAGACTTCAGTCAGGATATTTACAATAAATACAGGCACCAAGTGTGGGGCTCCCATTTCTTGGCAGCATTGCTTTACCAGATTTTTCTCTGGAAGGAATCTATTACATCAGTGGCCTCGGGAATGTATATTGAGATGGTTTAATCAGAGTTGAAAATCACAGCACAGAAAGGGGCTTCAGTTCTCCTGGCTGGACATGATGTCCCCAGTTTGGGAGCTGCTGAGAAATGTCACTGATATCACACAGTCTTTAGTTCATCTCTGTCCAGTGTTAAAATGGCTGGTGGCAGCATCATGGCCCTGACTCAGCAAAGCACTGAAGCACATGCTAAACTTTAATTTCTTCAATTAGACTTAAATACATGCTTAGGGCTGAGGATATGCCACAATACCCACAGAGATCACAGTGCTGTTCAACAAGTAATTTGTTTTGGCCAGTGAATCCCTCTGTAGATAAAGGTTTTGTCAACTTTCCCGTGCTCCTGTCTGTTGTTTGGATCTCCCTGTTGTCTGTATCCCTACATTGCCAGGCAGTCTTTCAGGACACACCACTTCCTCCTCATTATATGTTCATACAACATCAAGTACAAATAGGGCTGTAGTTTCTATAGTTTTCATAACACCAATAATTACAACAGGTATGGATTTAAGCATGGGCTTTATTGTACTCCTAAATGGAGGTGTATATTTAGAGGCTTTATCTTTCTTGTGTTTTCCTCCATGTGTGAAATGGGTCTTTACCCAACCCAGCTTGCTTTAGGTCCCCACAAGGCAAAGTGTCTGTGGGTGGAATGACATCTATTTGAAGGGAACAGTATTATGTGAGGAGTAAAGATTAAAAGGTCTGGAAAACTTGTAAGACTTCAGCTGACATATTGAGTAATGCCAAGGCTGTGGCCAAGTTCCTCTGTGGCTTGGAAGCTATGGAAATGGAGAATGTTTCTGCAGTAAGTTAATCTACTGATAAGAACCTAAACCAGAGTTAATTACAGAGCAGGTTCAAGGGAAAGCTGGGCTGAGCCTGCAGTTATTGCATCAGTGACACAGCCTGAGGTTTGGAAAGGAGAACAGAACACAGGCAGGTGACCTGGGAGAGATGGGCCCAAGCCCACTCTGCTCCAGCAGTGTCAAACTGATTGTCAGCAGGAGCAGATCCAGGCTGGAAATTCTCAGTGAGTTCCAACAAGTGTGGAATCGGCTGCCTCATTGCGTGAGAGCTGTGGGGGAATGACAAAGGTGGATCTAACTCATCATCCAGGGGCAAGTTCTAACACTGCTGGACAAACATTTTGCTGAAGGGTCTTTCTTAGCTATCAGGTTTTTATCTGAATTCTGTTGACTGCATTCCTTGGAGGAGGAAAAAAGCCTGCAAGGGCAAACCCTCACCCAGACAATTGTATGTGTTTGATTGACAGTCGTGTACTTTTTTGTTTGAAATTAGATTTTTCAAAGGAGTAGGGTCAAGGGCTTTTTCTTGAAGAAGATCAAAGGTTACATCCTTTGCTCATCTAAACCAACTTGGCTTCAGTGACTCCTTTGTTGATTTGTAGCAGCTGAATGTCTCTACCAAAAATACAGCCCAGACATGGAATCAGCAGCACACCCATGCCTGCTTTCCAACTATGAAATAAAACATGATTCATAACCCAAGCACAGAAGTGGAATGCAAAAAGCAAACAGAACACAAGGTGAAAAGTAATTATATTCCCTTAATTGCAGATTTAAAAAAATGTAACGCCAAAAATTGCTCATGAGAGTCTTTTCCTTTAAAAATCTGCAAAACATGAAGGCAGGCTCTTTATTGAATCCTGGGTTTTGCTAGAAAAATAAATATTTTTGTAGGAATTATTGAAGCATACATCTGATTAAAATCTTTAAAAAATGCACTGTAAATGTAAGAGCTATTAAGCTGGTCTAAAATATATAAATCATATTCAAGCTGAAAGGAGGTAAATAATCCATTGCTACAATATGATTGCCATTGGCAGAAAATAAAATGATGTGGAATTATGATAAATAGTGCAGCCAGTAATGGAAGCTATGGCCAGTATTCTCAAAGGAGGCACCACCCACAAGGGGCAAGTAAAGAAAGTAGTAAAGTAAATAAAGTAGTGGCAAGACTGGAAGTACAAAATCTATTTGGTAAACCACAGGTTTGAATGTGGAGAGAGTTCTGTTCTGATGGCTGAAATCACAGCATAGAGTAGCAGTGTGGTAGCAGAATTTCATCTAAGTTGACATTCTGATTTGTTACCATTTTCTCCTGCTGTGAGACAGGCTGAAGGGGATGGAAGGGGTGTGTGTGCATTGGGGCAAAGAGTATTCTCCATTTCAGCCCAGCCTGGAAGGTGACAGTTTGCTTTAATTAGTTTTAACTGGTTCAAATTATGTAAACATTGATTTTCACACTTACAGGTTGAGTAAGTAGATACTGTCAAAAGAAAAATTAAAAGAAAAATGAGTGCATAAGAGTAGAAAGGGCTGGGCAGCAGAGAGGAGAAGAAAATAGAAGAGCTCTGTGAGATGAACACAGGAGCCACCTTCACCAGGTATTGCTCCATATTAGTATTTTCTGAGTGAGAACAGAAAGTTGTTTTGATTTTTGCCGCAGAAGATGTTTAGGTTCGATGTCTGTGATGGAGTCTGCATGACTTGAGAACCAGCAGAATAATACTGTGTGTGTCCAATATCATAAAACACAATTTATTTGCTTTTTTCCACCAGAACACACTGTGTTCCTGTGGGGGCATAATCTTAGAGCTCAATGTTCATGCTGGCTCTGAAAGCTTCTATTAAGACAGAAATCTCCCAGATAATAGAAAACTGTCTCAGGCCCATTCTCTTGCACATCAGGCTCTGTCTGTCCATTTGGGAGTTTATAGCAAGCTCATCTTCGCAATAATAGAGAGACTTTAAAAAAGGTCTTCAAAGGCCAATGATTTCCAACAGCATCCCTGTTTCCTTCCTCTACTGTTGTCTCTTTTTCCTCCCTCGCTCTGACAATCAGTTGCCAGTACTGGTAGAGAGAGGGATATTGCACTGGGTTTGGAGGGTGGCAGGATGACTCAGTGGGAAGGTTAAACTCAGAGTCCTGAGCAAAGCCCACTCTGCCAGCAAAGCTGAAATCCCCCAGGAGCAGCATTCTGTGTCTCCACATCTCCCCAGGTGCAGCCAGGCTTTCCCCAGAGGGGAACCTACTCCTGCTTTTCCCAGAGGAGGGGATTACAGACCTTGAGCTCTTTTACAGAAAGATGAATAAATGAAAGAGGAAAGAGGAACAGAGCAGGCAGCTACGTGACATTACTTTTTGATTTAGTCATCCAGAGTTACAAAGTGATAGTAAACACTGTTATCTCTATGTTCTGGGTGGGTGTGAAACATAGCTTTAAGGAAATACTCAAAGCTGTTATTGGCTCACTTTGTGCTGTAGACTTTTCTAATAGAGCTGAATTAACTTCTCACTTATCACAGAAGGAGACCAGGTTTATTTAATATCTAAAATATTATAATATATTTAATATCTAAAAATATTTGCCCTAACAGGTGGCAACACTGCCTTCTATCAGGCAGTGGAGAGGAAAAACACAGCCTGGGTTTTTTGTCTGTTAGCTTTAACATTTTTCATAGCCAGTATTCAATTAGTCAGCAAGGTTAATCTTTAGCCAAAGCTCAGTGCAAGGGCTGTGTTTCTTTCCTCCTTTCTGCTGGAGATCCTTGTGCATGGAGCCCTGAGTTTGTACATCCATAGAGGGAGGGACTGGCCTGGGGAAAAGGCGAAGCTGTGCCCTTGTCCCCCAGATTGCCCCTGAGCAGGTAAGGTGAGGCTGCCTTAGCACATCCCCTCTGTCACTGTGCTTCCCACTGACCCAAGCCTAGTCCAAAACAACAGCAGCCCGAGCCAAACCACCAATGATGTTATATTTGCTCTTAAATATCAAGCTGAGGAATTTGCTCCAGTCATGTCACTTCCTGTGCCAAAATCGAATTTCAGCAGCCTCACAGTCTGCACCAGTCAGAACTGGCTCTTGGTGCAGTTCTGAGTGAGTTTATTGCAGCTCAAAGCTGTCAGGAGAGGCAGAGCAGAGACACTTCAGGAAAAAAAAGTAATAAACAGCAGTCATACTTCACACATGAACTCATTATTTTTTTTTCTGAAAAATAAAAAAGCTTGCTAAGCTTCAGAAGAAAGACTCCAGATTGCGAACTTCAGATCTCTTCCCAGCAGAGTTCCTTTATCCTGCCCCAGACTGAAACGCAGGCGTGAGAGCACAGGACAGCTGAGATGGGATCGCTCCTTTTCCTTTTGTTATGTGGAAGTTAAAGGCAGACCAGGTGAGGGCACTTGATTTGCCGGTGCATTAGTCAGCCAGGGAACTTGTCCTCTTGCAAAACAAAACCACTACCAACAATAATCCAGCTCTCCAAGGAACATGCCAGGGAATGAATGCAAAGGCTGGAGACTGAAAGACAAGTTGAGAGGAGGGGGAACACTCTCCTCCCTTTGACATGAGCAAAACACTCACATCCCTCACCCCACAGGGCACCGTGTCCAGGTCCATGAGAAACCTGTGAGCAAGGCTGCACAGAGCTGGGCAGAGGGGCTAAAGCACCTCCGCTTAGAGCTGCACTAACCCCAGCACCTGGAAAGCTCCTGTTGGAGAGCTCGGCTAAAATGAGGTGAGAGAACACCACCATTCTTGATTGCACCGTACGGACCTGTGCCTTTGCATCTCAGAAACGCATTTGGGAGTTTGTATTTCTTGACACTTCAGAAAAATAATGTCTGCACGATATTGTTGGTTACATACAGATGCAAAACACTGAGCAGCAGGAGAGGATTTTAAAAAGCTCTTTACAAGAATTTGTTACAGGTTCTCTAAGCAAGGAGGATAACTGGACTATGAAATAACCAGTCACTACAAAAGGATGCAGAGAGGCCAAAATCCTAGCAGTGGATTTTTATCCGTCCAGGCAAACTTGAAAACACGGTCAGGGAAAATTAGATTGGAAGTCTTTGGTTTTGGTGCTGAATCATGTTTTTAGAGCTAAAGCATATCCAATAGGGAATGAAGCTGTATGAAACTTAAAGGCAAACTGCACCAATAGAGAAAAACAACCCCCTCTAAAAGGTAGGTCAGGCAGACAAGATAGTTTTCCAAAGAACATTATCCTGTGATTAATCTACATGATGTTACTTATTCCCAACAACATACAAAACTTCTATCTGCATTATTTACAAAGTCCACAGCTATTTGGTAAACAAGACTTAAGAAGTGTCAGCTGTAAGGGCCTCCTGCTTTGAAGACAAATAGACAAGCAGACAAAGAGTCAAGGAAGGGCTCCAGTGTTTCAGCTGCGTGGCCGAGAGCCACTTCTTTGTAGCATATGGCGCACACTAACAGGTTTATTTTCCCCGAGGAGGATGTATAAACTGTCTGCAACTGCTCTTCACACTTGTCACTCTAAGTCAGATAATTCTTCCAAGGCATCCTGCCGAAACAGCCCCCAAGTCGGAGCTGAACAAAGAATTTGTGGAGGCCTCGCAGGTTGCTCGGGGAGCAGAGGCTGCAGAGCCCGAGTGTGATAAAGCATATGGGGAAGCGTGTCAGGAACGCCGACAAAGGCGGGCGGACCAGGCCCGAAATGAGAGCAATTAAATGAGGAGGGGCAGGGCTGGAGGGGGGCACTGCTGGGAAGCGGAGTTAAATTGGGGTCAGGGAAGAGAAGCAGCAAGTGGCAGCATGTCTGTGCAGCTGTCCCAGCCCTGCTGCCGGCCCAGCCCCGCCAGGTCCCGGCTGCAGCCCCTGGGCTGTGCCTGCGCCAGGCAGCGCCGCTGGGTGCGAGGGCTGGCCAGCACCTGCTGCCAGCCCCACCGAGCTGCAGCCTGCCCCGAGGAACATTACACACCGTGATTAATATGCACAGACCAAAGCGACTGGCAAAGATAATTACACAGCGAGTCAATTGGCTGGCAAAGTTAATTATGCAGGGAGTCAAATGAGTGGCGAACCGAGTGACTGAGGCAGAATAAAGAAACATTTGGCAGTGACAAATGGCAAAACAAGTTGCTCAGACAGGGGGTCAAGCGGGCTGGCCGCTGGATGCGTTCTTGCAGCAGAGGCTGCGTGTGTCGCTGGCACCGCGCCCGGGGCAGGGCGGGGCAGGGCAGGGCAGGGGCGGCACAGCCCCGGCTCCAGCGGGGCTCGCACCTCCGCCTGCCTCCGCTTCAATTACCCCTAACCCCGAGCCACTCAACTTCCCTCCGCCTCAGGACAGAGCGCTGTCCCCATTGCGCCACACCAGGAAGTGTTTTGCATTCTCTCCAGCCGAATATTAAGCAGACGTATCGACCCGGACAGCAGAACTATTAACTGAGCCGGGAGCGGGCCGTGCGCCCCGGGGCCAGCGCCAGCAGTGCCCGCCCAGCGCCCTCGGGAGCTATCGGGAAAGGAAAGGTTTTCCTTCTGCCATTACCAGTCCAAAGCAGGAAAACCCCGCTGACTCAGACAGACAAGTTTCTACTACGACAGACTATCAAGCCACATTTTATCTGCCAACCAGCTAGATCTACTTTTCCTGACTGTGAGCAAATGTGTCTTTTTCAAGGACGTAGTGGAAGATGGCACAGAGCTTTGAGATCTCTTTGAGAAATGTTACATACTTTATTTCCATACATATTATATTATAAAAACAGTAAGAGCCCTGAAGTGACCTGTAAAGGGCTAAGGGGAAGCTGGTAGATCTAACCTTTTTATTCCTTACAGGGTATAACCAAAGCAAGAAGCATTGAGATGCTGGAGTGTTTGGGACTGTTCCTTGCTTTCTTCTACAACAGATAACTTACATGAATGCCAGAGCCAGAGCTCCCAAAAATTATGTTATGCCGAGAAATTACTGAGAAAAACCACTGAAGAAAAGAGAATGTCTAATCCTCACATCTGCAATAGTTTTGGTTTGTTAGCATTTACTTCATTCTGCTGGCCAGTTGGCATGGCTGGACAATGAAGGGCTTTGAGACCACACCTGCTAGCAAAGCCCAGGTATCTATAATGCAAATTTACACACAAGTTCTCCAGTAAAATGAAAGAAATTAAAGTCAGCTTTTGTTAATTGCCTACAAAAATAGTTTTCCCAAACTACACCTAGTGTTTGCCAGATAAATTCTGCTCTTTGCATGCAACACTTTCATATCTGACTCCACCATTTCATTTAAAGCAGTGTATTTGTTCTGAGTTATGCTACTAAAATCATGAGGAAAAAAGGGAAATAAGGAAAGGCAACACCGGGCAGCTTAAAACAAAGAAGAACAAATAACAATAGCAGGGAATCAATGTGGTACATGAAAAATAAGTCCTTTCTAGGTCACGCTCAAATTTGCATTAATGGCCTTCTTGTCAAATTATCCCAGGGGAACTTTGGATTAGCATGCAAAAGAAGCATGATACAAACTAGAGCAGTAATACTTGTTTTATTTACCAGACCATTTTTTCCAAAGGAACTAAATATGAGAATTTTGGGGGATCTGGCTTTCATCTTTTAAAAAGGAAGCACAGTCAGGAAGAGCTCACTGTAATTAGCAGCTAGTCAAATAACACATAATTCCTCTCTGTATTTACTCAGCAGTGTGTACTTTAATCATGGCAAATATTAAACTGACCCTAGCCACCTCCTTCTATAGACTGGCTCAGGAGCCCATTTGTTCAGTTCTTGGATAAGCTTTTAAGAAAACAAATGTTACCAAGTGCATTTAAAAGTAAACACAGGGTATTCCCAAATCTGTGTCTGAAAACTTATTTGATAAAAAAGATAGTGGAAGAAAAAAAAAACAAAAAAAAGGAGTCATAAGCGTTTAATCTGCCAGTCCAATGTGCAATAGAGTTGAGGTGGCCACCTAAGGGCTGTTGCTGTTGTTCTGGAGGAGCAGGGTGGGAGCAAGATTTGGGAATCAATGGAGATCCTGGCTTTTATTATTGTCTGGTGTGCCAGTGAACAGTGAGAAACCCCAAATTCCTGCTGCTTCAGCAGATCGTGTGGGACACCCACCCTGTGGGGTTTTGGTTCACACACTTGATCAGCATTCAGTGAGACCTTTGGCCCTCATTGTCTTCCCTTCTCCCCATCTGTACAGGAAGCATTTACTGAGGATGCTCCACATCTCCAGGGCCGGCAGGAGGTGGAGTCTGGAGGTGGTTTCACACTGCAGCCTCGGGTCAGGGTACCACACATCGACTCAGTTCTTATTTAGCAAATGAGTTAGGGTTTCCTACAAAACCAACCTCCTTGCACACAAAGGCAGCCTGGAGATAACAAATGGACTTTTGCACCCAGCTCTGCAGGGTGTGTGAGCACACAGACATAAAGGTTGTCTGACCTCTTAAGGAAGTATCACTCATGTCATCAAATCTCTGCTGTCAGAGCAGGGAACTGCACCAGAAAACCTTTTCTCAAATGCTGGAATCTCAACACTGGCCTAGCAATATATCAAATACAAGAACAGTGCTATTATTGTTACTTTAGGATGAGAAAAGTGAAACAAATCTTTTGAATTAACAGTCATCTTTACAAATAGCCCAGAGCTGTCAAGTTCTTGGACTTCCTTGAAACTCCTCTGAATTTTAAAGCTCATCAGGACTTTGCAGCTGGAGTGGGAGTAGGTAGTCCAGCCCAGACACTGCTATAGGAAAGAAACTCAACAGGGTGAGACAACAGACACCAAACTGCAGCTAGCAGAAAGTATTTACACACACTTCATGGAGTCACGGGGGCATGAGGTACTGGAAAAATCATGCATTTAAGGCACCCAGGGCAAGAGACAAACAAATTGCTAAAGTCATGGTTTTTATAGATGGCACCTACAGTGAATACAGTTACCTGTTTGCATCCTGGTATTTTCAAGTGCCAATTTTCAGAATTATAAGACCCACATATTAACGTGGTTTGATCAGCAGTTTTACACTGCTCAGCCATGGCTGCTTTCATTATCTGCCACCCATCTGTACTGTTGGTATGCTTGGCTCTTTTACAGTGTTGATCATGTCTGATTTAACATGCCAGGTTACATTAACAGCTCTGAAACCCAAATGGCCACACAAGTCCTGGAAAAGCGGTTGGGCTGCATTTGCTGTTGTTACACTTTATATTCCCCTCCTCACTGTCACTAAATCCAGCCAGAGAAGCACTTCTAGGGGGAGAGACCATTAGCCACCAAACACCCCAGGGCATCACAGCAGTCCACAAAGCTGATACTTTCTGCCAGCAGACCAGCAGCTCTAAAATGTGCAGAGTTTGTCAGGTTTCTGGGCACCCCTCCTCCCCCCAATTAGTCATACCAGTGACTTCTCTGTACAAGGAATTAGGAAGAGGGGAAAAAAAAAAAAAGAGCTTTTCCTCTGGCTTCAAATTTAATGAAAGGCTTAAAAGTTCAGTGAATTCAGAGAATGTAACCTTTGGGGTTCTCGTGAACACAATGAAAATAATAAGATAATCTAATGTTTCTTATACAAATATATCTCTTAAAACTCTTACAAATTTTAGCCTTTTTGGTGCAAAAACTTAAACTAGAGGCAGATTAGAGTCTTGTCAGCTTACTAGAAGATTAAATAGTCTATTAATCAAAAATCAGATTAACAACACTTTGTTAAGACTAATTATGTGAGGAAAGCCAGCTTCTTGTTGCATTGCCAAAATATTGGATATGTATTTTTTTTTAATTCGTTGCATCATTTTAAACCAAATGTTTTGGCAGCTTAATTAGAGGCAGGTGGTGCCGTTGCCATAATTACATAGAATTCCTCATATTTTTTCATCATGCTTATTAGAGCCCTTGATTCAGCATGAAAGGGAAGCATCCTGGCCAACCAAATATTGCAGCAGTTTTTATGGGAAATGCAATGCACCTCTACATGAGAGCTGCCTTGCTTAGAGGATGCCAAATATTTATTTCAGCTGTGGGACAATACTGCCTTTTCCTGTAGGAAACAGTTAAATGAGACTAAAAGCTCTCAACCCCAAATGAAACCCAAACTCTGCAGTGAATGGCAGCATTCCCATTGACTTAATTGGGACCAAAACCCAGCTGGCTTTCCTGAGCAGGGTAAGACTGATTTATATAGGATGGATATGGGACAAGTCCACAAATATAAGTGAGATCAGAACTTGGCTCATTAATCTCTCGGGATTTGGGCTGGCTGTAGCCAGGGAAAGCAGAGCTGGATGTGGTTTGCAGGACAGCTCAGGATCACAGCCCTCAGCCCACTCAGCTCCAAAAGGTGATAATGTTTTTTTCATGTGGTTCTGATAGGGTTTATACTGCGGCTGTAAGTAGAGTGGTCATGTTCAGTTCAAGGTGACAGAACTTGATTTACCTTACCTTACTGCAGACTCATTCACCTACATCTGAAAAAACTGATAGAGCTTCAACTGCTACTGCCACCTTGACAGATCTCTCCAGTTAGAGCAGTCCTGATTTGGTGCTGGATTGCACCAGCTGGCACAAAGGGGGAACTCAGATCTCATGCCAGGCACAGGGCTGATTTTTCAGAGTGACAGAGCACTTGTAGATGGCCAGGTTACAGTCTGTGTGTCCCTGGGAGTCAATTGACCTCTCAGCCTTGGATGGTCCTTCTGGTCCAGGGAAATTGTATCATGGCACACAAAGGAGTGGATCAGTCTGTATCACATCACAATTTTCAGCACCCCAGATGCAACTCCATTCAAAGTCCTGGGTTAACAACCCAGACTGACACCTCTGAACACACAGCATGCACCACAGCTGAGCCTCACTGGAGCCGAGCTAAAAGATAATCCGTATCTGCATTTTTAACACCTTTGCCCCCTTCCCATTTCTACCATCTTATTTTGTCCAACCACACAAATTATTTTATGATTGTGCCTCTCAGAGTGAGCTCTGGAGTCTGTGTGTAGCTCATGTGTGGAGCTCCCTCTGATCTGGATATGATCTTCCAGTATTAGAGAGCTATTAATTAAAATTAGTGCTACAGAATGTAAGTAATAAAGTTCTTCAAGCACAGCATTTCCCTTAAGCCTTGTCATTTATCCCTGAGATCTTACACTGCCTGTTCAAAGTTAGTGACAGGACTCAAGTTTCCATCTGTGCTGGACAATTTCTTGCTGATCTTAAAGGTTTTAGACCATTCAATCCATGCAGCTCTGCTATAGGGAATGGGGCCAAGACAATGTATCTCAGAGAGCAAACCAGGAAATTCACTGGGGGAAAACACCCAATCTCCCATGACTTGTTGGTCATTTGGGAATCAGTTTGAGGAAATCAGTGCTGTACTTCCCTCTACTTTGAATTTGGAGCCCACATCCCATGTAGGTAAGAGAGACAGCAGCAGCAGCTTAAGTGTTATTTTGATTCTCCCATCCCAGACTTTTTCTGTGGGTCTGATTCTGTTGGTGCAGAACTGATGGGAGCTCAGCTTCTATCAGTGTTTTCCCAGTTCATCTGGGCACAGTGCAGTCTTAAAGAACTGTGAATAAATTCCAGTGTAATCAATATATTTTACCCCCCGTTCTAATGCATGCAACAGTTTTAAACCCTTGTGGCTAGTGTTATATTTAATGCCAATAACCTAGCAATAATCATCTTATAGCTGTAGTTTCAATGAAGTACTTAAGAAGTCATTAAGTCTCATAAGGTGCAATCAACTCAACAGCCTGAGTAAAAGTATTACAGATTATCAGTTTTTAGGGTGTTTTCTATATACATAGCTAATAAATCCTGAAAGGTATTAGAAAAGACCAACAACAAATAAAGATTATGAGACTATAAAATACATTATTTAAGATATTTTTGTAACTAAAAACGCAACAAGTATATCCTGGTCCCTCATGTAAACTCTGAAGCCTGCAATAAAGAAAAAAATCTCCTAAAGTCTGGGCTTCTGGGTTTTCAAGAAATAGAACTTGGTGGCAGCATTTACCTGAAATGAGTGCTCAGCTAAAGAGAAAAGCAAGACCGAGGGCTTGAGACCGAACCTTGTGTTGTTTTTCTGCAAAGGGAGAAAGGATGAAAGGACAGGATTGAGCAGTTGTCAGAATCACAGCTTGTTCTGTATTTCTGCATTTCTGTTTTGGACAGACTCCAAGCTCCAAATGAAAATACTCTGCCCTACAATACAAGGGAGTTTTAATCCACCCCAAATTTAGCAGCCATAGCATCTTTTCCTCTGTGGCAGTGAGCATTTAACAGAGCACTGCCGCAGTCATTTCTGTCTTTTCCAAATTCACCACTCTGCAGGGGAAATCTACACGTTTCATTTTTATTATTTCCCAAATGAAACACAGGGAGGTTTCCCCAAGGGAGAACTCACCGCTGGTCGAACGAGCTGGCTGGTTGAGCTGAGGAGGGATAAAAGCACAAGAGGAGCCGCAGTGCCCATGGAAGGCTCAGCCCAGACACGCTGGCACAGCTCCACTCGGGTGCTCTGCTGGGGCCAGGCTGGCTCAGGTGCTCCCAAGCTGCTGTCTGTGCATCCAGCCCAGGCAGCTGAACCCTTCCCTCTCTATAAACACACAGCTGAATGCCTCCAGCCAGAGCAGCCACGGTGGGAAATGGTCAAAGCCAGCTTTGGGAGCTGGAACCGAGCTGAAACGCGACTGTAACTCCTTTAATTTCTTGGGAAGGGAGAAAGGAAACTTTGGTACTTAGTGCAATCACAGCTGGATGGCACATTCCTCACCACAGCATTTTGCTTGCCTTAATTACCCAGACTTTTTCTTTTTAAATTAAAGGTGTTTCCTGGAAATGAAAGACACAGCACAAGATTTGTTTGTAGATTTTAAGATGACACTTATGACAGTCATAGCCAACATAATGTAACAGCTCAGAAACACTCCACGTAAAGCTCTCAGCTCATTTGGACAACTGTACCTTTAAAATATTTTGAATTTGTCTGTAATTGATGGAGAATCCAGCCCCTCCAGAGACTTTGATCAGTCCCCCTAGGATAGCATATCTCTGTGTTCTTACATGGGACACTTTCCAGATATCAGTAATTTTTTATCAACAAGCACTTGGAAGCCCAGCCAGCAGTAGAGCTGACTTTCCTCGTGGAAGAGTCAGAAGCAAAAGCAAACATTGTGCCTAGCTCCATGACACACCCAAGTGAACCAGGATGTTCATTATCCCTCTGGCCACTGAGGTTAGGAACACGGCGCTTCCTGAAAAACCCCAGTTCATATGTCAGTGAAAGTTACTTGAGACTGATTCTAAATCCATAAATTACTTTAAACAAGAAGGATTCCAATAACAAAAATAATTTTTTACCAGAACATGTCTTGCTTTGCATTCACCAGGACTCAGAGGCTCCAGCTCAGCCCTGGGTCTTGAGGAGCATCTGCCCCCACCTCTCTCCCACCACTTGCAACTTATTGACTTATTTCTAGTTCTGATTTTCAGCAACCCCTGTAATGCTCTATGAAATACCTGTTTTTCCCTGGTATTATAACACCTACACTGTGTAAGGTTGAATGGAAAGTGTTTTTATCTAAAATCCAATCAAAGCAAAATGATCCCTGTCAGTTTTATTCACTCCATATTTTAAAGGAATAGAGGCCAAAGTGTGTATTTCTTTGGCAATTCTTACTTCTCCCTTGCCATCTTGAAGAGAATTGATCACTGCCACTCCACAGAGGGCATGGTAGTTATTCCATTAATTAATAGAATGTTGTTATCACTAGTATTCACCCTTTGATCATTCCCTATTGCCTTTTATTCTGTTTGATTCAAACTCCAGGTCAGTGACACTAAGGAGCCCAGGCTTTTCCTTGATGAAGGCTTTGTCACAATGGTTGCTTTTTGCTCCTGGTTTCCCAAGCCTGGAGTCACCAGGAACTCGTGGGAGGGTGCAGCAACCATTTTCCCTTCTGCTGCAACCTGTTGCCTCTCAGAACAGCCAGCTGAAGGAGTCACAGGATGTGTTTGATTATGAGTGAAGGTTATTTCTGATCCTGCTGCAGCAAGTGGTGCTTTAAACAGCCAAGGGGGGGAAGATCTTCACAGTGTGCTCAGTCCTGGTGTTCCACTGCACTGTTCAAGTCAAAATAAATTAAGGCCATCCTTGACAGTCTCTCTTTTTTCCTAATAATTTTCATTGCTGCTATCCTGGTCCAGTGCTTCTTGACACAGTTAATCGAAATTCACAGGACAAAAGTGTCCATGAGGGGTTCAGAGACAGCTGCTTGTTGGATAACTAGCACAGACCTGGCTGTGACAGAGTAAGCTCCTTCCCACAGCAAGGTGGTGTGGGGAGATGGGGAAGCTTCAGAGCTTTCTGTGTTTGCTGAACAAGGCTGTTGCTCAGCAGCTCCCTCAGATTGCAGGGGATGGACATTAGCTCTGCAGCCACAAGCTTGGGGAAGCATGGAGTCACCTTTGGCAGGGACTGCAGTCCTCAATATGAGAACCTGGGTGTCCCTTTACCAGTCCCCCAAGCCCTGGCTCTGCCTCTTTTATACTTCAAAGCCTTCAGCTGTACTTCAGAGGCTTTGACCCTACAATCCTTAATCAAGGAAATCAAAAAGAATTTTACTAGATTGAATCAAAAGCAGATTTACAGGATTAGACTGTAGGATCAAGAATTCAGATTGAAAAGGAGAAACTTTGAAGTAGTCAATGTACAGTAAAGAAATATATTTGTCCTTACATACCTGGGATGGGAATTTCCAAGATGTGTGATGCAGGAAGGCACCCAGATCCCACTGAAATTCCTGGGAGTCTGGCACGTAATTGCATTAGGGCACTTTAAAATCTCAGTCGTGCTTATTAACTGTCTGTCATAAAATTTAAGCTATATATTTGCCCTTCTGTTTTACAAGGCAATAACCCAATTAATGTGTGGATAAACCAGGAGGCCAAAGGGAATTGGATTATGTCTGAGGAAAACAGAGGAGCAATTAAAGTATCACTGTTCTAGGAGAGATTGAATTAACATAGTAATGAAAACATTCCTGCCTGTTTGGGAAATGGGGACTAGGTCTCCAGTTTTGTGTCTAGGGATTATAAGCAGCAAGAGCCCCTTGTAATACTCTATCAATTGACATCTCAGCCATCATTTCATTGCATGTGAGTTGGCCCAACAGGGAGATGGAAAGAGCAGGGATTTAAAGGGTCTTGTACTTCTTTCTGCCCCAAAGCTGTGCCTTCCCACCAACTTCAGCCTCCCTCTCACACCCACACCCAGCAGCTGCTGCTCTCCTGCTTCCAAACAGTATTTCAGGTTTGAGTTCAAGTGAATGTTTTAATTAACAGAGAGAAACTTCTACCTGGAGCTATCTCATTAAACAGGCGAATCCAACACTGGTGATGATTTGCCCTCAAAATGAAAATGGTGCCTCCAGGAAAACATAAGAATGTCTTACAAACCCACAGAAAACTATAACCATAATCCAAAATGCCTTGGAGTAACAGAACAGCCTTATTTTTCCCAGCCTGCCAAGCCTATGGCAAGCCTGCAGTTCTGGTCCACGGGCCTGTTTGGCTTTACCAAGTGTAAAAGTGCTCAATGGTTATTGCTGGTTTACAGCTTCCCTTCCCCTGTAGTGCCAGTGCCAGGGTCAGGCTCTCAGCCCTGACAGCAATATTGGTGTGCACAATGGTGGAAAATGAGTTATTACTCGGTGTAACAGGATGGCTCTGAAATCAGAGTGATAATGCTTAATCGTGTACTCTGCAGACTGTGCTCCCCAGAGTTATAAGGATGCAAAGCAGTGCTGGAAATACATTAGCAGAAAAAAGAAGAGCTTCCATCCCTCTTATGGCTTTGTTAAAACACTGCATTTTGTGTTATCCTTTTTGGCAGTGTGAGTTTAGTCCTGGGAATACTTAACAAACTGACAAGCTAACGAGTTTTGCCAATGAATAGGATTTCATATTTGAGGCTAGGGGAGGGTTTGTTTTAATTGAGGATTTTGATAAACCCATTTTCAGTTGTGTGTTGAAAAGTGCTTGCTTGTACACCAGCGTGGATTATTTGGTTGCTCAACCAGAAAAGTAGTAGCTGAAAATTACTACTCATACCCCAACATGGATTATTTTATTGCTCAACCAGAAAAGTAGTAGCAGTACTCCTGATCCCCTTGTGTTAGCAACACTATAGCAACCATACAGGGACTGGCTGTGATCACGTGTAAACTAGATGGCAATAACTTCTGTGTGTGGTTTTTCTTTCCTTGGGACTTTTTGTTTGTCAGGTTTGGGTTTTTAGGTTGGTTTTGGTTTTGGTTTGGTTTGGGTTTTTTTGTAAGGTGAAGACAAGCCAAATTTTAAGCCAGGCCACCTCTGTGCTCTTCTTGAGCAATGTTTTTGGTGTCCAGGCTCAATTGAGCATGTTAGGCTGAACATCAAAGCCAGTTTTATGGACTTGCCTACTCAACTGAAAGACATCAGCTCAACAAAATGCACTTCAAAGCCTAAGGACAATTTGTAGGTGAACAGCCCTCTTGGGGGATGTGACAGACTGGTCTGTATAGCTAAAAGATACGTTTTTTCTCAATTAGAATGTAAGGAAAAACTCTGATCTTACAGAAGTCAGGCTGGATAACTTAATGGCTTAATTCGGTCCCTAAAATATACCAGTATAATTTTCAAAGCCAGGAACATGAATACATGCCAGGATATTCTTTAGTTGCCTGGATATCGATACCTCTGCCTAGCAAGATATCAATATCCAGGCAATTGCCTAGCAAGGTGCATATCAGCCAAGCAATCTTAGGGGGTTTTTGCAGAGTTTCAGAGTTCAGGGTACCTCAAGGTGAAGGTCTGGTTACAAAGTCGTTGCCAGATGTCTCCTTTGACTCCCTGGCGTGACAGGGTCAGAGCAATGGGCTGTCCCAGCACAGTCTGTGGATCTGTGCCTGTGTGTTCATGCCAGAGGGGTGGGACAGGAGCTCAGCTCAGTCCCTGTGCCTGCTCCATCCCCACATCCCACTCGGCTTCAGTGGCATTAGCTTGACATAGCACGTGTACAAGTAAACCCAGAAATGCAAACTAGACCAGAATGGAGGCAGATTTCATGCTTAAAATCCAATCTAAATAAGAACTATAAATGAATAATACTAAAAGCCCAGGACAAACATTCCCATTAAATCTCCCACAGAATATGATGCATCTGTCAACAGACTTTCCCATCTGTATGCTGTTGGGAAATGAAACAGGGGCTTCTTGGGATCACAGGGCCTTACAGCTGAATGAATGACAGTCTACACTTCAAATATTAATAAATCCCCTTCCATATATTTAGCTCCCCCTTCAAACTCTTAAACCTATCCTCCTAATCCACACTGATTAACAGCAAAAGTGTCTTTAATCACATGAAATCTAATTGAATTGTTTCAATATCTGTGAAACAAGCTAATGTTGCACGCACATCAGCATTGCTTTTCAAATGCAAAGGTGTACTGCCACCTTTCCAGAGTGTCAGCTCAGATCTGCTCCCAGTGCAGGACATCTACTCCTGATTGTCCTGTTAACTTGTAATAATCTCACAAAAACTAAGACATTTCACTTAACAAATCTTCCTTGTTAACTCTATTTCCCAATAGAACCAACAGCTGAGAGAGCAACTCTGAAGGCAGAGGTCCTGCTCCCTGCCTTCCTTCAGCTCTGAATTCATTGGAATCTGTGCTGAGCCAGCTTTGGGGCAAGTCTGTCAAAACCAAACCCAACCAAACCAAACCAAACCAAACCCAACCAAACCAAACCAAACCAAACCAAACCAAACCAAACCAAACCAAACCAAACCAAACCAAACCAAACCAAACCAAACCAAACCAACTAAAAACCAAACCAAAGATCTTTTATTTGGCGGGGCGGTGGGTAGGAAGGGTTAATTTGCAGATGTATTTACAAAAAGATTCAGCTCCAGGCAGGGTCCAAAAAGCATCAGATCCAACCCAGCACAGGTAGAGAGAGAGCAGAAGGGAACAGGGCAGAGGCCAGGCAGACCTTTCCTGTTTGGCACCAGTGGGTTGGACTCATGGAGAACCTGCCCCTCCCTTTAGTGTGTGGCAAACACAATCACAGACATCCCAGGCACTTGCCCTTGTGCCAGTCTTGGTAGACAAACACGAACTGGTTCTTATTTGAGAGGACTTGCCATGAACAAGTGCAGCAGCTGCCTGTGTTCAGCCCCACAGTTCCTGTGATGATCCAATTGCAGCTTTCTTATCACAATGTTCTGAGCTGGAAGGGAGCCACAAGGATCAAGTCCAACTCCTCAGTGAATGGCCATGTGGGGATTACACCCACCACCCTGGTGTTGTCAGCACCAGGCTCCAACCAGCTGCACTCTCTCATCCCAGGACTGTGCCCTGCAGAGCCTGGCTGGGTGCTTCTACAGACAGACACAGCCTGAACTCAGCCCCTACCCAGGCCAGCAAACACCAGGACAGGGACACTTCTCTGCTTTAGGGCTGCTGGATTTGTCCCTCATACTTAAAGCTGAGCTGATTCCATTGGTTACACCATTTGGGAAGGCTGCAGGGAATGCAGAAGCACTGGGAGAAGCCGTCTCTGAAGATGCCTAACCAGAACTGTGATGGCTATTGAGCAATAAATATAGAAGCTGATTAATTTTTGAGGATAGAGAAGACTTTTTAATGCAAAATGTCCTTATCAAGACTGAATGTATCACTCACTGCAACCTAGATATTCGAGCACTTTATCCCGGTTTTAGCCAATCCCAGTTACTATGAGTACATCCATTATTCCTAAATATCCATCCAATTTGGGACCCAGTTGCTGCATGAGACCATTACCAGTGCAATTATTCTGGGCATGTGCACACCAGGTCCAGTGTCCCAATGCAGACATAAAAGACTGATGCTCATAGAAGCAGCCAAAGAAATTTTCTGCCTCATTTGATTTTTAAAGTGTGTAACAGGAAGATCTGAAAGGACATCTATTTTTCCTCAAATTGAAGTGCTTTTAATCTTCCTTGGAAAGATTCTTCAGATGCATTCCTTACTTTCTTCTTTGCCTCCCCTCCAACAGCTGCCCCTCTGCTATTTTAACAAGCTCTCAGTCTCTTAACACTTCATTGCATTCAAACATTTCTTAACAAGTGCCTAGAGAGAAAACAGGAAGAAGAAAAATTATTATTTTCAATCCAGTCCCTAGTCAAACTCTTACATTTTAACTGCACTTAAGACGAAATTCATTAGCAAATTATGGGTAAAGACTCAAAGCAACTTTCTCAGAGATGATTCCCTGCAGCCTGGTTATTGAATATAAACATTTGTCCTTTGAAAACACTTTTTAAAAAGGCTATTCCTCTACAACAGCAGCATTTCTCTTTAAATGGTTAATATTAATAATTCACTAGTACTGAAGGGATTCCAGCATTTTATTTCATTTTTGAGCTAGTGCTTTGCTTTTATTTTTAGAGGTTTAAGTCAGCCAGCATATAGCTGAGATTATGTTCGCAGAACAAGACTGAGATCATTCTGCAGTTAAGGCCCTACTAATACTCAGGAGCTGTAAGTTCAATTCTGCTTCTGGAGTACATGTGAGACCCTGGGGAAGTCATTTAATCAGTTTGTTCTCAAAGGCACGTTTCCTCCACCTTTTCTATTAGGTGATAAATAGAGCTTAGCAGAAAACAAGACTTTAACATACAAAGCAAAAGGCAACAACAAAAATTTCCAGGATCATTTTTGTCCAAGACCCCCAGCCTTTCAATTAAATTGAAAGCCTTTATTATTTATTCCATTTATATGGGATTTTGGAAGGGCTGGGTCCTCTAGAAAAGCAGGAAACAGTGGCCATTCAGACATGGATATTCTCTGTCAGGGGTCTGGGAAGTCAGGTAATTTCCACAAAACCACTCAGGTTTGACAACTGGAAAATTCCCCATTCAGGAAGAGTCTTGTGCACAAGCTCCACCTGCAAGTTCTTCAGGACAGAGATGAATTCTGAGTACCCAAATGTGTAGCTGTTAGCAAAGGGATACCTGCCTTTTGTTGATGCTTCCATATGCTAAATGATAGCATGTGTCTAATGAGGAACAGCTTCTTTCATATGCAGGATTTGCACCACGGAATCAGGAGGAACTTGTTGGCAGCAGCCTTTCATTTACACTGTAAAAGCTGCTGCTTCCTGTAATAATCAGGAGGGAGAGGAGGCAAGGCACAGCTAAGCTGATCCTCTCCCCCAGGTGCCCGTGCACACAGCACCTGCCACAGCAGAGGAGTCACGCGAGGCTGAGGGCAGAACTTCTCCAGAAAACCCACTGGAGCTCTCCTTGTACTCCACCAGGACCTGGAACACTCCTTGTGCTCTGCCAGGACCTGGAGCTCTCCTTGTGCTCAGGCAGGACCTGGAGCAGCCTCGTGCTCAGCCAGGACCCAGCAGGTATCTCTGCTGTGCAATAACAGCCAGTAAAGCACCATGGGGGTTATAACAAAGTTGCAGTGTAGGTGGGAAGGGCAGTTACAAGCTCAAGGAAAGTCGAATGAAACCTTGGTTGTTTTCTAGGAAAGCCCAGACACCTCTCAGCCATGAAATGATGCAAACAAAGGAACACTTTACTGTGTAGGAGAAAAAAATTAAAATTCTCATTAAAATAAATAAATAAGTAAGCAAATAAATAGATAAATAACATTTAGGCTGCTTGTGAAGATTCTTAGGTCCTAAATAAATTATTTTCTGCTCCTCTTAAAGATGTGATTGCTTTGGGAGTAAGAATATGATTACTGAATGCACTTGTTAACAGCTGTGAGTCAGCCTTCAGTGAGTGACCTCATAGTGATTTAACCTTCTTAATCCTACAGAAACCACCAGCAGGACAGTTTTGTTCATCAGCATCACCTCCAGGAGAGAAGGGGGAAGCCAGCTTGACAAGGTAGATGGTAAATAATGGCAGATCTGCCCCCATCTGAGACCATCTCTGCCTTTGATACTGAAAAATTCCTGGTACAACTGCCATTGTCACTTACAGCAGATGACAATTTTTTTAAAATAAATTTTGACACCCTGACAAACTTCAGTTTCAGACACGGAGTTGCAAAATAGTCCTGGGAGACTACTCCACACAAGTATAAATCTAATTATAACCTTGGCCTTGTCCAATTAGCTTTTAAAACACAGTTTTTAAACCACAGAATAAATTTGTTTGAAAGGAAAAGGATTTTTTAAATAACAAGATGTCTATCATACAATTTTAACAAACTTCACACAAGAGGATGCCAACACTTTTCTGAGCCATATGTGGATTTCTGTTGTCAGTTAAAAATCTTGAATACCCCATGCAGGAACTACTGAATAAAGCTGTTTATACTATAGAAGCAAACAGAAGAAATTTGGAGGGTTCTTTGTGTTTCATCATCATTACCAACTTAAGGCACTTTCAAACACATTAAAGTTTGTTATGTTCAAAACCCATCAAGTTTTATGAATAGGAACAGGCACAGATTTAATGTGATCTTTTGAGCCAGCACAGCTGTAGCTGACTGCAGAGCTGAGGCTCGTCAAGCCAAGAGCTGTCTTTCCATGTTGTGATTACACAGTGCCTCTCACCAGAAGTTTATCCTTAAACCCCTCACTCCTCTGATGGAGGTTTCACCTTTAGGATCAGTCTGGCACAGGACTGACCAGCCCCATTTTCCCCTGAAGCAAGTTCCTGGCACCCTAGTGTCCTAGGAAATATGAGGATTGAAACTTGCCATCACAGAAAAATCCTGAAAACAAGAAACTCCAGGGTGTCAGTTCCATCCCCATCATCATAAATACACAAGAGCAAGAGCCAGCACCACAGCTCACTGGAACTGAGAGCTGAATGCCACAATCCAGCTGCTTTGGCTGGTGGAGCCCTTTAGTATCTCTGGAATTCCCCAGGCACTGCTCTCTTTGGAGTGGGATGAGCCTGGGCAGCTTGTTTGTACTCAGCCCCACACTCGGCACACAGCATCCCCAGCACACAGAGCCAGCTCAGCTGTGATAAAACTCATCCACAACAGCAGCCAGGAATGCCACTTTCCTTCCACAGCTCGTTATCTGTGCTTCTGTTTTCCTGGGACAGCTCAGCTCATCCCTGAGAGTAGACCCAGAGTGCTGGCAGCACTGGGAGCTGCTCCAGGGGCACATTAAGTCAAAATCCTGGCAGCATTCGAGGCAGCTGCCCCTGCACTGATGGACTTTCCAAACACCAGAGGTTTTACAGCCCATGGTGGGATTTTAGCAGAAGCCACTCCCCTGCAGAAGTGCTCACATCAGATGTGGGGGCACATTTCTGCTGGAGCAGACAAGACTGAGGCTAAGCAGAGTTGTTAAAGGTCTCACCTTGTGTTTTGTAAAATGAGAGTAGTGGGATTAGCATCCTGGTCAATACCTGGCTCTGCTGACAGGGTTTTTCCTGTTCTACTATGCCCTGTGGTTTCTGGAGGATGTGAATGGGTCTTTCCTGTGATAGGCAGTGATTATTATCCCAAGAAAAGACTGCTTCTAGTTACCTTCTTGGGCTGTGTCTAATGTTTCTGAGATGCTGTTGGCACGAAGGTGCTTCCAAAACAGGAGCACCTGAGAGGCCATTTCCAGGTCTCCCACTGACATTTGATGTTCTTGGCCACAAACACTTCTCCCTCCACCATGGACCTCCTCTTCCTCCAAGGCACAGCTCAGTGCTTTGCCACAGGACTGCCCTTCCTCATGTCCCCACATCTTCACCTCCATCCTCAGAAATGCAGCTCCTGTGAACTTCCAGCTCAGTGTAGTCTGTCAGCATCACGGGCATTAAATGACAGTAATATACCAAGGGTTTTACACAGTACAGTGGATACTGCAGTTAAAGTTTAGAGTCACTGTTTCAAATTCCTCTCCTGAACTACAAAAATCCCTCCAAATATCTGCTTTTTAAAGAATTTTCACTAACAGCTTTCTTCCTTCCTTTAAAAAGGAATATTGATTTTTATCAAAACCTACTAAAATGCAAATCAATGAATCTTTGCTATTTTGGAGAATGATAGTTATGAGTTGACAAACAGTCTACTCGCCATCTGAGAAAGCTTGTCACAACACACATAAATTAACCCTCCCCCCACACAAAGTACAGTAATCTAAAAAATGGATTTTTCTTTTCTTCAACTACAGCCCATGGAGAATTATCTTCTTTGCAGAGCTTCTTGTGATGTATTGCTGCTCAATCATGCATGCACCTTTGAAACAGCATCACAAGTTCTTCCTGACAGAAAGGAATGTGTTCCTACTCCAAGGTTACCTTTGTTCAAAGTATACAATAGAAACTAGATGCTAATGAGAAAATAAATGCACAGCGCAGACTTTGGAAATGGCACTGCTGCAGCCATCACCTTGCCTGAAGCAATAAATTCCAGGCAAGCACAGACTATTTCTAAAATTTATCACCCCACAGACTAGCAAGCATTCATTGATTACATGTTTTTCTTTGAGTAATTGCCAATATCATTAATGTGTTCAAAATTACACTTAAAAAGAAAACACGTTCTGCACGCTTTTACAAAGGAGAATATGTTTTAAGAGCAAAGACTAAAATTTCTCTGCCAGAGGAGGATCCTGACAAGTCCCCAGCTATAGTTAACTGGGACAAGCTCAGTAAGGAAATAAAATCATCACTGAAGTGCAGAGCAGTGAGGTCAGGGAGAAGCCCTCCCTGGGCCAGCCACCATCATGTGGGACCCAAGTCCCCTCAGCAGTCCCAGCCAGCAGCCCCTGCTTGGGACCTCGTGGAGAAACAGCAGAAGCTCTGCAAGTGCTTCCAAAGCAGGAGAGACTCCATCTCCCACAGCTCCTGCACCTCCTAGTTGAAGTGGGTTGTGTTTTTCTATGACTACCTAATTCCCATCTAGTTAACTTAACCAAAAATTGTTTCGGGGCTTCCTTCCCCTTTGTTTGGTGCAGAGAAGCCAGAATAAAGCTCTCCTTAAGACCTGTTCCTACAATGGCATTTAACACTTAGGTCAGCACAGCCTTCCACTGAAAGCCAAGCCAAGGGCAGGGCACAGCAGTGGCTCCGTTCCCAGTTGCTACCAGGAACACCACAGTAAAAAAGCAAAGAGAGGAAAGCACCTTATTTTCTCCCTGCATTTCAGAGGTGCTCCCTGGTCTCTGCCACACCAAGGTATATCTGTACACAGCAGCCACATGCCTCCATCTGGCTGTCAAAGAATTGACTCTTAAGTAGTACAGAAGATACTTGTTAAAATTCCAGATCAAGCAGGCTCCTCACCTCAGGGAGAACTGAATTAACAATATTTCCCAGGGGAAGGGCCTGCCCTGCCTTCCTTAGGAGATTCTGGGAGTGCCCTTGGGTCAGTGAGACAGACACTCAGCAGAGAGAGGCTGTGTGGAAGCCCAACTTTGTAACTCCCTTTAATGACAAGGGCCCTTCTTGATTCTTCACACACCCTGCCCACTTCACCAGGGCTTACAGAATCAAAATGAGACCTGGAGTAGCATTTGTTGCACCTACCTCTGTCATATTTCTCACACTGCCACAGGATGTTTCCACTGAGATGCTTAAATCCTATCTCAAAGAGGCAGCAAAAACAGGAAAGCTCTGGACAGGACTGACAATTTTTTTTTTTTCTCCACACAGCATTATAGATAAGAAATAAGCTGTTCATTTCTCAATTTTCACAATTGCATGAATGCTAAAACCCTTTCATTTCTGAATATTATTATTAAACATGTCCTGAACAACTAATTAGTATAAAAAGAACAAACTAGCCAGTCCACAGTGCAGGTAAGAAAAGCATCTTTGTGGAAGAGGAACCTTAAGAAATCTAGAGAATATTAGATATATATCACATATTCTAAATTTAAGACTGAGTGTAGCTATTTTAATGTGGAACATTCAATCACTGCTCACCCCACAGAGCTTCCCCCATGGATTTGAGTTTGAGTAATGTAGTAATAACAGCATTACCACTTGTAATAGAAAGAATCATTACAGCATTATTTTCAAGAAATTACTCTTGCAATTAGCGATAATTCCCACATTCACAGTCAAATAAATAACACTTTCCCCAATAATTCCCACATTCAGTGTCAAATAAGTAACAGTTTCCTCTATAATTTAATTTTGCCTGTAATTCTAGGGTAAGCAGCTTCTATCACTGTGTTTTAATACACCTGTCTTCTCCTTTGTCTAAATAGTTCCTAATCCTCTACTTTTTGAAGAGTGCCATGTCTAGTCAGATAATTTCACAAAGATCAAACTACGTGGCCTGTCAGGTTAGCAGGCAGGTAAAAAACTGAATTCCTCATGTTTGACCTGGTTCTATAATGTACTCTAAATGGGAATCATGCCCTTCAGATGCATTTACAGCAGGAGAGGGATGATAGCTGAGGACAGTGTAAAACATCATCCTCTGTGCATCCAGTTGTTTGCAATGGCTACTAACTAGTCCTGGTGAGTAGCATCTCACAGGAGTGTTGCTGTGTAATTTCTGGGAATACATTCCCATTTGCAAGGGGACTCAAACTGCTCAAACTGTCAAGAAGATCAGCCCAAATTCAGAGTACAGGACATGGGAAGTGTTTTCACTCGTTCTGAGCCCACACTTTCCTCCAGGGAGCCCCAGTGAGGTTTTCCATCCGATTTTATCAGCCCTCCATCATGGGCTACCCCTTCCAGTGGAATATCAAAGAACAATTTAGACAGGCAATTTTATAATATCATAGAACCATTAAGGTTGGAAAAGACCTCTAAAATCATCGAGTCCATCCATTAACCCAGCACTGCCAAGGACACCACTAAGCCAAGACTCTGCATCTACACATTTCTTGAACGCTTCCAGAAACTGGATCCATGGATTCCACCACTTCCTTGGACATCCTCTTCCAATGTCTGACCACACTTCCAGTGAAGAAGTTTTTCTTAACATCCAATCTAAACCTCCTCTGGTACAACTTGAAGCTATTTCCTCTTGTCCTATCACTTGTTACATGGGAGAAGAGACTGACCCCCACCTCACAACAACCTCCTTTTAGTTAAATCTGTGCAAGAGGCTTTTTGTAGCACAAAGAACAATTAAGGCTCCAGATGAGGAAATCTCCCTCTTACCAATGCAAGGCAAGGATACAGTGCAGTGCAGAGGAAGGATGAGAGTTTTTCCTGGTACTTTCAGTGAGTCCACTGGCAGAGGTTAACCTACAGAAATAATCTGATGTTCCCTGGTTGTTTATCCTGGACAAAAGTTTGGCAATTCACTTAGGTAAATTTTTCCATGGAAAATTTCCCTGGTCTGTGCCATCCCACAGCAGTCATACTGAAGAAACTGCTGCAGAATTGAAAACACTGCACTCCCTTTGTACTCCCCGAAATGCCTGTAGCCAGCCCCCCTCTCTGCAGGCACTGGGAGCCTGGAAGGCCAGGGCACTGATCTGTGCCCCATTCCTCCTGGCTGACTGTGATAAGCAGTGTTTCTCCATGGCAGAGCCAAGGAGAGAGCGCTGAGCACAGCCCTCCATTTGAGACCCTGGCTCCTTTGTACAGGCCCTAAGTGGGAGCTAAAGTCTTACCCTAGATACTGATGCTGAATTTCTGAAATGCTTTTGTAAGTTCTAAGCACAGAGGGAGAACAAAACAACCAACCTTAGGACACAGCCCATGTAGCACATTAGATGGATGTGCCAATCTTATGTATAATTCTATTACATTTCCCTTCATCCCCCAGCTTAACTCTTTGCAGAAGCCCTCCTCAGTGAGATCTTACAGCTGCTTTATATGAAAGCTGATGAATACATTCATTGTTCTTACACAACTCCAAGGCATATAGTTCCTTAGTAAATCAGACATTCAATACACAGAGGAAAACACTGTAAAATAGTACAAGACAGAGTAAGAAGTACTTGGATTACTATCAATAATTAAATAGAAACCATTGGCTAGTAAATCTGCTGATGTTCCTCATGTAGATTTTTCCCCACTTCACTGACGTTACACAGTGTCTTTATTTCAGCTCACATTCCCTTAGGACTGCAGAGGATTTTGAGCCATCACAATTCAGCTGTCACATGCTCCCATGTCATGCAATCCTTCAGATACTAATCAAAAGGCAATTTATGGCTATTTCAGGTGCTGTGCCTGAACACTGTGAGCCTTTCCCAGATCCCTGCAGTTCTCATATTTGGAATCCTCCTCACACTGAAACTAAATTTATCTCAACTTGACTATAAGAGTTCCACGCTAGTGCCAAACATAGAAGTACCACAGCTGCTGTGGCCCAAGACTAGAAGAAAACCAGAGTCTTCTAGGAGACATAACATCTTTCAATAATGCATTCATACAGTGGGAAAGCACTGGGCCAACTGACAGATCCATGGGCCAACAACAGAGTTCTTCTCCTTCCTGCTATCTATTCCTCTTGAATTTATAGTCAACAATCACATTCTCTCTTCATCTCGCACTTCACAAAGCAGTAAGAGCCAAGCTGTTTCTGCTGCGAGAGCCTCAATCTCTTTCTCTCAGGTCTAGAAATTCCTTGTTCTTAACAAGACCATCACTCACAGCGTACCTGTTGCAGACTGGGATGCAAGTACTCCACTCTACTCTTTCCAACAGTGAACAGCCCATGGCCCACCAGAGGAATTCTGCCTGAAGGAACCAGAATTTCCAGCATCCTCTGAATTTATTTCTTTTTGTTTTATTTGCACAGTCTTATCACAAAGGAAAACCATGACATGCTCACATTAACAATTCTAATATCAGTAACAGATGCGTGTTGTCTGAGCCTGAGTGATGATTTCCATTGCATGATACTTAAAACAGCCTTGAGTGATTTGCTTCTACTCTGTAATAGTATTCATAATTAGGGATCCACTTCTTGCCTCTCTCATTGTGAAAAACAATGTTTCCCAGCTTTAGCATTGATAGGAAGGAGTGGTGAAGGGCCTGTCACAAAAGTGATTAATGAAACAAGTAGGAATTCTGTTCCTGCACCACTTGTAAAAATGAATATGCAGCTTGCTTCATAGGAAGTTCTCATTCCTGGATGATTCTAACTCATTGCACTTTGTAAAGCCCTGAGGTCAGGTAAGTTTCTTTGCTATAAGTGAATGAAAAGAACTTGGCATTCCTCCAATCACTGTAAAATGAAAAACATTGAGATCTCTCAGAGCAATTTGTTCTAGCAGAATGCTCAGGCTATGGGACTTGAGCACAATCCTGCAAGTCAAAGCTTTGCAAACAAAGCCCTGTATTTATAGCAAAACTTCTCCTCCCAGTGTTGGAATTCCAGCTTAGAAGTGCCATACAAGGACCCAGCTCTGCTGGGAGATGCTCCTATTTCCTGCTGTGCAGGGAAGTGGTGTTCATGGCAACATTCTACCCAGAATCCTGGATCCCAGGTAGAAGATGGAGATGTGCTTGGGATCAGGGTTCTGTTCTTAAAAAAACAAGGAAAGGAAGTCCACACCCAAGGGAGTGCATAAAGGTGGCCTCAGTGGGCTTTGATTTTAGCTCCAGAATTTGCTTGCCCCCAAGACCAACTAATAAATCTTACTACAAAGCAGCTTTGTCTTTTGCAGTCATAGGAAACCATCGCTGCTCTGCCACTGCTATGCACAGCACCCAGCATGAGGGGGAAAGAGGTGAGAAGGGTGGGAGAATGTTTGTTGTTGTATTTGTGTTGTGAGTATTTTGTTTACAGGGGCAATCACTATGCTCAGCAGGCCAAGCACAGTGTAAAGATCATAAGAAGAACTTGCCATGAATTAAAAATGAACAATTGTTAAAGATCCCATTTGCCTATTCTCTTGGCAGCATGCAGCACAGCAAGGTAACTTTTCAAAGCAAGCCTCAAAAGTTCTGACAATATATAAAATGCAGAGCCTGACCTGTTCTGCATTTACACAGTTCACTGATCAATTAGGATGCAGCACTAAACAGCAGTGCTTGGAGCACAGATATTCTCCACCTTGGCCCTCTTTGACCTCCTTGTGCAGTAATGAATTTTCTTCCTGCTTGCCCTGCAGAATGGCTCAACCCTAATTATTCCACAAAAGACCAACATTGACCTAAATTTATTAGAAAATTGAGGGACTGCCATACTAAACTGAAAGTCTGATGTCACATCAAAGTTAGCTCCTGGCACTGTGTCCCTGCAGCCAGGGCTGCACTGCAGGGTGGCTCTCTCGGACTGGAATGCGGCAGCCTCGCAGGGAATCGACACCACAACTCTGTCAGCAGTCTGCTGTCCTCCTGTCTCTGCTGTGGGGCTCCAGCACCCTCCAAAGTCACAGCTGAGGTTTCACTAGAGCTGCTGAGTGCACAAAGGTGAAAGACAGCATCCACAAAGCCAACCTTCCAGGACAGCAGGGTGTGTCCACAGGCACAGTGCACTCGACTCCCAGAATGGAAGTCTGAGCATCACTGAGCATGAACTTCATGTTGGGAGACCAGGGCTCAGAAGAGACCTTGAACAACTTACTCACCTCCTCTGTATCACAAAATCTGAGATAATTTTCAGTAGCTGCTCAATTCCAGAATCTAGTCTTAGATTAATTTAAAGCTAGTGGCTACAAATGTATTTCCATGTACAACTTCCACCACTGTGAAGCCTAGATTGCAAGGCTCAATTAAGTATATAGGTAGGATCCAGTCAAGAGAAGTTAATTAAAACCCAATCATAAATCACTGTAATTAGAAATAAAATAAATGTGAGAAATAGCCATAATGAGAGAGCTGTTCATGAATACAGAAGAGACAAATCATGCAAATGGATCTCAGTGCAGAGGTCGTGCATTGTCCTGTGAAGTGAATTTCCCAATATACAAGTTACAGACAAAGTGTTTGGAAGCATAAAATCCTCTGTGGCTTTTTGTTCCATTTTTTGGTGCCATGCCTGTCCTTGTACATGCCCAGAGCAGTGGCAGCTTATGAATACAATCAGTCTGGGCTGATGCACATACAACCATTCTATTTAAAGTATTGCACTTTCTGAGGTGTTGCTGGGACTGAGAGCTGAGCTGGGGGACAGAGGCAGCTGCACAGCAGATCTGCGGTACAGCAGAGCTCCTTGCTGGGAAAATCCCTGTTGTTTTATGTATGATATGGGACTATGGCTGGAACATCAGATGTGTAACATAAACACAGCTCACTGACCCTGCACAGTACCACTGCTGCAGCACTGTTCTGCCATGCAGGCAGAGGTGCCTTGATTGGGCAGTGCTCTTTCTGGGAATTGATGGGAAATCATGATGTTCAGTGAGTGAAATATCTTTGCATAGAGGGTCATTCAAGTGAAAGGTGTCAATTCTATTTAAATTACAAAGAATTATTACAAATCCTGTTTCTAGGACAGATTTTTTTTAAAGAAACAAACATTCTACTTATTGAACTAACAGCATTAAAATGCATTGGTGAGTCTGCCTAAGAATGAGATCCTGAGCTAGCCTAAACCTCTGCTCCTGCTGGACCCAAGGAGATGCTCAAACACCAGCAGGTCGCATTTCTAAAGAAATCTGAGAACACAACAAGGTCACAAAACAATACAGCCTTAGAGGTGAAGGATGTCAAGGCTTGGGTTTAGGTTTTGCACCTCTGGTTGAGTCTGGGGACTTCAAGAGAAAGACAACACTGCCAGATGCCCAGCTCTTACTATGAGCCAAGCACTCATCCCATGAAATTATCAACAGTAAATCCCTGGTACAGGGAATTAGAACAGTAGGACTCAGACATGCCATACAGCCTCCTAAAGGGTCCTTAAACAGCATTTGGAAGACTCATTTCTCATTTGGAATATTGTTTATACTGTAGCAGTACCCAAAGACCTGTTAGGATTAGAGTTCTATCGTGGTAGATACTGTATAAACACGTAAGGAATTATTCTCTGTGCCTTCTTCCTCAAGCACCTGCAATTTCACTGGAGATGAAGCTTGGAAAATACTGGAAACTGCCCTAGTGGGAACTCATAGGCTGCAGCAATGCAGATGTACAGTCCAACAGCTCTGAAATGCTGACACCTTTAGAGCAACTATGTAGTGCATATCAGCAGTATCTCCAGCTCTATGAACTATCAGCTCTACCCTTTCAGAGAAGGAACTACTTTGAGTTAAACTGCAAAGTATTTGAAAGCATTTTTTTCAAACTCTTAATTCTGTCTTCATTAGCAGTTGTTTTACAGTGGAGTAATGAAGCAGGAAAATTATGTACTTAATATACCGAGTAGCTATTTAAATTCATGTGCTGCTCAGCTCCAAATCTAATAGAATTTGTTTCGTTTTCTTTTTGTCAGCTTCTTTGCTGGGGTGTATCAATGTACCATTCAGGGGGTGATGCCCACTTCCATCAGATAAGAGCACTTCATGGTATTATCTACCTGCCCAGAGGAGATGGTAAAAATATCTGACTCCCATGGGTCATTCCAGTCTGCAGAAATAATTAATAGGAAAGTATGATATCTTTGACACAATCCTGTTTGCTTTCAAATTATGCACAAAGCCTTGTTTCGCTTCACACACCAGGAACGAAGCAGCAGGAGAGAGCTCCAAGTCCTGTTTTAGCCAGCAAAAAGCTGCATTCAGCATTTTCTCAAGGCTGTGCTGCCAGTGCTTGTCTCTGGCTGCTTACACAGACGATCTGATGCTGCTCTGCCAGGGCACAGAACAGCACCTTGTGAAGCCCCTACAGCTCCTCTGAGTGGTGAATTCAGCTGGTCAATGTGATGGGTGCTTTGCCATATGAAAGGGGACATCAGGTGCTGCTGCTGCTGTACTTCCCCAAAATGCAGCTCAGCACAAAGGCTTGCTGTGGCTAAGCAGTGCCTGGATTTCACCCAACACGTAACAACACAAATTATACTTTCTATACAGCAAATTGAAGGAACAGGCAGAGGCACAATTGTGGGTGGCTTTCAGGTCACCAGGACCTTGCTGGGGCGTTGGGGTGTGAGCAAGTATGGAGAACGTTGCTCTGATACTGACAAGACCCACCTCTGCAGCCCCTGATCCATCCTTGCTATGTCTGAAGCCTCTCCCTTTGCTCTGCCTGACCCAGAGCAGTTTCATTGCAGCCCTGTTAGCTAAAAGGCCAATATTTTGGCACTGTAACCATCTGACTGAAGCTCTCACACACAAAAAATTGAGGCACTCAGCTGCCTGGCACCAAAATACAGGCAGTTCAAAAGCACAGCCTGGCATGTGCTGCTCCTTTGTGTTCAGCTCTGCTCTTCTGACACAAAGCACTTCAAGGTTCAAACCTTGTTTTTGCCTTTATTTATATATTTATTTTTTTTATTGTCATGTATTGTCACCATCCCAGTTCCATTATAGCCCACATGCTGAGGCAGCATCCCACTGTTTTACTGCTAGTTCCCAGACTGTGGGCTGCATCTCTCAAACATGCACTCACATGCACAGAAGTCAACCCTGCACAAGCCTGCGTGACCCTGTGCAAGTTGTTTCAGGACCACAGATTCCTCACCAACCCACTCTGCTGTGTTTTGCACATGGAAGACATTTGCATTCAGGTAAGTCTTTAAAAGCCTTTTGCATTTGTTAAAGAGCCATCATCAGAAAGGGGCTGTGAATCAATGTGCTAAGGGTGGGATATATTGATTTCTCTCTGAGGTTTATTTGCAGTATGGCTGAGAGACCTAATATTACGAGACAATAAATTGAGCCATCTCCCCACTCAGGGGCAGCTTGGAGAGGGTTACACAGGTGCAAGTGAAGCAAAACAAAGCAGGCACAGTGTTACCTGCAGCCAAGGCAGAGAGAAACACCCCAAAATCCAGACAAGTGCCAGGAGCAGCAGCAGATTAGACCCTGCAGTAAAAGCCCCTCCATGCAGCACACCACAGGAAACAAGGCTACTTTTTTTATTGTTAAAACTGGGTATTTCCCTTGTTACATTGGCACCATGGGAAGAGTCTCTCCACGCTGCTCCAGCAGCTGCTGCTGGCACACCCAGCCAGGCCTGCTCAGGGCCCCAGCGAGGGGGACAAGGGCAGGACAGGGCATCTGACCCCTGGCACGGTGAGGGGTCTCCTCCTGGTCCCCAGGCAGAGGGGACAGCCACAGAGAGTCCCCCAGAGACAGCCCCTCAGCCCTGGGCAGGAAAAGCACCTTTTAAATGTTCCTTACCTCGGTTTTCCTTCACTCAGGAGTGCACCAGGGCCTTCCTCCTGAAGGCAGCTCTGGTAATAGCAAGGAGCTGACCACAAATGGCCTTAGGGGAGTTACCTCAGGTAAAGCCAGGGGTGCCTCATCCATGAGGCCACAGATCTCCTGTGTTCCTCCCTCACATCCATCTCCTCAGCTCCCAGGATGTCTCCTGCCAATCCAGGGCCCCCTTCCAAGGAAAGGACAAGGGCAAGGACGTGCCAGAAAAAACAACATGGGCCTGTAACAAGACTGGGGGAAAAACTTTCCCAATCCCTTAGACTGGGTGGTCCTGTTTCTTGCACTTCCCTGCTTTTTTGAAGGGAAAACTGTGGTGTTTATTGTTTGCTCAGTCCTGGAGGAAGGGTTTGGAAGAGGCACCTCACTGTGCCCAGATGGACATGCCATCTCCTTTCAGTGAGCCACAAAGGCCAAGAAAACCAGCTCCAAGATCAGCACAGGGGACACACTTCAACTGCTCCCACAGGGAGGCAGAAATGCTGCCAGGGGCTGAAATGTATTGGGCTGTGCAAATGTGGGCTTTAGTCTATTGCTTCAGGAAATTAATTTCTACCGCATTTTTACAGTTTCCCTCTTGCTCCCTGGGCCTTGTGATGGTCATTTGTCACCACTGCTCTGAAGAAAGGCGATTTTCAGGAGAGCAATGAGGCATTCGACAAGCTCTCCAGTTAAGTGTGGAAACATCACACTGTCAAATAATAGAGCTGTAAAAGCAGCAACACCTCTCCAAGTTGTATGGTCACATGTCTAGTGATGAAACCTCCTTTTGTTACATCAAAAAAAATTCTCAGGGAGGATATTCTCCAGAGCAAGGAAAAACATAAATAAGTAGGAGAGGATTAGACACTCACAGACATGCAAATAAATTTGTGTGGAAATCAGAAACCCCTTAATAGAGTCAAATTTTGCAGCCCCACCTCAGCCCAGCCTCCCTGCAATGGTTCAGCCTTAGGTTATATCCTGGTGATAGTATTGCTTTGCCAGTTTGATAATCCTCGTTTCCATGTACTCCAATTTACATAACTGATAGACAAACTCTGCCAATGACAATTGCTACAAACTTTCCCAAAGCCTATATTGAATGAGCTTTTCTTCCCAGGCAGTCCAGGCCTGTGTTGAAATCCTGCAGCATTTCCTCACAGAGCAGCTGAGTCCTGCCTGACATAACCTGCAGGTGTTTATGTAGTGCAAGAAACAGGCACAATGAAACCCTTTTTGACCTTGTTGAGTAAAGGGATTGCAAAAATTTATAAATATTCTTTATTCTTTATTTCAGGAGCTATTAGTGAATAGTGACCAATCTCCTTGCCACTGAAAGAGAATAGATTCCCTCTCAGAATGGGAACATGCCTTCCTTGTCCTGGTAACCTCCTAACCCTCCCAAGTATTCTGCTCTCCCATTTTCCCAGCTAAACTCCTCCAACACAAAGAAGATTTAATTCATAGCCTGGATAGCACACAGAGGTCAGTGGGAAGATATAACATGGTGTATATTACAGTAGGAATAAACTTAACACCCTGGCTCCAGTGGAGAGTGAAATCTAAAAGGAGGTGCAGCCTCCTTCAGTCAACACTTCCTTATCACTGCTTCTTGTCTTTCTAGAAATATCCTGCTCTTCTGGCTCTTCATACAAAAAATACTCCTGCTCAGGTAAAATGAGCCAGTTTTGTAGTTATGTGGGAGTAATTATAATATATGTGGGTGTCAATCAAATGGCAACAGAACTGGTTTAACTGGCGCACTGCAGGGTCTGGCAGAAGGCACAAGTGACACCAGTTTTGGCTCAGTTGTGAAGTTACCATTGTCACCTCCATCATAGTTTACTAAGACATATCTATGTTTTCACCCTTGCTAGCCAGCTCTTTCCAGTTCTGAATGGATAAAATATAGGACTTATTTCCATGTTGCCTTGTGCAGTTCAAGATCTCATTTTGTAAAGCTCACAAATTACAGCCTTTCACATTTACCTGTGCTTTCACTTGCATTGCACCAGTAAAAGGCTGAAGTCCAAGGCAAAGTTTGATGTTTGTGATAAACAGGAAGATGCTGACCTCAGACATCAGAATTGTTTCCTTTGGGAGCTAAAGAGCTTCACAGCCCCCCAGTCTCTTATCCAAACTATCATCTGGCTGGCTTCAGGAACAGCCAAAGCAAATCCCATTTGTAACACAGCTGAGAAGAGATGCAGAGAGACACACTGAGTCCCTCATGCCAGATGCTAAACAGCACACCTGTAGTTACAGAAAGATGCTCTGACACTGTTTTTGGAGGTTTTGTAAGAGCCTATATGGATAAACATAGAAAAATTGAGATCCAGAGTGCTCATAATGATGTGATCACTTTTTCCTCATGTCCCTGTTTAACTTGTCACCAAATGAAATATTTTCTACTTTAAGCTTCTGACATCCTGTCTACAGTTTGGGGTGTAAAAGCCGCCTCAGGGCAACCAGCATTTTGCATAGGTTTTGCTGATTCTGGCTGTCTCCAGAAGAGATCTGGTCTGACTCCAAGCTAATTTCTATTAAACACGAGGTTGAAAGATGGAAAGAAAACAAACCAAAGCCTATCAAAAATAAAAGTAGCTGCCCGGAGGAACTAAGTGGCTGAACCTTCAGATTTAAAGCTAGAGATCATCTGCAGCCTTAAATCAGTAAGAGAACATTTCTGAACTCTTGAGGGAGTAATGTGTGTGCACATTAAAACTCTAGCTTCCTCACCTGGTTTATTCCCCAAACAGCCACTAGCTCAAAAATGGTCCTGCAGTACATGAGTGCATTGTGCATTCAGTTTTTAATCTGGATCCTTACAACAACTGAGAACTTGAAAGAATGAAAAGCAGGAATAGGATGTGTTGGACTTGCTCCTATTCCTAGTCACAGATTTATTTTTTTTCCTAGCTGCTTTAATTTCAGCAAAAACTGGATAAGGTTCAGAAGCACCAGTTCAAACTGGGACAATGCTTAAGCAGGTACCGGCTTCACTGGGGTGGGGAAGCCTCAGACTTCAAGCTGAACACATCCTTAGGTGTGATTGCAAGCTGAATATCATTATATAACTTCATGAGAAGGGAATCCATCCCTCTAATCTCAGACATCTGTAGAAGTGACACCTTTTTTGCCCAGGGCAGTATTATGGGTTGTCTCAGTTTTTATCTGTTTGCACTCTGAGCGAGATTTGTCACGTTTCCAGCTGTTCAGAACACCACGTCTCACACTGAAATGGCCATGAAACAAGACAGTGTTTGTAATAATTTAAAATAGTCACTTACCCCTAAGCAAGTCATTTGTCTCCAACCAGAACACCAGAGTAATAACCGGGATTAAAGATAGAGCAGTCAAGACAAAAAAAAGGTAAATCAATCACTGTATTAGGATATTTGAAGAATCGTTTGCATGTACTCAGAAAGTATGATACTTGCTATTGAGCCCAGCTGTAGCAGTCACAAATTCATAAATATTCATCAAATAACCTTTTAGCAAAACTCTGGGACTATGATGGTGGCCAGCTACTGAATTCAATCTAATTGAAAATCTGAGAAGTAATGAAATGATTGCATGTCTGTCTCTTCATTAAATCAGTGTGCAAATTTGCATAGATTAATTTGCGTCAAATTAATAGCTCCACTCTTGGCTTGGAGCCAAGAGGACTTATGATCAATCTATAGTTTTAATTCAATTCTGCAGTCTTAAAATGTTGGGTGTCTTTTGCTGTTTTAGAGACAGAAAATCAGAGCTGAATATGATTTTCACCACTTCTGTAATTTCTCCCCATTTCTTGGGTTATGATGATTAATTATAATGAAATGCGCATTATTTAGAAGCAAAAAATAAACATGCAGTCTCAGCCATGGAGAATTGAGGTCTGGTTTACTTCTCTGGAAGTCACATTGGAAGGCTCAGCCCCTCAACTACATTAAATTCAAGCACAGGGTGGTGAATGTCTGGGGCTGAACAGGGTTTTGTGGCCCAGAGCAGCTCCCCAGACTGGTGGGGCCCTGTGCATTTCAGCACAGTCCTGCTTGTCCTTCACCAGGTTCCCAACCTTTCCAGAGGATGCAGAATTTGCTACTTGATCCCCACAATGTTTTAAATCTCTTTAAATACTCTGATGTTCCATGTGCCGAGATCTGTCAAGAAAACAATTCCTTCAGCCTTCAGTTATTTGAAGTTAGTAACAGCGATAGACAGTGCATGCATTTACATTGTCAGCTTGCTTTTATTTTTTTAACCTACTTTTTTTAAAGAAAAACAATCAGGCTTTAATTCAGGACATTTGATTAATCAAACTCAGACCATCTGCTGCAGTCCTGTCTCCTGCTGATCTGCATTGCCTGAAGTCAGTGACATGATTCAGGGCTGCAGTCTCACACTGTCTCTTCCTCTGTCAGCTGTTCTACTGCAAATCTGCTGCTTTCACCCAACACACACTGACTGGGCTTTGTTTACTGTGATGACCATTTAGGATAGCTCTGGTGCTAGAAAATTTGTATCAAAATACAGGACATGTGCAAACACTGGTTATACAACAAATAGTTGTATCTGTATGAAAATAGCACAAACTATGGAAACCACGGCAAGCCAAAGAAATTCTTTACCAAAAAAAAAATAAAAATCTATCCACAAACACTTTTAGTAGCAGTGAAATTTTAGCTTCATCACAGTCTGTGCTTTGAGTCAGTAATGAATATCTGCCTTTTTTCCTCCTCTCTTCAGAGATGTACTCAGGAACTCAGAGCAAAGAGCTAGGCTGTCTAAACTTGCACAGCTTGGGGGTTTTAATGGGATTAGATCAGTTTTAGTCTAACACAGCATGCCCTCACACTGGATATGGCAGAGCTAAGAGCTGCGACTCACTCGTGTTTGTGGGTGTAACCACTGCACTGACCAGATGTGTTGGGAAGGACAGAAAGGATATGGCCCTTCACCAAGTGAACCATCCAGGGGATTCACAGCATTTTTCAGAGGCGTGTGGGCATAAGCAGCATGCTTAAGTGGCAGTAATGAACAGGATAAACTCAGTTTTGGTGACATACAGGCCTCCTGCAGATGGATGAATGCCTTCTCTGTTGACATTAGATGCTGGTGTCAACCTCAGAAGTCAAGGAGGAACAGCACCTGGAGAGTCAGCCCTCATTTAGTTATCAAAAGCAGCAGGCGGATTATCAGCATAGTGCACTAGATATTGAAAATTTGGTTATCTCATTTCCTGTAATTGCATGATGATAGAGTATCAAAACACTAGTTCCCAAAAAGCTGACCTGGTTTTCATTCTTGTCTTGCTGGTTACATCCAAGTTACTTGAGCCTGTTGGGTTCCTGAATGTCTGAAGATGGGACTCAGCATGCAATTGTCAAGTCAGGAAACTCTCCAGGAGATTTATTGCTGCATTATCAGAGGATCAGGGCTCTGCTGAATGCAGCTTGGAAGAAACAAGCCATGTCCTGCCCTGGAAACACATAGGCTAAATAAACAAATCAAGGGAGTCCATGAAGGTGAAGGTTACAAGAGGACTGATACCATTCTTGTCTTCCAAGAAAGGTGTCCCAATTTATCGCAACCAGCTTAGAAGCTGCTTTACCAACAACATCTGCAGCAAAGAAATGGACAGAAGTCTGCATAACAAAGATTAAATGGAATGCATGGGAGGTTTGTACCCTAAGCATCAAAAACAAAATAAAAATGCCGTGTTGTTTGCTATTTACCACAGCAGTAATCAGCAGAGAATATGGATCTTTCTGTATCTCCATAGCCAGTCAGAAGGCACAAGAGGCAAGCAAAGCACATCATTTCCAAAAGGGACGAGTTTTAACAGGCCAGGAAAGTATTACAAGCTTTGAGTCCGGAATCTCAAACAAAACAATCCAGGTAAAGTAAGTTTCTAGCAGTGGTCAGTTCCTGCCATGGGGAAGGCACAGCTCTGCACATCCCTGGTGTGAGGCAGCCCTGGCTGGTACCCATGGAGCTCCACAAGGAACTGCACACACTCTGCTCTCTGCAGGAACGAGAGATTTCTGACTGCCTTCAATAACAAGCATCCTCCAGCCACCACTTAATGCAATAAAGTGAATTTCATTTTGGCATAAGAAAAACCAAGGGAACAACATGATGTATTGGCAAAATTTTAATAATAAAAGGCCAAAGAGGCAGCTTAAAAGAGTTAGGCTGTTACTAATCGGGTCATAGTGATGCAGCATTTCAAAACAGGCTTAACACCTGCTAATTTCATTTCAGTGCTGCTGAAGCTGAGTCAGCTAACAAAGCCTCTTCTGGATCAAGCACGTTCAGAGCAGTACAGCAGTTCCTTGCCTTCATGAAAGTGCTTCCTCTCTTTGGTAAGGGAACTAAGAGGGAAGAGAAGAGAAAGGATGATCCCCTCCCTCCTTTAAGCTTGCCTGTGCAGCCAGAGCTGAGGGGAAGGAGGATAAGAAGCATCATGGTATTGAAGAAAATCCCTTAGATAAGGGCTATTATATTTGCTACACTGGTGAAAATGAGGGAGTGTTTCCCTTTCCCTCCAAATGGGGACTGAAGCAGCCTGAGTTTCCCAGAGCAGGTCAGTGAGAACAGACCCAGACCCAGGCCCTGATCCCTGCTACTGCAGCACACCACACACTCATCCTCTCATTGCCCTCTAACCCCCTCTTAAGAATTATCTTCCTTTTGCTCCAGTTACCTTTGCCCTGCCCTTGGCTTTGGGAAGACAATATTGATCTCTGGATTGCTGGAGTGAAAGCAAGATCCTGATGTGAAGGAAACTGCCCTAGAAATGGAATGAAAACTGACACATCAACCAAGCAGTGTGGAAGCATCCAACCACTTCTTCCACTACCCACAACCAGCTCTGCAGGGAAAATTCCAGTGGGACCAGGCAGCCCTGGGCAACAAAATTGGTTCCTTTCTTCTTTATGAAGGGAACTGCTGATGGGAATATTCCATTCATAGTAAGCTCTGATCTTATCAAGAAGCCCAGGACTGAGAGAAGTTCATCTGTTCCAGAGATCTGTTTTTCATTACACCCTTCTCAGTCACATCTCTTCCATGTTCCTAGCCCTGTGTGTGCTGCTGTAGCTGCCATACAGTGCTATCAACACTGCTGTCCTGGGTGCCTTCTAGGCCCCAAGGACAGCCACAGCCCAGATGTGGAGCTGGCCCAGATGTGGAGCCAGCCTGAATCTGCTGGGGCTCATTTCTACTCAGAGGTAGAACATGGCTGGAATATGACAATACAGATGGCTTCACAGGACAATCCTGGCTCTGAGAGCAGCTCAGTAACTGCTGCTCACTGGTGAGAAGCTGTTCTGTATTAGTTCTGCTACTTGCAGAGTATCTTCTTGCAGTTCCCCGTGTTTATGAAAAGTTAAGGATTCAATAACTGGGAAGAGGACTTGAAGCAAATTTCACAATAAAAGGTCTGTGGTAGGGCAAATCATATGTTTTCTTATTGCTTTCATTCTCTTTGGAGACAACTTTCATCCCAAGGCTTACGATGAGACCACGGAGTCAGAATTTTGTAATGGAAGCAGTTTTTGCATCCCAATGTACAACATTTGCTATCAAATGCTAAACCTGTCTAATAGCTCAGTAGTTGGCAATACAACATCCACCTCCTCCTCCTTGACAGAAATGTATAGTAACAGCAAGAAACACTGCAAATCAACCCTAATATACTGAAACAGGACTCACTTTACCAGGATTGGCACTTACTATAGGCTTTCTGCTCCATTTACACAGTACAAAAGACAACTGTGAAATGACTGGAAATGTAATATGGAAGAATATAATTGGTTTTGCTGGAGATAGATGATAGATAATCTTTTATGAAAAGCAACCATCAGAAACAAAGGTTGGATTGTCTTCTCAGTTTCACCAAGGTAAAGCAACCTGATTATGAGAGCAGAGAATACACCAGATATTTACTGTCCAGAGAGATTAGGCTGATATAAAGCAAGTGTTTCAAGAGGTAAACTTTTTGGATGCTCCCACAGTCCTTGCCAGTTGGAATTTTGACATGCACATGTCTAACTGAGGTCCAGAATTCTCACAAAGTACCTGATTCTGATGGATTACTTGTGTTTTTCCAGCCAATAATTTCAGTGCTTATTGCTTTGTTGTTCAAATACAGATTTCTGCTGTCCTAAGTAGAGGAATTGTCTGAACATCTCATGTGAGGTCCATTCCTAGCATCAAAACAAGGAACTTTGAGGTTCTAGGCAAAGACCTTCATTTTTGCTTTCTGGTCATTTCATTAAAGTTAGTTAAGTGACAGTCCCCTGCCTTTGCAAGAATCCAGGGTTACAGGGCACAGAGCCCAGGCAGCCCTGCCTGGCTGCCACACACCTGAAATATGCAGTTAAGACACTGGGAAGAAAATGATTTCTATGCAGTGAGACACTGAGCCCTTTGTTCTGGGTCTTGAAGAAGCTCTGCTCTGAGCCAGAGGTCCTCAACAAGGCGAGTTACAGCAAATATTCTGGTCACCCCTCAGTCACTAGTTATAGGCTAAGAAACACTTCACTGCCAATTCCATATACCCCACCCTGACCCCCCAAGAAACTTAGAGTCACAAGAAACCAGGTGAAGAGTTACTTCTCCAAATATTTTGGGCTTTTTTTCCCCCCAAAGTCCTGATCCTATATAAGTTGTCTTTTCCTATACCAGGACAAGCCACCACAAACTGCTATGAACTCCAAGAGAAAACTGTTATAAATAAAAGGAAGAATTGAATAGCTTAGAAGTTCAGAATATTAGGAAAGAAGCCACAAAAAAACCCTTTCTTATTTCAGGTGTAAAACCTGAAATAAATATCCTTCATAAATGTGTCATATATCCCACAGCAGCGAGAGACAGCCCAGAGTGACAAGAGGGTGCAGCAGACACAAAAGGTCACTCAGGATCAAACATCTTTCTTCATCTGTTCAATTTTTTGTATTTTCAGATCTGTCAGTACAGTACATGTTGAGCACTTCTGGAAAATCCCTAGGTACTCTCCCCCAAGAGCTGCTAAGTTATTTCATAACTTCACCCACTTCCCAAGAGATCATTGTTTTATAGGCACTGTATCAAAGTTCAAATATAATGATTGTGGGCAGGAAGCCAATAGAAGCATGACAAAGAAAATTCCAGTAATACATGAATTAATTTGACCATGTCACTAAGCTTTATTGTATGCCTAAGTAACCCACTAACAGTAACTGTTTAATTTTACAGAAGATGATATGCAAACATAACAAAAAGTAAACACAAGTCTTATGGGTTTTAGCTGTCCATGAAGACAGGAGGAGAACTTCATCCCACTTTTACCTTTCCTGGGACACAGACATGCTTCCCTGGCAGATGGTCACAGAAGACTCATACAAGCCTAGGAGCAGAGAGTGGGAAAACAACCCACTTGATCTCACCCACTTCAAAACTCACAGAACTGAAACCTCTCAGCACCAAACTAACCCCAGAAGTGCTGCTTACACATGACTGAAGAGCCACACGTGCTCTAAGAGAGCTTCAAAAGTGCACAGTGCAGGAATAAAGGGAGAAATCCCCCTCAGGCACACATTAGGGCAGCTACAGCCCCTGAGCTGCAAAGCCACTAAAGCTGTAAAACATCTGGGACAGGTGTGGGGCAGGATGGGGACAGTGCACAGCTGGCAGTGATTCAGGGCTCCTCATCAGCTAAAAGATGTTCCCCCTCTCCCCCCAGCTTCTGAGAGGGAGATGGAGTGACCCAGATGAGGGATTGTTCACCTGGAGTAATTAATTACCTGGAGTAATTTACCCAATTCATAGCTCTCAGAGATGCAACCCCTCTTTAGATCCAGCAAGGTGGAGAGAGGGGTTCAGTGCAAAGGCAAAGGTGAACCTTCTGGAGTCTCTGTGCCTGGCTGTCCTGTGCAGCAATTAGAACAGCTGAAACTGAGGCAGTGGCTGACCTGATTTCCAGCTTGATCTTTGGTATTTTATTGCCAGCAGTGCACCAGCCTGAGCTGCAGGACAGGCGAGGTGCAGTAATGAAACACAAGAACTCGAGCAGCCACACACATTCCCTTGGGAGATTTTCCTTCAGCCTCTATCAGAACAGACAAGATGGGAACGTGAATGAGTGTCCCATCAATACTACAGATCTGTCTGGGAGCAGGGAATTCCTCAGAGAAACAAGCTGATCTCTCTAGGGGAATATTTCTTTTTTCAAACAACTTTTAAAGACCACATGACCCCTTTGTACTTTAGGTACAATAGCTAAGCAATAATATTTGTGCTTTGAATTTGAACTTCCCACCAGCAGTCCTAGCATGCTTGAGAATCACTCTAAGTGGCTTTTTCCAGAGCATCTGTAGGAATTAGTAGTGTAAATTAAAGAATCTGTAATGTTATAAAAGGAATTACATTCCTAATGTTACCTTCCTTCTTGTGGTTCTTATGTGACTTTGGTGTAATCAGGGCCAGGGCTCTCAGTGCTGGTAAAGCTGGGCCTAAAATGAGGAGCACTGAATGACTCCTTAAGAGGGAAATGCTGGTGCATGAGATGTGATGCTCAGGGCTCCTCCTTAGGAAGTGCTGTCTTTCCCTGCTCCTCTGCAAGGTCACTCTGCTCCCTCTCTTCCCACTGGTGCAATAGCCAAGGCCACCGTGGAGGTTTCTCAGCCACCACTGCAGCAGCCAGGCACAGAGCAATCCTGATTTATCACTGAATTTAGGGGCAGTGAGCTGCTGCCTTCCCTGTGCCTTCCCTTATTGTGACAACCACAGGTAGAATCTCTGCTAGGAAAATGATTATCCACCACATACCAGTGGTTTTGGCTGCTCTGCTGGATCAGGGCTCTGCATGGTGCTGGGAGCTCTGGTGGGAGCCAGACCTTTGCCAGGCTAATTTATACATTTTGTCAGCATGCTGGAAAGGAGCCTTTGGGTATATTTTCAGCTCATGTCAAAACACCACACATGTTTTTCTGATCCCAGCACTTACATTCTAAAATGCTTTAAATCTGCTTTCATATTTGATATTTTTAAAGAAGGCGTGTTTGCATATACAGCACCATGGCGACAGGAAAATAAAGTCAAGGAAAAAGTGCGCTAGTGCATCAAACCTGTTTAGAACACACACTCAATTAACATATCTAAATTAATCAGTAGGATTTGGATGTCCTGTCACTACCATTTCAATCAATAACAGGATAGGTATAATGATAAACTCCCATTACAAATACCTTACAGGTATTAAGGTCTCTATCCAGTCCATCAGCATCCACCATATAATTAACCCCAGAGAATGAGGATCAATCTTTTCCTCCAGAGCACGTTCTCCAGGATCTTCCCCCCATCATGAGCCCCCAGGCTCTGACTGTGGTGTTACAGCACAAACCAGAGCCCACGTGAGGGGCTCTGTGCACGTGAGTGGAGCTGCCAGTGCTCAAGGAACACGAGCAACACAAGTACACTCATTTTAAAACATGAACATTTGCAAAACATAAATAAATGTCCTTAAAAATTTCCCAGGCATCTAAGCAAAAGCTTACTTTCAAGACTGTTCTATTTTAAAACATGAGAAACACAGGAAAAAAAGTAAAAAAAATAATCATAATAAACAATAAAAATATAAAAAATAAAAATATAATCATAAAAATGGACTACAAAGTCCATTTTCATTGAGCCTTGAAAGCAAATTGACTGCAGTTGCAGGCAATACTTTTTAAAGTCTGGTAACAGGATTGAAAACACAACAATCATCTTCCTCCCACTGCCATTTGGTATGGGACTAGTAGACTACAGTTCTACTACTACTTGGATCTTAGCTATTGAAGTCACAGCCCCTGAGGGCTGTAAAAAGTTGCTGCTGTCATATATAAATCAGTCTTCTTCATAAAAATGACACGGTTTGACATGTAGGGATAATATTATAAGGTAACTACCATGGAGGTTTCATGCTTGGATATGTTCAAAAAGATGTTTCTCTTTATCCCTGACCGCAAATACTTATTGATGGTTTCTTGTCAGCTGTTTGAAAGCTTTAAAGAACTGCTGTCTCTGCTGGGGTCTGCTCCTTGGCTGAACTTTTCATTAACCTTTGATCACTCTTCAGAGCATTTCCTTAGCAAGCAACTGAAGAATTTCAAGTGCTGCAGTGAGTCCGTATGTGTGGGGGAGAAGAAGAGGAGGGGAAGATTTTTATAGATGTACACATATATCTTGTACAAATACACACCCAAGTCCTTAACTCTGACAGGACTAGAGAAAAAACAAATGGGTATTCTATTTTTAAGATTTTGCAAAAATGTGAAAATAAAGAGGATTTATTGTCTGCAGTTAAGTTACCTCTCTTCCAGCATCTTCACCCCAGGGAAAAGAACAGGAATGGCTTAAAGAAATTTGATTTAGCAGATGCAACTGGTGATGTAAATCTAATTAACCCAGCTCTTCTCTGCTGAGGGGATGAGCACTGGCAAGGCTGTTTCTCTTCCCAAACTCTCAGGTTTGCAAAAAGCTAAACTTTCATACACACTTAGCACCCAGCTACAGATCAGTGTGGAAATGACGGTTCTGTCCCGGAGCGTTCGCTGTGCCCTGCGATGGCAGCTGCTTGGCAAGACTGGCCCGAGCTTGGCAGCAGCACAGAACCCCTTGGGGGGGTCAGCACGTGTGTCACAGAGCTGCAGCTTGTTGGCATTGTCCCCAAAACATGGAACACGGGTTCATTCATTAGGTGGAACAGCTCATTAGTGCGCTGTGGATGCGAACACCCATTGTGATACATTTCAGCTTTTGTTCTGCTCCTTCGCAAGTTTAACTTAAAGCATTTTCTCCAAAGCAAACGCACCCCACTAGCATTTGCTCACAGAGGTGCTTTTTTTTTTGCATTTAAGTACCTTCCTGGGATATGACAGCCTTTACTGAGCGCTCCACCAGACATTTTTAGCATCCCTTTTCCTCCTGACAACCAGCACATCAAACAGCTTGCAAATTTTCACTAGCTGAAAGTGCAGGGTTGTCTTGCAAGCTGGCAGCTGCACCGAATTTTCAGGAATACGTAGCAGCTGTGGCCATGACTCTTCCCACTCCCTTCTGTTTTGCCAAGGCAGGTTAATTGTTTCTTCATGCAAGCTGTCACCCTGGTTCCAGAAATGCCATTGGATTTGGTGCATCCTGGGGGCTGTAGTCTTGTGGGAGGCTTGTGTTTGTGCAAGGAGGCTACGAGACTGCAGTGCAGCTTTGGACACTCACTCTGGATTGTGTTTTAGATATAAATCTTCATATGTATCTATGAGTACAGAGTTGGAATGAATTTCAAATGCCTGAAAATAAATACGGCTCTTCTCTTCACAGCAACTCCACTGTTTCCAAAGAGGATTAAATAAATAACAGCATGCTGCTTAAACATAGCATAAATGTGGAAGATGAATTGATTTGAGGATTTGAGGGTGTTAATTTTGTTTGGGGAAATGGCTAAAGAGAGTGCCATTAAAAATAAATGAATGGTTCTGGTCTCTAGCTGGCTGCTGGAGAATCGTATAAAGGTTTCAGGTCAGGTTTTTCACTGCTTGCAGGCTTTGCTTTGGGAAGTGCCTGTAAGCAGCAGAAACAGTCCTTAGCTGTGTCTGAAGATGTGGTTACAAGGACACACTCCCCGTCTCCATGGCAGGGGTCAATGCCCCCTCTGATGTGCTGAGACGTGTTTTCAGAGCACTGGGTTTAATCCACAAGGATCATATTCATGGGGACCCCCCTTCACTCCCCCCCAGGGTACACGTGAGGGGATGGAAACTGTATGTGTGGGCAGAAACAGGTCAGGAAGGTGGGAATGTCTTAGATTGGCTCAGCTAGGAGAGAAAATGCTTGAATAGCTGTACCCAGAGCTTCCTTCTGATAGGAAAAAGGCTCTATTTTAATGATGTATTTGATATGAAAGGGCACGGTGCTTCAGTGCATAGCTTGCAATAAGAGGAAAGCAGATATGACAGCTGAGGCTTCACAATGTTAGAAATAGGCATTTCAGACTTTAAGACAAGAAAAACAAACACTAAAGGACAAATTTATGGTTGGAATAATAGACTGGTGGGTTTGGGGGGACAAGCTTGAAATAAGCTTCCCTTGACAGCTTCTATATTTGTCTCATGCTGCCTACTTTTCATGCAGCATCCCCACCCCCACAAACTCCTCAGCTCTAGGTAGAGCTGGAGGTTTAACTAATTCCTCAAAGAACAGCTGAATTGTCTTGGAAATTATCACTGCAAGTGCATGTGCTGTGCTGCAGAGCAGGAGACAGCACCCCAGTTAGAGCCTGGCTTTGCTGGGGTGGCAAGAATGGCTTGTGGGGTGCTCAGGGTGTTAAGGGCCAGAACTCGAATAGACAGGCAGCAAAATATTTTTTGGTCACTGACAAAAGAAAAAAAAATTTAAAAAAACCCAGCTTGTATTCAGGGAGGGAATCATAAAAATGGGAAATCAGTTTAAGAATCCAAGCCAGGGTACTGTTGCCTATATTTATATATGGGAGGGAAAGGAAGACATTTAATATATATGTGTATATATATATATGTGTGTATATATATATATTTGGAGTTGCTTGGTTACTCAGGCAGTTTGACAGCCAGGCACAGTTTGGCATTTGTGCCTTTGGGAGCTAGGAAGGATGTGGAGAGATGGACAATCATTTGATGGCAACAGAGGAGGAGAATTTTTTCCCCACTACCCTTCCCTGCCTGGCATTCTTCTCTTCCACAGGTTCTGCTAGACACATATCACATTGCTCTGCATTATCATTAACCCTAGAAATTAATTGGTGTTAGCTCTTTCTAGTACACTCAATATTCTATTTACTTTGAACATGCTCTCTTCTTTTTATCCCCTTGAACCCTGGGGACATTATTAGTACTCAAGTACTCAAAGACTTAACCTACCCTCTTAAAATTGACTTATCTATATCTGAGTACTTTCTTTTTTACACATTGGCCAGTCTTAGCCATTTAAGTGACTTTTTAAATACATTAGAAGAAAATACACCATTATGGATTTATTCTACTAAGCTCTTGATTTCTTCTCAATTTATTTTCTTTCCTAGAATTGTACACTTGCCTTTGCTTACCAATCCCTCAGCTTCAAGTTACTGACTTTTTAGACACATCTCTTGATTAAGCAATTGCTAAATGTTCTAAAATTGAACAGAATGTCATTCCAATTCTTAAACACACCAACAAATTCCTTGCACATTGTGGCTTTTTTAAGTAATGACAAGTTTAATTTCTATATAACCACACAAAGCTTTGTAAGGAAACTGTGTCATGTTCTACATTTTCACAAAGTTGAAGGGGTAGAAAAACTACCAGGATGACTGCTGAATAAATGACAGTACAAATAAAGCAGCTCAAGCGTGTGACACACTCAACTTTCAGGATCTCCTGGTATGCCATAGACAGATTTCCATTAATAATTCTTTACTGTCTGGACCTACCATAAAATTTTCAGAGTTGTCCATGCCTAGGTGTTTTTGTTTCTGCAAAACAAGATTTTCAGATAATATGACTGTATAGAAATATAGTTATGACTCTTGAAAAGACGCACACATTTTTTCAGGTACTGAGGCCTTTAACTGATTCTCATTTTCAGGAATAGGGTCTAAGTATTTCAGGCTGTTTCTTTTGTCTAGCAGAGAGATCAGAATACAACAGAAAAGATCTAAAGATGAAAAAAACCTCTACCACATTTGGAATTACTGAAGGTTTGCTTTCCTTTACTGGACATCTTGGAGATTCAAAACAAATGACTTCCCTGTTCTTCCAATTTTCACCCTTATCATTATAACTGTATTTTTCAGGAATACAAACTCACTGTATCCACCAAAATGTTTTATGTAGTAGTGGCTATTTACAGCCAGGGGAATATATTTGGCTGCTCTTTCTGCTGCCCTGTCTGGTTTCCTCTGACTCCAGGGAGTCTGTCCACACTGTGTTGTCAGAGCAGAGTCAGTGTGGCAAGGACAGCCAAACTACTGGAGATTCATTTTAGTCCCCCTGCTTTCTAGGATCACCCACATGCCTGTGATGAGTTTTTCTGTCGCACAAACCTGAACATGATTCTGGCAGGAGGGAGAAGCCCAGAAACTGCCTGGAACACCGGTGCCCTTCAAGGGTAGTCACAGCTAGCAGAGATAATGCACACTCTATTATCTTCCCCAGTGAAGGACTGTATGTGCAAGGAATATTTTGCTTTTGTTGTATTTAATTTGGGGTTTCACTCTTGCTGTGTGTGCTGCTCCCTTTTCATGTTAGAGGAGATGAATAACTGCAATGGGTTCTGCTTCCAGAGCTGAGGGCAGGGAGATCTAAGCTGGTGCTGCACTCCTGGGGGGCACAGCCATCCCCTGGGAACACTTCACCCGTGTGGTGGGATGTTTGACTGTGCCTGAGGACAGCTGGTGTCAGCTGTAATCTTTATGGAAGGGTTTTCAGTGATGTCTTCCTTAAAACCAGTCGAGGGTGTAAGCTTTTCAAGATGAAGCTTAGATACTTCAAAGGCTTGATGATGCAGGGCTATTTCAGTACTCAGGAAATCCTGAAAATGTCTTTTTAAGAAACCTCTTTCTTACATAACTGCCTTGCAAAAAATCTACTTGAACCTTTCAATAGCAGCAACCAAAAGCTAAAAGGAAGCGAGTGCATCAGCTCATCTGCTGTTGTGATAGGTAATTTTATATATTAGCTTGCTAAATAATAAAGTAAAATAAATTAGTTCCTATCAAAAGTTTCCTGAATGCATTCAGCTGGAGCTTATTGTTATTTATTCATCTGTTGGATTGCCTTTGTAAAAAGCAAAGCTGCTTTGAGAGTGTATGTGACTGGAATAGTCTAAATGGAGAAGCCGTGAGCTGGGAAGGAAGCCAGCAAGTCATTAATTAAGGAGCTGTAGTTTGCAGTCAGACTTGGTGTATTGTGAAAACTGCCTAAAAAATCAGTGACTGAGCTGCTCTGGTTGCAGGGATGTCCCCACAGGGCTGTCCCCAGGTAAGCAGTGGTGGATGTGCAGCTCCTGGTGCTCCAGGTGCAGGAGCCTGAGCTCGGGGTGAGGGCAGGGCTGCTGCCAGGCAGGAATGTCCTGTCCAGAGCTGCCCACTGGGCGAAATCCCCACTGGGACTGGATCTTGTGTGGTTTCAGCATCGCCCATCCCACCCCACCAGGCTATGCAGGGCTCAGAGGAGAGTTACACTGCAACACATCAGCTTTCTGCTTCTAGCTTGACATGGCTTTATCTTCCTCTAAGACAGACAGGATTCTTTGCACCCAATCTATACTGCCAAGTCTGCATTTCTGGCCACATCTAATGGCCACTACTGCAGAAATAGCTGGGGGAGATAAGGAAGCAAGTGACACAGCAGCTGTACTTTAAAACTAAAACCATTTCAGATCCTCCAGGTCTTATTTCATGGTGTTACTTTTCTGTCCTCTCTCAAAATCCTTGTGTAATGCAGTGAGGAGACGTGCCTGGCTAGCACAACTGGCCTTTTCTGTGTCACTACACTTGTAACCCTTCTGACTGCTGTATCAAACTGTGGTTGATGCCATTTCAATGGCAACAGGATTATGTATTTAAATTATTCTTTATCTTTGTCACTTGAAATATGTACAGTTAACCAATTTGCATTTGAAAATGATAGAGAGGAAGATTCACTGGAGAACAACAGCTGCTCAAACAAATGAAAAGCATTTTCTTATTTTATTTGTCCTGGAACAGTGAGTGTGGATACAGCATCTGGTCCTCCATGAGGTCTTTGCTTCTTGCCCAATTTCCAGCTGGAATGACTGAGAGTCAGTGTGATCTGCTGACCTTCCTCAAGGTCTCCAGTGATGCCACCCAAAACAGAACAAAGCATCCTAGCTGGATGCCTTTCATGCTAATCCCTGAATCAATACATTTCCAAGATCATTATTGGGCTTTCATGCACTGCCAAAAGATTGTGTTCCAGCAGTTCTCTCATTCTCTGTGTTGTGTATCCTTTGGAGCATTCGACATTATAAATCATTTTAACTCTCATTGTATGTTGCACTCCCCTTGTGTAATAATCAGAAACGTGGGAAACCATTCCTTCATATCTTCCCAAACAGAGACTGGAAATGTTGCAGATAAAGAAAGATGGAAGAAGTTGCAGCTCAAATCCTTTTGAGTCCTTTAAATGAAACAGAGTGTTTGGAGAGTGCTGCCATGGCCTCACCTTCTGCTACATTCCTGTCAGGAAAAGCCAGGTTTCTTTGGTTGCCTAACAGAATGGCACCTAAATGACAACCTCCCACGGCTGGGATATTTATTTTATGTTAAAAAAACCCAAAGACATGCCAGAACTTCAGCATCCTATAGGCGAGGAGCGTGTTGCAAATGCTGATCTGTTCACGGGCTGGGTAAATCCTCCACGGCTGAACCTGCACCCTTGGGCGGTGACTCTTGGCAGAAGAGCCGTGGGAGGTACAATGCCATTGTCTCCTGGGACATCAGCGAACACAAACTGCCTGTCATTGGGAGCGACAACAAAGTCCGGGAGAGCAGCAGGCACCTTTGTCTTCTAATTAGCACCGATGGCTAAAGCTCTTTAGAGAAGGGACTTTCCCACTGTGTGTTTGCACAGAAGGAGCTGATCCGATGGGGGCAGCTGAATGCAGCGGTATAAATAATGAACTACACAATAAACACTGTGAGACTGGTTCAGTTGAGGGAGAAAAATAAACACGGCAAAGAAAGGCATTCATCATGTTAGAGATGCCATGTCAAGACCCAGAAGAGATTCTTACAAACTTTCTCAAGAGTTCAGGTTAAAAACTTTATTGCATAAGTATAAAAAAATGCTTTGCACACCAAACTTTGTGATGTCAAGCATCCACTCAAAGGGAGAAGGAGTACAGATTTCCTTTTCTATCTATATTCAGTGCCTGGTGTAAGTGACCTTTTGAAAAATTGGCTTTGCATATTCTCTCCAGGTGGCAGTGAAGAATTACTGCTTGATCTCTCCTCCAACAAGAAAAAATTAACGAAATCTTTATTTCAACAATGGCTGTATATTCCCAGCCAGGGAACCTTGTGATGCACAGGGAAAGCATTTCTGTAGTAAACCACAATAAGGGCTGAGAATGCTGCCAGTGCTGCAGAGCTCCGGGCTCAGAGCCACTCTCCTGGCTTTATTCAGAGGTTTTTATTGATCTAATCTACAGTGAGATGATCACAGGAGACACTCCTTACATTATTTAACTTGGATTTGGTGTTGGATGGGGATTTTTTTTTGTTTGTTTGTTTTGTTCTTTATTCTTCGTTTGTGCTGTTATTAATACAACACATCATTAGTGAATTTCACAGGTAAGTGACTCTTGTCTCTCTTGACACATTGTTAATCAAGAGTGATGAAGGTGCTGCATCCCTCACACACTTGAGCTACGTGACCAAGCCCAGGCTTGTGAACTAGCTGCAGAGCACTGCAGGGATGTGCCACAGCAGCACATGGGAAACAAGGGCACACAGGAACATTTTGTGGGGAAGGCAGCAATGCAGGCAGGGTCTCCCAATTCCGCACTCCTCTGAAGAGAGCAGGAGCCAGCAGACCCACTTTACGCAGACACACAGAGAAGCCAAAGCCAGGAAGGATATGTGAGATGCCAGCTCTCCAAGAGATTGATATCTGACAGGAGGGAAAATACCCACCCAGACAAAAAAAGACCTGCCATTCTGAGGCCCTGCTCTGCAGAGATGTGATACTGGCCATCTGTTCATCTGCACATGGGTGCCTACCAGTCCTGAACTGGGGAGGCTCAGCATGCAGCAATGCTCAGCATTATTTGGGTCTGGCATTCCTGCCCCTGCTGCTCTCCCATCCAATTTACTCAATTTAGGAACTCGCAAGCAAGATTTTGATGACAGCTGCAATCATAACACCATAGATGGAGGGAATAAACAGACCAACTCTTAATAGCTACCAGTGTTTGTTTATTTTTACAAACAAGCATTTCTTCTGGAATTCATACTGTAAGAAAATCCATGAGATTTTCAGAAGCAAAGGATGAAGTTGTGCTCCACAGAGGTCCCTTCTAGCCAGGTCACTGAGCCAGTGGCAGCCTGTGACCCTGGTCCATGGAAAGGAGAGCCTTCTTTTCACATGTGCTCCTAGATAAATGTGGAAACTGGGCAAGAATAAAATGCACAAATTAACTGCCAAATTGTAACAACTTATCACACTTTGTGTGTTGGCTGTTTGGAACAGTTTAATGTAATTGGGTGGTACAGTATCTGGCTTAATGGGGCTCTGGATGTGGTGGTGGATCTGCAGTAGAAACCGTATGGAGAGCACACAAGGTACCCCATCTTCAGTGCTTTCTTTCTCCTGCGTTTATTTCCCCTTTTTTCCAAACTACAATTGCTCATAATGAAAATACCTGTCCGTTCTTTGCCTTTAGAAGGCCCTAACACACATCTGTGCTCCCGCACCACCTCCCTGCACACTCACACACACCTAAAATGTCCAACTCCTCTCCCAAGCTTGTCAGAAGTAGTTATCATCATAGCCTGGGCTCTTGAGCTTGCAAAGGGTAATGCTGAAACATCCAAACAGGAGATGTCATCCTGTCACCATGAATGACAGATGATTATGGCCCTTTCTAGATGCCTGTAATTAATGTTACTTTTAAACTTGGACATGAACATCCAGGAGCACAGTAAATGGGGAAATCCTCCAGCAGCTTTGGATTTCTTTTCCTCTCCCTGCTTACTTGCCCTACAGGTCCTTCAGTAAATTAAAGAAATCACTAGCTGTTGCCTATAAAACATCCTAGAAGGGCAGGTGAAATTCAGAGCCCCAGATAAACACGTGGATAAGCATCAGAGCTAAGGCTGAAGCCATGGGTTGGGCACATGCCATCCTTCCCTGTCAGTGTTCACACAGGAACAACGTGGGAAAGGAGCCTCAGAGACAGTCAGTTATCTTGAAAATCAGGACTGACTGCTACCAACCTCTCTCTTTGCCCAGTGCCTCCTCATACCCCCTGCCACTGCTGGCTTTTATCACCTTTTTGCATCTATTTGTTTTCATTTTTGCTCCCAGCCTGTGGCAGGAGGTTTTGTTAGAGCCATGCAATTTTATATGTGGTAGATGAGTGATGGCAGCAGTGGGCTCAGGTACCTGAAGACTGTGGTTCAGAATAACAACTTCTTACTGCCTGTCTTGTATCTCTGTTTGACTACGTGACGCTGAACATCAGTCAAAGGAGGATTAGGACTTTCCTGGTAATAGCTAAACAGCAAAATTAACAAGACGCTTAAGTTCTTCCAATAAAATCATGTATTTTTAGTCTATGGAGATTCAAACCAAGACTCAGCCAGCAAACAGGAAAAAAGCAAAACAAAGATTATTGAAAGCTTATGTTTAAACAGTTTCAGCCCAAATATTTGCTGATCACACACACACACACACAAAATGCTGGTATGTTTTGCAATGAAGAGCTAGAGCCTTTAATTGCATAGGAAGCCAGGCTTGGGGATTCAAGAGAAAATAAACATGCCCCCTGCAGAATTCACTGTAAAGACTTTACATTTATTTACATTCCTGTTTTTCTTTAACCTACATTTCCCCCAGACAGAGGGGTTGTTTTGGGTAATAATCTTTTCATATAGGCCAAGTCTACTAGAAACTATTTGCAATTCATTTAAAATATGAATTCTGAAATATACTGCAAATCCCTTTTGCTAAGATAAAAAAAGCAGAGAGAAGAAATAACATGCCATTTAATCTTTAGGCTCATCAACTCCTGGAAGATTATTTTGACAGTTAATTTGATGTATTTAACTGAACTTCCAGTCTACTCTCCTTGAAGAAAGCCATCATTTATGACTTGCTGTTGTGTAGGAGCATCCCAGATAGCTGCAGTGTCTTTTGAAGAAATATTTTCGAGGGGAAAGAGCATATATTAATGTTTCCTTGCTGTTCAGGCTTAGTTCTAAAATCCACAGTGCATCCTGTGTGCCTCTTCCCTTGCTCACATCAGCTGCTTCTGCCCCAGGGAGAGGGCAGCAGGGAAGACAAAATGCATGTGCTCAGACAAAAAGGCTGATGTCCCCATGGGGACACAGGGACACACAGCTGTGGGATGCTGCAAGTCGGGAGGAGCAGCATGTGCTCCTGCCCTTCCACTTGCCCCTCTTCTCTTGGCAGCGCTGCCTTGCCAAGTGCTGCTGCACAGGGACTGCAGAACTCCCCCACCCCAAGAGGGTTTAACCATCCCAGTCCTTGCAGAACCAGGGAGAGGCTGTGGCCACACAAACGATGATTTTGCAGGATTTATTGCTGCGGGTTTGCACTTTTGGGTTTTGGAAGCAGAAGGGCAGCAACCCCCACACCCTGACAGTGGGAGGGCTGGCTCTGAGCTCAGGTGCCAGCAGAGGCAGGACAGAGATGCCAGGCTGGGGACATGTCCTGGCACTCGTGCAGTTAACTCAGCTTCCCATTAATCTGCCTTCCTTCCCTTGGGGGTTTTTCTGAGGTGAAGCTCATTGCACTGCAAGACACTGGGACGCTGCTGGAACTCTCAGGCACTGAGCACTCCTGCAGAAGCTCACTGCAAGTCAGAAAACAAGGGAGGCTTTTGTGTTACAAATAAGAAGTAGGTCAGATCCCACAAATGCAAACAGACAGGGAGGAAGGCGCTTGCGGTTCTTTACAGTCATCTTTGGGATTCACTTTGTAACAAGCACCAAAACCCCTGAAAGCACGGCACCCAGCCATGGAGAGCTGGCTCTTGCTGGGGTGCTTGTATCTGGGCATCACTTGTGGCCAGCACGCTCTCCTTGCACATCCACAGGCTCTGCTCCAGAGCCCACTGCCACATTTGTGTGAAACTCCAAAAATAAACCACATCAGACTGCAGGAGCTGGGATCAGACCCTTCACTTGGTTTAACAGAGCTCCCTGCTCCGAAGTGATGTTCTGCAGAACAGCCCAGTGAACAGCACTCAGAGAAACAGCAGTATTTCTGGACACAGAGAGAAAAGCCAGGCTCAATTTGGGCTCATTAGCATTTTTTAAATCGAGTTGCTGAAGCTGTGTTACCCCTCCATCACCTGTGTCTGGAGGGCTGAGGAGGGCAGTGGTTGCCCATTGGTTTAACCCAGTTTGAATTGTACCTGGCATGGCTGTGGGGAGAGGACAGGGTGGAACCAGCCTGTGATTGAAACTCTGTCCCCTCCTCCCTGTTTTAATGTCATTTCAGCCTCACTCATTTGCCATTAATTCCCCATAATGCCTGTTTCAGACCAACCCATGCCACGGCCTCTAGGCACAGGCAGTGCTGCCCAGGTGGGACTGAGGGCAGTGTCAGCTGCCTGCTGCAGCTCTGCTCTTTGCAAACCAGCTTTGTCCCTGCATGGACAGAGAGAAGGAGACCCAGAGAGGAAAGGGGACTTAGAGAAGTTGCCATCAGCAGAACCAAGATCATTCTCCTAAAGCCCAGCCAAATGCTTTGTCCCCTGACTGCAGTTTTAGGTATTTTTGAAAAGCAAGTTTTTCACTGTGTATGTTCTTGTCCTTCCCTTTCTCTAAAAGCACAGTTTAGAGGAAATAAGCCAATTATTTTCCCAGGCAAGATTAAGGCTGTAGTACCATTTAATTAAGCTGTTGTTTTAAATGTGCTCTGATGTTTTACCAGCCTGTTGAAGGCCTGGGAGACGATAAATACTTGTCTGCAACCTCTTTCTGTGTTCTGAGAGCACATTTTAATTACCACCCTCTATCCCATTTGCAACCAGACAGTTTACAAGCTCTCCACCGTGGTGCAGATGAGTGATGGCACTTTTTGCCCTCCAGACAATGCCAGGCACTTGCCTGGGAAGCAGCTGAACAAAGAAGGCTCCTGGAGAGAAATAATTGAGGGCACCAAACAATTTACAGGACAGCATCCCCCAGCTTGTCTCTTCATGACATAAGAAACCCATAAACAGGCCAGATCTTCAGATACGGAGTTGTATTGAGTAAGGATAATAAATAGGAACCAAGTAACAGTGTCTTAATCATTGTCCCCAAGTCTCAAAATCTTTGGGTCAAATTGTTTTGTTGTCAGACTTTGACCTCCCAGCCACAAATCACAGCAAAGCCTGAAACATCAGCTGCAATTTGCAGAAACCACCCCAAATGTGGAGGCTCCCAGGAGCGTATTTTTCTTGTGCATATTTTCCCTCCAAAGGCTGAAGTATCAAACAGTTAACTAGCTGATTGTGGGTACAGTGGCATGAGAACAAATTCACCTGGCTGCAGCCTTCCTTGATAGAAGTATTCCACCTGGAAACCCTTTGGGCTCATCTAAGCCCACTAAAACATCTTTCTGCTGTCTTGAGACAATTTAGGACACAGCTCTGCTGGTACCAAGCACACCCAAAGCAAGGCAGAGTTATCTGGTTGAGAAAAACAACCCTTAGTGCCAAAATCCCACCTAGCTACTCTGCTGATGCTCAAAGGATAATGCCAGGTAAGGATTGCTCCTGATCAGTTTAACCTTCACTGTGCTCATCCTTGGGAAGTACCAAATTAGTTAATCACAGCAGCAGTAGAGAAAAAACATTCTCATCATAAATATTCACAGTATCACATGCAATACAAAAAATCCTGTCTAAATGAAGGAAAATAAATTAGAAGATACTGGCCTGCTGATTAAAACTTACACACACTCCCCACCATCAGCTGACATTTGCCTGCTCTTCAGATACTGCAGTCACACAAACACAGCCCCTCTGGCTGCTGGTGACATTAAAGGCTGAAACTCCCCAGATTTTAGGAGGAACAGGGATGATGGGAACGACATTCACTCATGTTTAATCCTAAGATTCCTCCATGCTTGCTGCTGATCTCTGCCCAGGAAGGGTGCAGAGCCCAAATCCTGCCTGTACCAGGGCAGAGCATGAGGGCAAGGGAAGGGGCAGGGCCATAAGAACCAGCTCAGAATTGTCTTGCTGACACCAGAACCCCAGAGACCAGCACCCATCAGGTAGAGGATTTGTTCTGAAACTCATACCTGAGAAATATATTCAAATAGTAGTGACTGTTTGGCTCTAAAAATCTGATTTCCTTTGAAATTTGGCATGTGCCTATATTTTTCCTTATTGTAATTAAAATCAAACTTCATAGCAGTTGTATCACTAGACCCAAGTTTGATTCAAAGAAAGCAGAATTATAAAATAGGAGTAAAAGGATCACCCCTTGCACTCCCTACCAAGCCCTGATTAATTTTTCATTTACAATTATTTTCTGTGCAGCACTCCAGAGTTCAGGTAGTAACATTAAAAATTCCCTGTGCCCTCAGATTTCCCTAATTAAAATTGACAACCCTCATTTTGAACCACAAACATAATTACCCAGTCCTCCTCACTGACTTGATAGCTGAGGTTGTTTGTTGATAATTTATGAGCATTGGAGAAGACGAACAACAAAGCTGAGGCTCTGAGAAACCTCTCAGCTCCTGCCTTTGAAGTCAGGAGGACGCCAGCAGCAGGAGCAGCTCGGAGGCTGCACACAGGGTCCCTTCCTGAGGCTGTGCTGTCCCTCTCACCTGTGACAGTGACATCCACAGGACTCGTGGTCCCACTCCAGGGGTTGGGAGGGACCCCTCTGAACTGCTTTTCTGGAGTGTTTGCAGAAACATCAGGGCAGATCCTAAACTCCAGGGGCATGAAAGCTGAGCTGGGGTTGCCTCAGGAAGCCCCAAAAAGAGAGGACATCACTTGTGTGGTCGCTTTGGTGTTTGCCTGTCCCTGTTTGAGAAGCCCCTGCCATCACCCCAAGCCAGAAGCCCAGATAAGCTTGGCTTCCTTTGATGGCATCACATCACACATGCCAAGCCACTCTTACCAAGAGTCTGAAGAACAGTTTCCCCACATAAGTATACAATTAAAAAAAAATTCCCCCCAGGTTTTCCAGCATTACCTTATCACCTACAAACCCCCCATGTCTCAGCACCTGCACAAAATCCTGGCTGAAATGAGTAAGTTCAATCTGAGGTTGTGTAAAACCAGCCCCATGCAACCCATTCATCCCTCCTAGTCTGGGTTTTGGGGAATGTGAATTTCCCCCTGCCCAGGAGCACATTTATACCTGGTACACATGATGCAGCCGTGCCTCCTGGGGATAAGGGGCCCAGTGGGTGCAGAGGATATTAATGGCACGCAGGATGTAGGTGGCAGGCACCAGGTGTCAGCCAAATAACAATTTACATCAGAGGTGAGGGGTAGGGAAAGCAGTGAAAAGAAAAAAAAAAAGTGATGCATTTCAATGACTGTTTTCTCTGTCTGTTTCAAGTTTTTCCCAGCCTTGCTCACAGGGAGAAGGATAGAATCTCATTTTTGGGATGTGAAACTCAAATGCTACTTAATGCAGAACAGCAAAGACTTTTCTCCAGGAAAAGCCTCTATCTTTCCTGTATTTAAAGGTGATGAGAACATGGTGTTGTTTTGTCTACCAGCTCTTGGACAGCCCAACCTACTCCAAGTGCCAGGAATTTGGGAACTGGGGGGAAAAAGAAAAATGGAGAAGAGGCTCAAGCACAGAATGAGGATTATTAGAAATGTGTGTGTAAATGAAATAGCCTGCTGAGAGCTAGGCAGCATCACTGAGAAAGGCAACGTGCAAACAGACAGAGCAAAGCATTAATATTCCCTTTTTGGTCCAGGTTTTCCATCCATTCACAGCAAAAGCAATTCAAGTGCACTCTGTTCTCCCCTGGACTTCCCCCCAACCAAAGGATGTTGTAGTTCTGCATCTTTAAAGAAGCTGTAACTCTGTCTTTAAAGGACAAAATAATTTTTTACATGGAATATAAAGTGATTGAAATAGTGGTCAAAACGGCTCATTTTGAAATACTGAAAGGATGTTTTGACCTTAAGAGGAAGTTTTTCTTTCAGCAGTGGTATGAGGCAGCAGCATGGTGAGGCCAAGAATTGATGAAATATTTGGATATTGGTAAATCTAGTGGGAAAAGTTCAGTTAAAAATGCAGCCTACTTCTGCTTCCAGCCAATAAAGGGTTCTTCTCTAACTTCAGGTTGTTCCTAACATTTGTGTCTCTTCTGCTGTTTTCCCTCAGGCCGCTGCTATTTCATCAATAACCAACAGGAAAAATGACAAACTGCCAGAGAGCAATTAATATCCATCCATTTCCTCTTGCATTAGCAAAACACTCCATTTACAAACGAGCTCTGCATGCTGACAGCAAGACACGTGCCATGATTGTGCCCATTTGTCACCAACCAAGGCCTGCTCAGAGGGGGAGCAGGGACAGCGCCAGTCCCCAGGGTCTAATCTCGAACTAAGGCCCTGGAGAAGGCTCTGGAAAGATAGCAGTGAGATTAGGGTAGCCCAGAATCACCCCAGCTATGGTCTGGATGAATGAGGACTGGGATTTCCTCTGGAGACTTGAAGAATGTAGGTTTGTGCAAGCAACAGGGTATAGCTCAAACCCCAACTTCTGAGTGCTATCCATCCTGCACAGGAGAAACCACCCAGATTTTTAGCAGAGCTGCAGGGGAGAGATTTTCCTGCTCTGCCCAAAACCAGGACAGGTGGAAGGTCACAGCAGATGCTTTACTTTTCTCACCAGAGCAGGAGAGGTAAAAGGAGTTGCAGAGGTCTATGAGGTAGGTACAGACAGGTCCTGGGAGAGTTTTGGGAAAGGACTTTTCCTCATGATCACATATCTGTGTGGAATTAATAAGCACAAGTCCTTGTGTGCACAGCTGCTGTCACCAGCTCTGATCACAGGTTTGCCATCAACACAAACCCCAGCTTTAAGAACATCTCATTAAAAACAACATGGGACAGGATTTCCCCAGTCCACACAAACAAATTACACATCTCTGCTCCTGCTGTGTGTATGAACAAAAGAGCTCTTTTCTGGGGTTGTGCTGCTGCTCAAATGTATAGTAATATGGCTGAAAAAACTAATCCCTGAAGTTAAAGCACAGCAAGGGAAGCAGAGAGCTGGGCTGCAGAAGTTCCCACCAAGGTGGTCCCTTGCTCACTCTGGGATCAGGCAGTGACCTCCTCCAGCTCCTGACACGGAGGGGACTGAGCCATGCTCTGCCTATCCCACACAGCTTTATCTTTATCCAGCACACAGCTGAAAATAGCTATTCAAAATTTTACCTCTGGCACAGTTGCCAGACAATTATTATATTTTTAATTCACCCCAAACAGCATCTTAACTGTGTTAAATCCAAAATGCTGCTGTCCCCAGAACTCAGGGGATTTGGCAAAGGGGGCACAAGGAGAGTGGTACTGCTGACAATGAAGCAGGAGTGAAACCTCAGCATCTTGCTTATGAATGAAAATAAATTTGTGCTTTTGTGCTAATTAAGTACATGTATTTTGTTGTTGAGGCTTAGCTGTTATTGATTTTAGACTACATTTTCTAGTCTGATGTGGTTTACTTCAGCAAAGTGAGATGGAAGAAAATGAGCTTTTTAGTTTTTATGTCATATTTACATTGCTCTTACCATTTAACAGAGTCCCTTGAAGTTACCAGTTACTTCTATTTCAGCCCTCACTTTGAAACAGGAAATCCTTAGGTCCAACAAAGGATGATGAACAGAAGCACAGGACAAACTCAGCAGTTTGCAGAGCCAGGGGACTTCAGGCAGTGCCACGAGTGAAAAACAGAACTGGAACCAAAACTTAGTCCTGTTTTGGTTTTGGTGCTGTGGGGACCCCTCCACTCCTGCCTGGCACCATTCCAGAGTCTCCTTGTGTCACCAATAGCAAAATCCCTTGTGAAGTAGCTCCTGAATTTTACAGCCCAAGCTAATGAAATTAACTGGCAGCACATTTACATTTTTCATCTGCAGTTTGCATTTCCCCACAGTAAGTCCAGGGTGACCGGTGAGGCAGTGGAATGGACACACAGCTTTCAGTCCTGCTCAGGGCTGCTGATGAGAAAGGTGTGGAGAATTTGGAGCACATCCACTGCCTGCTCTGCCTCTTTCCTGCAGGAATTTTCTGGTGCTCCTTCCTGGACAAACCTGTCTGAGCAACATGCACCCTGAGGGCATATTGGGCAACCTTCTCCTGACTCATGGTGCGTAGGAGTGCTCCAAAAGCATCCTTAGCTGTGTCCAGGTGAAACACTTCAGTGACACCTCACATTTATCAACCACCCAGGAGCTCCCCAGCCCTGCTCCTGAGCTGGAAAGGCCAGAACAGGTTCTGCCAGCCAGGGATCATGTCCAGGTGTTTGCCGAAGAGCTGACTGTTCTCACCCAGCTTGGTCTCGTGGCTAATTGGCAGTGACAAATCCATCTCTCCATTTCTAACAGTCCTATTCCTGCTGCTCCTAGGGAGAGCAGCCCCTCAGGCCTCAGCTGGGGAAACCATCACTGAACCAACACCTTGCCCAAAGCAGAGCAGCTCAGCCCCCAGAAGCTTAAGTTCACTGAACTGGCATCTCCCAGGAACACCAGTCTCAGCAAAACCATCCCTCATCACCCCTTGCACTCCCGCTGCCTTCACAAAGCTTGTGGTGGGGGAGGAAAGTCCCACCTTGGGATGCCACAGCACAGGCCGACCAACCTACCCAGGCCTACACACCAGCACCACCAAGCTGGGGGCTCTGCAAGTCAGGAAAAAATGAAAATTGCTGAAACTGCTGTAATTCCAAGCAGCCAGGACTCTGGTGGGTGTTTTTTGCTGGCAGGGCGAGTCACCTCCTCACTCCTGCCCGAGGCAGGGGGACATGCAGAGCATCCCTTGGGTGGGGACAGCCTGTGACCAGCCCAGGGCCAAGAGGCAAGCTGGAGATTAGAGCAATTTGGACCTGTCACTTTGATGCACGGTGTTTTGCTTTGTGGTCACAGGCCTCTTTCAGTAAAGAAAATCAGAGATGATTTCCTTTGCCCCATGGGATTTCTTGATGCTACAATTAGCATCTGAGAAGATTTTAAAACTCAGGAGTGTAAATTTATAGACACAGCTGTCAGAAAGGCTGAAAAACTCTTATCCCTTAAATTACCAACATCCTTGGCTGTTCAGTGCTGATATAAAACCACAGAAGACACTGTGTTGGCAATGCCATTCCCCATGTCCTCATAACTAAAACAACTAAACAACTTAAACAGGATAATACACATAATACAAATAAAACTGAACATAATGCAGTCTTCACAGTTATAATTTATTTCAAGATCTACACACGGGTTAGGCTTTCTATATAATTAAATCTATAGATTGCCTTTGAATGCTTACCTTGCAATTCCTCGAGCTCTGATGAAAAGTGTGCTGTTTGCAATGACAAGATTTATTGCATCTAGCACTCTATATTATAGCTGCTCCGCTAACCACAATAAACAAGATATGAAAAGCAATCATACAGATAATGCCATGGAGGAACAAGTACCAGCTTTGTCTTTAACCCCTTCACCTGCCTTTCTGCTGGAAACTCCAGTCAGCATTCCTGCTGCACCATCCAGCCCTGGTGGATTAAGGATTTTGTTTCTGTACTAGCAGACTCAGGGCTTGGGTTCCTTTTCCCCCATTTCTAAAGCACCAGTATTGCTGGGAGGGTTTCCTTCTGTCACTATAAAAGGTCACAGTCCTTGTCTGGAGGAAAAATAACTAAGCAGAGCCAAGCCAGCTGCTGTGGTGGGTGTTAGTGAGGAGTAATGGGACAGAACCATGGCTGTCCCTGTGGGACTGAAGCTTCACAATTCTTCAACCCACACTTAAAAACGTCATTGTTTCTGAATTTAACCCACTTCCCAAAGGCTGGAGGTAGGTTCCCAGCAGAGCTGGGACATCCCAGCACTGCTCTAGGCTCAAGCTTTTATGGCCCAGAAGGATGTTGTCAGCTCAGGACACAGTAATTTCATTAGTCATGTTTTGCATCACAGAAGCCTGGATTTGACCCTGGAGACTTATAAACATTATTTAAAGGGGGAATTTCCATGTCAAGGTCACAAGGAGATATATAAGCTTAATCAAGACCCTGCTCAAATTGAATAGTCCTTCACTACCCACATGCCTGAGAATATTTTCTCAAATCCTGCTCCCCATTTTTAAATCTTCACCAGATGCAGAAATAAACACTCCAGAGGCCAGGGTAGCAACCAAAGGCAAGAGTAGCACTGATAAAAATATATTTTTTTTGCCCTCCTTGTTCATGCAGTGTAAACAATGAGCCCATATTCCTTGCATCTAATCAAATAAATAAAGCCCTGCTACATATGAGCACACAGGAGGACAAGAAAGCAAGCAGTCATTTGTTTTCTGCCTTACACATAAAAACCTTTGGCCATTTCAACCCAGAGGAAGGAGAAATGCTCCACAAGTAGGAATTCACTGTTCTATTACAGTATTTTCTGCCCCAAAACCCAGTTAACCATTTACAAACAGGATAAAGCACTTCTGTACTCTTTGTTACTCCTTTGTGTAGGGACTAATTTCCTTTTTCTCCTGCCCATATTTTTTTCTGGTTTTAAGTCTGTCTCCAGTCAGTCAGAAGCTGGCACAGTCCTTGTCCACATAGAAATACCCCAGAATAATAAACTTCTTGTAAGTGATGCCAAAATCAGGCAGTGGCAGGAGAGGGGGCCGAAAGGTCTTGGGTTTAAGAACGGACCAAATTGTTCTACCCAGGGCAGAAAAATTAAAATATGCTGGAAATATGGATAAAAATAGACTGGGGTCTGCAGTCCAAACAGAGCATATATTTAGTAGTTGTGAATGTGAAAGAGCAGAACATTCCTGGAAATTGTTCAAAAAGCATCCAAGCAAGATTACAAGATTTCCAATCAGAGATTCTTATGGCAGGTTGCTATGGATGCCGGGAAGGGTGTTAGTCTCTGACCCTCATAACAAAATATGTTTCCCAAAAGCCATTTTTTCCAGGAACTGTAAGAAGGACTTTAATTCTGGAAACCTCCAAAAAACAAGTAGTTTGGAACACAGCACCCTAACACAGCACAGAACTGGTGACAAATAACCCTGGGAAGGACCAGGAGAAGTGACCTAACCCTTTCCTTGGGCTGTCAGTCAGGGAAAACACATCTGACTAAACTTATCCAGCTGTTCTTAAGAGTTTCTTGAGATGGAGACTCTCCCATCCAACCAAAGAGACCCAGTCCCCCACACTTCTAATTCCTAATACATTCCCCAGGTGCTTCAGCTGAACTCCACTGCTCCCTGCCCCACCCTGGTGTAAGAAAACCAACATGCATTAGCAGGTAAAATGAATTTTTTCAGGATTGGGCAGCAGGAGACCAATCTCCTGTGAAAATGACACTAGTAAGGATCATGATTTCCTTGCAATTTTTTCCCTGTGTTTCATGTCCTAAGAAGATCAGGTTTCGAGGACAGTAAATGCATGGCATGTTTGCTGCTTCATCCCAGGCAGTGCCTGGGCACTGGTGGCACTTGCAGAAGAGCTGTTTGAGCTCTTCATGGCCCACCAAGCTTGGATCTGAGATAAAACTGGCATGACAAGAAAAGTGTGCTGCAACCGAGGAAGATTAGACATCAAGGACAACATTCTTGGGGAGAGAGCATGAATTTATTGTCCTTAAATGATTCTCTATGGTAAATGTTTGCATGAATACCAGTTACACTAAGGACCCCAGAAAGCAGCTGATAGGCACAGAGGCAAAATAAAATTTTGTTCTTATAGCCAAGGAGTGAAAAATCAGCCACCCCAGGAAGCAGCCCAAAGGTGCAGGAGTGCATGTGCCTTTTTGACCAACGTGCTCCCACAAGCATATGTCCTGGACATAAAAGCAATGATCACTGTCACCTGGTTTAGGGGTTTAGTCTATTTGTAATTTAATAGGAGAATTTCACAGAGATTTCTGCCTTATTGATTTTGCCTAATGGAACAAGCTCGTTTCCTAGGGGCACTGTGTACTCCACTCTGCACAACACATCCAAAGGGCAGGAGAGCACCTCCACCCCTATTCTGGTAGACTGTCAGCATTTAATTAATCCAGGGGCTGCAGGGCAAATTCTTAGTGCAATGTAAAAAAAAAAGCAAAGACAAAACATCAATTTATGCTCTGAATGCCCCTGTGCATTATGATTGTACTCTTGGAGCATTTAAACTGGAGGCTACAAGGCTGGACTGCTTGTAGCACTTGAGTGCCTGTCAGATTTCCCCCCTCTAAGGCCTCTGCCAGATACTCTTTATCCTTTATAACATCAAATGGTTTCAGTAGGAGGCTCTCTTTGATGCTGATTCTCTCTCTGATTCTCCAGACATGGATAAATGAAGGTTTCCTTTATATTTGGAAGTGTAATGAAAGCCCTTGGCATTTCATTACCTGCATTCACACACAACACAACAGAGCTGGGCAGGTTCTTTAGGAGCATGCCATTGCACACCAGTGCATCAGCCCTGGATATCACCACCCTGTGTACACACAATTGTCAGCCCTGAGCACAAATACAACCTGTGAGGGGGTACAGAAGATCATGAACTTTTTTTTTTATTAAGACACATTTTTCACTGTCTGTGAAATACCAGTTGTATCACCTACCCATCTTCTTTTTGCATCTTTGAAGCTAAATTTAGAATACTAACCTTTAAAAATTACTTCTGCTTTGGTTTTGGTTAAAGGTTTCACTCCCTGTCATACTACATGCTGTCAACTGCTCTGCCACTTCTGCCTCCCTCCTTTTCTTCCCAGCCCTGAAAATAAGCTCTGTCCACGTGGATGCCACTGGTAAACACACTTAGTTCGTTCTCTCCAGGTCAACCAGATAAAACAGGTTTTTTGAAAGAAAATATTTTATAAGCTGTAACAACTTATCCATGCCAGAGCAAACCAAATGCTTCTATACACTGCCAGGAAATCACTCAGATCAGGCCAGTGTTCTGCAAACTGCCCAGCAATTTGAGGTCCTTGGGAACTGCCTCCTGGATGCACAGAGCTCTTGGCAAGGAGCATCAGCCAACAGAATGGCAAAAACCTCGACAGGGAGACCATGCTGCCCAAATCTGTTTTCTGTCAGTCTGAGCACAGGGTATATGGAAAACAGAAGGCAACCACCTTTGGAGAGGAATTAACCAAAAGGGGAAAAAACCCTGTCAATACAGTTTTGGTTTCAGTCTTCAAGACTTGACAGGGAGTACATAATTTAGGGCTATGTCCAGGAAACAAGTGATTTTGCAGCCTGACATGGCATACTCCAAAATTAGGTGACAACAAACCTTTTCTGGCAAAAAACACTGACCAGAATTTGACACCAGTAGCTGATTCACTGTGAAAAACGGGTGTTGGTTGCCTTTGCTTCTTCCAAACACATTGGTACCCAGAGATTAAAGAACACATGGTGAGGATGTACAAAACTGCTGAATTTATGGGAGCAGCTCTCAGCTGCTGAGCAACAAAACAAAAGTCATTGCCTTTAGTGTTTTCAAACTTATATGTGTCTTCTAGACTTTCAGGATCAGAAGGCTGGGAAGGTGTTAGGGGTTTTTTTTAAAGTGTGATAGCAAAATGTATCCCTGCACTACTGCAGGGAGCTCAAAAGAGGGTTGTTTTGGTATATCTGCAAGTTAAATTCTCCTTTGTCTGGGACATGGTCATCCATGCACATTCATCCACAGAAAGTCTTCATTCTTCTTTGGCATTGGAAGAAATAGAGCAGAATGGGGACCCACATACAGGAGAAGGCAGAAACCAAACACCCAAGTACAGACTGTGACATTAAGAGAATTTGGGGTTCAAGACTAGTGTTTGTTTTCCTTGCTATTTAGGGAAAAGATTAATGGGACTGTAAGGGCTTACTTGGGCTCAAACCTCAGCCTAAGAGGTGACTGATGAACAGCAAGAATCATGCTAGGGTCAACTGGCATTAATAGTTCCTCTCTGGGGGCTCAAACTACTTCTTCAAAGGTTTGTTTGTGTTGTACCTCATTTAAATGCTTGTGTACACTAAATATTGACCTTGACCAGGAAGCACCAAAGTCCTTGAACATAAGGGGAGAATGAGCCACTGCAATCCATCAGGATCTTTGTCTCCTGCCCACTGGCTTGGGACAGGCTGCTTCCCTTTCTGCTATGTTTGATGAGACAGCAAGAACCTGCACACTCCAGAGAAGCAGATGGACAACTCAGACACCTCAGCCAGAGCAGACATGATGTCCAACAGGGCTACCACCATCCCAGTTAAAATATCATGAAACAACAAGAAGTTCCTGGTGTACCCAAAACCCCTCCTGCTCTATAACCATGTCTGCCCATCGCCACAACTAATAGAATAAATAACTGTTAAAACAGAATTATTTGGTGTCTGATCTTTATTTCTTGCACTAAAAGTGGATGCAGCAAGGGAGGAAGTGTGTAGGAAGGTGCCCTGCCCCAAGCAAGTTCTTTGCCATCCATCTGCCTTCCCACAAATTAAATCCCAGAGACGCCATCAGTGTGCAGATAACTGGATACTGGATTGCAGCCAGCCCTGCACAAGTAAAGGCACATTCAGGCCCAAGATGTTTTCTGGCATCAGTATCAAGCTTCCTTTCTAGCAACTAAAGATGCTTAAAGGGCCTTATAATAGCTGCCTGAGTATCAGAGACACTCCCATCACTGTTTGATTTCCTTGTGCAATAATAACGCGTGGTCAGATTCACACAAGGTTTGCAAAGGATCAAATCTGCTCTTTTCAAAGACAGCTGGGAATACCCCTGGAAAAATGTGAAAAACACAGCATGTGTTGGGACCGGTGCCTCTCCCTCATTATTCCATGTAAATACAAGCAATCTGACCCCTCCAAAGAGACTTTGCATTTCTCAGAAAATGACCATCTGTCAGGCAACAAAGGGCGCTCATTATTTAAATTAAGAATCTATTCCCTGCTGCCATTTTTACTCACTTCTCATTACAGCAGTCTCAAACACCCCGTTCCCTTAGCTCCGAGAGCTGAGATCACCACTTACCCCCCTTCTTCAGCAACCATCACCCATAAATATCCAGCTAAAGGATGCCACAGCCTGTGGGCCAAAAGAACCTTGGATTTGCTATCCAGAGGAGTCATGAGAATTAGAAAATATACACAAAGGGCCCCATAAACCAACTGTGTTATGCATATTAATAGGAAATCTAAGTTTCTTCGAACAGTGGGACCACAGAGGTCCGTCCCCAGGCTGGGCTGGCATCATGGCATGGGCTGGCTCAACATTCCCAAATAACCTGCACTGTGCTGGGGAAAGGAGGCAAGGCCACCCAAATATTGCATCAATAAGTCATCATCTGTGACCCACAGCAACACCTGCCATCGAGCTGCAGAAACAGGGGTGGAGGAAGCTCAGCAGATCCCCAACTCCCCTGCACAGCTCTCTTGTTTTTGCAGGTATTTGCTGTTTAAGAGAAGAGTTTTTCTTGCTAGTTCTTCTTGTTAATCAAGAGATTAACAAGATTCCCCACCCCCTCCCATCAAGCCAGAAGAATCATATCAACAAATCCTCCGTTTGACATGATTTACTAAATGTCACTTGTCACAGGGCTGCACAGCTGAGGAAAACGTGAGCAAGAAGATGGAGCAGGGATGAGGCCGCAGTGCCAGGGCACCTCTACGGCTTCCTGGCTCTGCCTCAGGCTCCCCTCAGCAGCCCCCTCCTCTCTCTGGGCCTCAATTCCCTGCTGAACAAGAGGAAACATGGAAAAACCTCATGTCCTGTGGTCTGGGGGAGGTAAGTAAATGGACAGCTATGAAATACATGGAAACTTCAGTGGTGTGAATAACTGAGGCCTCTCAGAAATACCCAACTCCAAGCTTGCGGAGCAGGCCCAGCTTCGAACGGGCCGCTGTCTCCATCAGGGAATACACAGAAATTCAGTGGGTATGGAAATGTCTGACTTCCCTGTGGCTCGAACCACAGCAGGGCCAGCTCATGCCAGCTGAGATTAGAGCACTCTGGGTTGGGGCTGACAATTGCAGGTGGTCAGGAGGTGCTTTCTGAATTAAGAACTCTCTTTGCTGGAGGCAACTCATGTGGCCAGACACCAGAAAGGATCATGAAATACTCATATTCTCTGCTGGAAAGAGCCTTGGGAGTGCAGACTATTTATTAAACAATAAAACCCATCAAACTGCTTTTAATATTTTATGTGAAGGGAAATGCATTTCTATTATTTTTAATAAGGCAAGGTTTAAACATCTTCAGAGGAAAAGGAAAGGATCTATTCAAAATAAGGGTAGATTCTCCATAAGCAATCCTAGCCTGTGTTTATTTTGGATATTGCTACATTACAAGATGCAAAAATAAGCCCCAGCAAAGCACAGCCTGTTGTGTCAAATTGCTTTATATTCTTAAAAAAAAATAAAGCCAAAAGGGAGGGTGAGATTTAGTAATGATGCAATGACATCAATTCTTCTCCTGATCAAAATCAAGACTGAACAAGTAGAAGTATGGAATCTTTCCCAGAGCTGGATCCTAGTGACCCCATACCAGGAAATTCTGAGAGCTGTGTCTCAGATTGAGCCTGACATGTCACAAGGAGACACAAACAAACATTCAGTGACTCTATGGAGGTTGGCTGGTGCCAGTAATAGGTGACCATGGATGCTGGTCAAGCTCCAGCATTGCTGAACAGCTCAAAAGCATGAGAAGAAATCCTATTAAATGTGACTAATGAAAGATTTGGAGGGAATGGTCTAGCAGTGCCTGCTGTTTGCCTCCAGCATGACTTTTTCATGCTGCTGGATGCTTTTGAAAATCTGCAGCCTGGTCATTTGTGTGTTCAGTGTCTGGTCACAAAAGCACCCTCTGCATGAGCTTGTTCCTGCTGCTTCCAGCTACCTTCTGGGGGAAAACAAGCAAACAAAGAAATCTCTGGTAAAAATTCAGGAGATCTGGACAAAAATTAACTGCAGAGCTCGTTTCTGGAGCTATCTTCAAAAGAAATTAGTTGAAAGTAAATCAAAAGTTCTCATCCAAAAACAGCAATGGAAAAACATTATGGAAACACTATTCAAGCAAACACTTTAAGAGATGGGCAAATATTGGCAAGAGAATATGGCACTGTGTGCCTCCCTTCAGCAAGTCTTTGTTTCTGTCACAAGATGTTTTGCCCCAGGGCCTGCCTCTAGGAACAGGCTGTGGAAGATCCCAGAAAGCCCCAGCTGCACTCACAAACAAGGTTTGCTTCTCAACATCCCAAATTGCCCACACCAGCAAAATCACAGATGAAGCTGTGCTGAAAATATGGGCTTTCTACTGCCAGAACAGAACCCTACAAAAGGGATCTTCCTTCTGTTTTGCACTGGAAGGACCTCAGCTCAGTTACTGTGTCTAGCTGGGCATGACACAGCGAAGCCAATCTCAGCAGGTCCAGAGGAAAACAAAGCCTGCCCAAAAAATTCATAGAAAAAAAAGAGTGAACAAATTTGTATTATTTAGATGGGGAAAAAAAGAGCAAGCAAGGAACATGCTTCAAATGCATAGAGGGCTTCCCTGCTAAGATGGAAAATAGGACCTAATTTCCATGTTTAAATTGCTAAGGAACATTTAATAGAATAATGGAATGATTTGGGCTGGGAGGGACCTTAAAGATATTTCAGGTGTCCCTCTGCCATGGGCAGGGACAACTTCCACTAGACCAGATTGCTCCAGGCCCCATTCAGCCTGGCCTTGAACATTGCTAGGGATGAGGCACTTGCAGCTTCTCTGTGCAATCTGTGTGTCTCACCACTCTCACAAGGAATTTCTTCAGTTTAAAGCCATTCCCCCTTGTATCCGCATTTTTCCATGTAAATCTGGGCTTTTCCAGAAAACGACGGAAAGCTGAAGAGTAAGATGTGCAAAAGGGGTCAGCTGTGACAGCAGTGTCCTGCCCACAGCTCATGAGACCAGGGGACATTCACAGTCACACACAGCCCTGCAAGGCTGAAGCCCCCCTGTGCTGTGCCCAGCTCTGGCACCAGTGTCACTGTGCAGCTGGGGACAAGGGAGCTTTGACATCTCACAGCACAAGAACTGCTCCCACCCATCTCCTGGCCATCATCTGCTGGGGACAGCTCCTGTTTTCCCATGTGACTGGAGGGGAAGGTCTGGGTCAGTCCATATCCTTGTCCCTTGGGACTTGCAGCTTTCTCCTACTTCTCCTTCCAGCTCACACTTAGAGCAGAAACACATCTCCCAGCCAGCACAGCACCTTCGCTACCAAACTGGTGGTTAAATGAAAATTCAACAGAACATTTAAAAATTTCATCAATGCCACTTGGACATATGCCTTCAGGCTGTTTATCTTTAAATGAGATGTCACATGTAATTTAGTGGCTATATTAAGTATTGTTTTTCACTTTTAGCTGCATTGCTGTGGGCAGCCGTGTATCAGTGCACACCTTCATTCTTCATTAGGGGAGATAAATGAAAATGGCACCATTTTTCTGAATTAAAGTCCAAATACCTGACATGTCAATACCATCTAATGGAACAAAGCACTACAGATTCCTAGAGCAGGTGTTTAATTTGCATGTTATTACTGACAAGCAAGATTAATGCTTTGCTAAATACTTATGCTGCAGTAACAAGAAAAGCAGAGGGGGGCTATACTTTAAACCACAAACATGGACAAAATGTTGTAACTCCCTTTCTCCCAGTGATTCAGCCTTTACAACAGAACAAAAACATTTGTATTTGCTTTTACCTGCATGCTGCATCTTGTGCATTTTTGGGTTGTGCCACCCTGAAGTCTCACAAGTTCTCCCTACAGCCCAAAGCTACGGAACAGCAGCGATGCTCTCAGTGGGAGTAGGGATGTTACCTGCTGCTCCTCTGCTCCATCCCTCCCTTCAGGGAAGGGCTTGGGAGAACTCATGAAGAAACTGAGTTTAACCCTTATCCCAGAGACACTCAGGCCCCCAGGACATTTCTTTTTGCACCATAAGCTTGTTCTTGCCAGACTGTTGTCTATGCATTTAGCAGCAGAATACCACAGGAGTCCAACTGCTTCTGGAATAATAACAATTAAAAAAAATCAGAACTGCAATTAAATTACAGCTCAGGGCCATTTGCTGTACAGGAACTCTTTGCTCTGCAAAGACTTGCTGCAAAGATTCATCTTGTTCTGAGTAACACCATGTGAAATTAGAGCCTCTGCTATTCTTCAGGAGAGAGATTCTGACTTTGTCCTACCACCATAGTTTTGACAAGGATAGTGGGAACTTGCTTTCAGTTTTCAAGTTTTACACTAAAAACTTCAAATTTGGGTAAGTTTATATATGTTGTGCACCCAGCTCCTTTTCACTCCTGACCAAGCTATAAGACTTCTGCATCATCAGACATGGGAAATCCTACAGGACAGGGCTTGTGCTGAAAATCTGCCATTTTACAGGAACACACCATTTGTCAACCAAACCCCAGGTAATCAGTGCATGAAGAAAGTGGGGATTTCTCTAATGCCAGCCCAGCTACATCCTGTCCCAGAGCAAACACAAAACAGTAGGTCAGACTCTTGCCTTGACACAAGCCAGCAAAGCTCTGCTGTCCTCAGCTGGGATTAAGAACAGGACCTTGTTTTTTCAGTGCCTCACCACAGTGCTCCTGCAGGATTTTAATAACCTGATCCATTAATTTCCAGAAAAAGACTTCCATTGTTCTGAAAACAGCAAAATAAAGGCTACTACTCACTGGCTGTCAGGTTAATGGTTCAGAACAGGTCTGCGTGATTGAAAAAAACAAGGGTTCAAGGCACAAACACAGCATTAATTGCAAATAAAAAGCAAGAGTGATGTTCACATCCATCAGCTGCTCTGTCAATAGTGCAGTGATGCTTCAGCATCGCTGGGAACATCACCCCCATCAAATCCAGCCCAGCAGGTTGGCACACAGCACATCTGTGGACAGGGCTCGAGGGGACACCAACCAAGCCCTGGGTCATAAATCAGACAGGAGGGACCAAAGCAGCAGGAACTGAAGGACCTCAGCACAGAGGGGGAGCTCTGAGCTGCCACCTGCAACAAAGAACTTCCAAGGTTTCTGGAAGCCTATGATAGCAACGGCATCATTTGGCCACTTCAACCTTTTCCCATGCCAAATGTTTCCAAAAAGAACCCAACCCCTCATCTACATGGTATCCTTCAGGCTTTAGGGGAGGCTCCCAAACTTTCAGGATGTGCCAGCACTTTCCCCATGCCTGGCACCAGTCCCCTCAGCAGCCTTCTAGCAGAGCAAACCACACACACTGTACCCCACAGCTCTCCCTGAGGGCATGGGACAGGGAATGCTGTCAGGGGCAGGGATCAGGGGCTGCTGAGGACACCACTCCTTACAGCTGTCCCCAGGGACACATCCTGCATAGATCCCACTCTGAGTCCTTCCCCGTGTGGCCACCAACCCAGGGGAACTGCTGGCCCCCCGGCCTGAGCCCTCATTCTCATGAGGCAGATGTTCACCCCACATACGAGACTTTCACAAGCCCAGCACAAGTTTGCCAAGTGCCTGGTGAGGTATTTAAATACCTGCAGCTCCCCTGTAGTTTCTTATACTAAAAAACTTCATTTTTCCCACCTGGCATTTCCTTTAGGCAGCTTAAGGGTCAAACTCAGCAGCTTCACAGCCCTTCAAGACTTGCAATCAAGTCAAAAATCTTTGCACATAGATCACAAACCCAGCCCACCTCCAACCTCAGCCGAACTGCAACCCTTGGATTTTAGGGTCTGTCCCATATTTACACCCACCCCAGGGCCATCAGGTGGAGTACTAAATTGTAGCAAGCTCATCCCTGTTTCTGGGCAGCTAATGGGAAATTGGGCAAAGGATTTATTGGTACTGAGGTGACTAATGCAGCTGAGAGAACCCCCAGGCCAGAGGGTGCAGAGAGGCTCCAGCCCCACCTGTCCCTAATGTGACCCATGAAAGGCTGGTCCAGGGAAGGTGTCCCTGCTTCCCAGCACCTTACCCCGTGGTTAGCATTTTGTGAAAAGCCTCCTATTCCTGGGAAGAAGGCTCAGTGAATAGCCAGCTCCTTCAGCTGCTGCTCTGCCACAGCCACTGCCTCGCAGCCCGAGGGCTGGCAGGGAACTGCTGCATTCAGGGTCATTAAATAAAGTAGAAACCTGTGCTGCTGGGTCCCTGCTGCATTGCTTATCATAGAAAAAAGAATCAGAAAAACACTACATTAATTTCAGTTGGCTTAAATAAACGTGCTGGTGTTAGCCAGTGGCTGGTGACACAGACACCCCTCCTCAGGAGCTGCTCCAGCAGAGCTTCCCAGGGGCTCAGCAAAGCCTGGAGATAAATGGGGCATTCCAGCCTCTCAGCCCTAATGAAAACAGCTCATTACCATGATCAAAAACTTCAGTGTCTTCAACCTGTTCCTACCCTGAATGTGTGCTTTCGGTGACTGCTTTAATGCTTGGGAAAGTAAAAAGGATTTTACCAAAATCCCATCTGGGCTGTGGCACTGATTTCTCCCTGCAGCTCCCATGTCAGGGTGGCTAAAGGAAGCACTGTTGCCATCAGTCATTCACACTATTTTATTATCCCAGAGGAGCAAAAATTGCACGGTAACTAATTCTGCAGCTTCAGTTGTGGTTTTGCTTTTATTTTATTTATAAGTAATTACAGACTGAGAAAAATGAAAGATAGCGCATGGGCTCTATCTAAATAACTCCTTTGCCCACCACTGCGCCCATGCTATAATCTGTAGGCCTGTCTGCGCTCTCAGTAAACTCTTTAAAGATTTAATCAAACAAATTAATCCCTTAACTCACCCGTTCCCTCATAGCTGTCATTCAGGAGGCAGCTTATTTTCTGATTTCTAAGAGCCTGATTTCTGCCAAGTGCAATTTTAAACGACACAGTCCTTAAAAAATGCCCAGATAAAAGATTTGCTCTGAAACCCCCAGTTTATATCCTGGAGTTTGCTGTAAATGAAATTGAGATCCATTTAAATTCAACCCCATGCCACTGAGCTCTGTGAAAGGCAGGGCCTGCTCAGAGCTGTGGGAGGAGGTGATGGGATTTAGCAGGACTGGATCTCCTCCCAGTCCCACTGCTGGCTGCTCTGACCTTGGCCAAATCATTTAAACTCTCTACGCTGTTTAGTCATCTGTAAAATTAGTATATTACTATTTACCCACCTCCAAGAGATAAAGTGAAGGTCACCATTTGTGAAACACTTGGAAACGTCGGGGGGACAGAACTCAGGTTGTGTCTGTTGGTTCCCAAAGAGCACCCTGAGCCAAACCCTGCAAATCCCGGGTCTCTGGCTGATGTGAGGGAAGAGATCCCAGTGCCATGGGGTGAGCAGTGTCTGGATGAGGGCCAGCAGCTGAAATGGGTGTTTGTCAGGTCTAGCAACAAATTACTGTTTCTTGGAAACTAACCTGGGTCAGCTCTGCAAAGAGCTCTAAGGTTTAAATCATGAACTGAGCTATTTTCACTTGAAATGACAAAATAAACGGTTCAATGCCTGCTGAAACTCCGCAATGTTCATCATTTAAACAGGAATGAAACTGGAAAACCTTTAATTGGTTCTGCCAGCCATTTTTCCTGGAGTCATGTCCCATTCTACAGATTGCATGGGCACTGCTTGAATTGCTGATGGAAATGGCCTTGGAATATGATTTACCTGGTGGCTGCTGAGCCATGTCATAGCTTTTCCTTTTTACCCAGATGTTAAGGATGCAAAGAGATGCTAATACCTGATAATAGACAACTAAAAACAAGTTTTACCTAGGAAATGTAAATTTAAATCTTCATGCTTCAGTATCTTTCAGCCTTTTCTTTATTGCTGCACCCAAAGGTGATGCTCAAAGAGATGAGCTGGAGGCAGATGCCTTGGGTCTAATGCTGTGCCCAGGTCAGTCCTCTTGCACAGTTTTTAACCAGTATTGAGGTAAAGTTTCTGTCAGAAAAGTAAGGACTCTTCTAGATCAGATTTAGGGGCTGAATTGCTGGGTTGGGATTGAACCAAACAGAAACAAATACATGACAGAGGTGGGCAGGCTTATGATAAATAAAAGAAAAAACACCCTCACACTACTACACTGATGGGCACTGCACTGAGCCCAGTCTGCTGAGGACTCTCCTTTATCTCCAGTGGGCATGGATGGAGAACCCTTGAGGCTGGGGGTAGGAGCCTGTCTGACCCCCAGCTCTGCCACCAGCTACCCTGGATAGAGGTCCCGAGAAGGAGCAGCCTCAAGGGAGTCTTGGGCAGCTTCCAGCCAGGGGTAACCCTTAGGAGTGGTCTGAGGCTTCACATGATCAGCTCTTTTCGAAGTGATTTCAGCCCTGTGATCAGCTCAGATCAGCCCAGCTCTGCTCATGGGTTACCCCAGCTGATGTGCAGAGGAAAGACGGGAGGCCGTGAGCGTTCCGCAGAATCCTTTATTGGCAGGCCTCAGCCAAGGGGCCAGTGACAAAATTCCACTGAACTGGGCAAAAGCTGGGGTTTTTATAGGGAAGGGGAGAATTGGGAAGGGCACCAATGGCCTGAGGCTGGGATAAGATGACCAACAGTTTACAAGGAGATAACATGGGGTCCTGAAGCAGGAAGGGGTCCACAGCTTAGTCACCATGACTGAGTAGTTTTGTCTTATCTTAGGGGACAGATCTGCAGGGAGGGAGTCTGTCAGAGGACTGGGTTTCCTCCACAGAGAACAGGCTGCTGGAGAGGCAGGTGAGCTGAGGCACTGCAGGCTTCACATTTGTGGCCGTTTCTTCCATGCTTTACAGGCAGTTGCCATGGTCTCAAATCCCCTGGGTTTCTGTTGGAAGAGCATTACACCAATACAGTACAATTGTCCAGCAGCTGCTCCAGAAGCTGGGCCAGAATGGGGAGACTTCCTAGACCCAGAAATCCTGAGAATATGGTTAAAACACAGGGATCTGCCCACTCAGACCTCTCTGTGTCCAGTTCTGTGGGGCTTTTGCAGGAGCTGCTCTATGGGACACACAGAGCTTCCCACAGAAATCGCTGTATCATTAACCTGAGCTTGGCTTTGAACCAGGGTTTTAAGAGTTTATACAAGTAGTAGCTAAAAGGCATTTAATAGTGCACTACAGCCAGTAAGCAATGAATTATTTAGAATATTTTACTAAGAATAATTGCTGTTTTTAAAGAGATTTTCCCCCCCATCTTCCCTGGGGCCTGGAAATGCTTTCATGGTAGTAATAGCAAGTAAGGAAAAAACCCCAAATACTAAGCCATCTAACAGAGGCTGCCTGGGATCAGCTAAACCATGATGCAGAGGAGGAAGAGTATCTCAAATGTGGTTTCAGCATTTGTTTCTTAATTAAAGTAAACGTACAACCACAGACAATAAAGCAAACAGAGTGCCAAGAGCCGGGCTCACAGCCCAGCCAGTCCAGGCAGGATTGTGCACACTCTCACACACTTAACGTTGTTGTTACTCTCCCAAAATGCTAAGAAAAAATAAATCTTGCTAAGGTCCTCAACCTCAGCCTGAGATCCAGTGGGTTCTTCCCAACACAAAGCATGGGCAGTCCCTGCCCTGCCCTGGCACACCTTCACCTCAGCATAGCCATGACACAACTGCTCCTAAACACATTTCCTGCATTTTGTCTTCATTTTAGCTCACAGAACTGTCAAGAATAAGAAATTTTATTTTTTTTTCCAGTTTATTGTGTACTTTCCTTGCTGCTGATCTATAACTGCTCTTTGCAGTGGGTGGGCTGGGGGGTCTGGAGCTGAATTTTGGCACAGAACTGTTTCCCAGTGGTCAGGGAGGAGCAACCAAAGGCCACAGCACCAGCCCTTGGATGGTGCCATGAGCTGGGGATGGCAGGATGCCACAGCCTGGGGACAGCTGGGGGGACAAGGCTTTTTCCTGGGGGTTCAGTGCCAGTTACTCAAACTGCATGGAAGCCAAGGTTAGTGCTCATTTTACCCACCCGGCCCTGGTCCTGCTCAGGCCAGGGCTGAGGCATCCAGCAGCATTTGGAGAATGCTCTGCCTGCCCAGAGCCCCCTCTCCTGGAAATCCATCAGCTGCTGCTGCAAAAACAGTAGAAATGTTTGTTATTTATGTGCTGCACCAGGCTGTGAGCATTGCTGGGGGAAAAGGTGCAAGAGAGGAGGATCAGAGGCTCGCTGCCCAGTGACTTGAGAGGGGTTAAGCTCAAACAGAGCTGTCCCTGGCTTTTGCTCACATGTTTTGGAAAAATCATCCTTTCCCATAATTCCAGGCAAGAAAACTCC
>NC_031782.1:7061316-7094862 GCF_001522545.3 Parus major | reverse complement strand
TGTACTTGGGGGTGGAACAGCAGGATTGAGACAGAATGCTTTAAATTGGCTTTACTGCTATGCATCCCCAGGAGGATTTAAACCCAGAAAATGAGAGCAGAAGCCTTGGTGTTCAGCCCAGGAGCTGTCTGGATCAAAGGTTACAGATGAAATCATAAAGCCACATAAGCATTTGTACTTTGACATGTAGGACCTCTCCTAGAGCAGATTCTGCCCAAAGTCTCTGCAAAATAACTGCTAGCAATCATGGTATCTATAAACTGTCTTCACAAGGCAGTGATATGGCAGGTTTTTGAGTTCTTCAAAGGGATTAGTGAATTTCACGCTTGCCAGAAAAGCAGATAAATGTTAATATTCCCCTTTGTTTTGCAACTAAATAATGACTGTTTAAGAATAGTTCTTATTCCTTTATGCTTTGCTTGAGTAATGGAATATTTTATGCACATGAAATTTGTCTGTGTCTGTGACCCCTGCTACCCCACGTAAAGTGCATATTTCAATAGAATATTTAATTATAGCCCAGTAATTCCAGCATACCACAATGAGTTTATTTCACAATCCCCATCTGTATTGCAGTTCCAATCAGTTCTTTTTCACACATGCTTGGTGACAAGGCTGCAGCTCCAAGGACTCCATCAAATACACCTGCCAAGTCACAGCAACTGCAAGCAGGGAGAACAACATTAAATATCCTGTTTATAGCACTAAGTGTATATGTTTAATGGAGCCTAAATGGCAAGGCCTCATGTCTCCCACATCCTTCCCTGTAAAGTCAGGTAAGTGTTAGAAGGAGTTTGCTTGTCTGGAAGGGAAACATGCATTTTTCAATGACTGCTTATCTTAAATTCAAGCTTTCAACCTTAAGGGGTAAATAGTGTGAGGATTTAAGAATAAATCTCAGTGAAACACATGGAAGATTTACTACAGACAATTTGAAAATGTAAAAGAGAAAAAAACATTCAGACAGAAAATTATTTAGGTCACTGGGATAATTCATTGTTATGTGCCCTAGAATTTATAATGCCACTTGCTCACTATAGTATTTATATGTCTGCATTAGCAGTTACACTACACATCATGATTCTGACACATGCACTTCACTTTTATATCAATGAACATCTTTATATTGAGATGGTTTTTCCCTGTGTTTTCAAGGGCCAACAATTTTTACTCCTTTTCCCTACATCATCTCTAGTACTGATGAATGAAACCACAACAGTTTCAAATGCACTCTGTAAAATTAGCTGCATAACCCTTCCACAGAGAAAAGGGCAGCCTCCCTGCAGAGCTTTTAATTCTCCTCATATCTTTCTATCTGCTAACTACACCAAACATTTTCGTTCTTCAGTACCACTTCCATCTTATTCAAAGGTATTTTAAGATCTGAACTGAAAATCCTGCCCTCTGCTTCCCAGTCCCATTGCCAATCAGCTCCACACACCTCTAGCAGAAAGGGAATTTTGTTCCATATATTTTCTATTAACATCTTTGGGGTGCTTCACCCTTCCTAAAATCAGATCCAATGTCACCATTCATACCTTTGGAGACGGAGGAAATTCCTGTGGCCTGATCCATGCTACTCAAGGGTTGTGCTGAGAGGTTAGCAATCCACTTGAAGCCACAATTAGGGTGAGAACCCTTCAGGAATTCTAACAATAGTTTGGATTGCTGTTAAAAGAGCATTTGCTGGTAAAAAAAGGAAGTTGATCAGAAAAATTACTAAATGCTTCACAAAAGAATTTTACCATTCCCAGCTGTTTTCCAAAATCTCTAGTAAAAAAAATTCTCATCTCCTCCTTCTTTTGCACTTAAACTTACTAATTATCCCCAGCCCATGAGGCAGCCTCCTAACTAAGAAGTACACTCCTGGCTGGAAAGGCCACCAGCCAGTAACTACTACTGCATGTTCACTTTCATTATCTGCAACTTTCCATGATGTTTGTCAACAATTCCTTTGCCTTTGTATATTTATTTTTTGCTATTTTCCTAACAAAGAGCTACATGTAGGGAAACTTCTCTTCCTCTTTGACTCCTGCAATGCACAGCGGCTGCAAAATGAACACAGCACTGGAAGCAGCACGATTCGATTTCTGAAGTTTCTGAATTAGCAGGAAGCTCATAATGACTTGTGGCTACACGTCCATAAGACCAAACTCTATCCTCTAGTTCAACCAGCCTCCTAAACAGTCACCAGGTTGTAAAATGGCCCTTAGACTCCTTGTGTTCATGTAAAAATTTCACTGATCACAACAGATTTAGCACCTGATCCCATCACTGCAGGGTAGGGCGTTCTGCCTTCCAATATCTCCATCACAAAACACAGAAGACCATTTTCAGAATAAATATATATCACTATATATATATATATATATATATTACAAAATGAATTGCAGTTGAATTATTCCATTTGCTTCAGAAATCTACAGTAAAAAAAATTATTGGCATTGTCCCACACTATTTGCAATCTTTACGGTCACAACACATAGAAAAGTGATCATAGAAACTGGCAGAACTGCTATGGAGACTTCTACTCTTGGTGAATATTCTATTTAGAGGGCAGTGTAGTGTAACTGCAAGACAAAACCCTGGCTTTGTCCTAGCCCTGCCACTGACCCATCTGTGTAATTGCCACAGATTGCTGGGTTGTGAAATGGAGATGAGAAAAGGACAACCTCGCACGTGCGTGGCACCCACACCAGTGGCAGAAGGCACACAGCAGATCAGGAGGTTTCTGCCACTCCATGTTCTTAAAAATTTTTAATTTTCATAGTTCTTTGAGGTGCTTAGATAATTTGAGGCTCTTTTCATAGGGCACTTTGCATCAATAACCTATGGGGCGTAAAGGTGAAGTAAATAATTTTTTGAAATACTAGGAGCATCATCTGACCAACGTTCTTACTACTTCCACTTTATCCAGATTTATCTTGTTCAAAGCAGACCAATAAAAGATATATTCTATTGCAGTGGAAAAGTGTAGGCATACAAAAGAAACCATAACTTAAGTTCTAAAAACAAGTCAAACCCCAAATCCAAGATGAATCCATCTATATCTGCAGCCTACCATTAGTCCAGACACCACTGTTCACAAACCTTTCCCAACATCAGCAGCTTCCACTGAAGTTCCACAGCAGTAAACTGAGCTACACAGAGAAGTTACTATTAATTAAAGAAGTGTTAAATATTATCCTTCAGTTACTCTCCTATAAAAGCCAGGCTCATCTTCAGCTTTGGTCAATCCAGTTCCAGAAGCTGTTGCAGTTTACAAGGAAACTTCCATTGCACAGGGCAATGTCACACTGGAGAATGACACCGAACATTAGAGTACATTCTGTGCAGGGCAAGTAATCTGGACAGAGTGGATGTGAGTATTAGGATATGAGATTTGGCCATGACAGCACTTATTTCAAAATGCAGGAGCAAAGGAAAATATCTTGAGATTAAAATTTTGGCAGGTACAATAAAATAGATAAATAAGACAAGTTGTGAAATCTCGGTTCATGAATCTCACTAATAGATTAAGTTCTTATGACTGGGTTACAAATAAGCATTTAATAAAGCATATATTTTAGGGGAAGGGGGGGTTATTATATTTTTATTTTGGAGGAGGATCAAAGGAGGAGGACCAGGATGAGAAACTGCCTGCAACTCAGTCCAAGAGGAGAGAGAGAAAGAGAGAGAAAGAGAGAAAGAAAAAGAGAGAGAAAGAGAGAGAAAGAGAGAGAAAGAGAAAGAAAGAGAGAAAGAGAGAAGTGAAACCTCACACAAAGCCAAGAAACAAATGGATAACTGGAGAGAAAAGAATCCCTCCCTCTTTCATCATCTTCTCCTAAGTTTCAGGAAGAATGTCTCTTAAATTGTAGGCTGGGAGCAGTGAAAAAAGAGATGGGGCATTTCTAATGACAAAGGAAGCAAGGAAATATATCAAAACAGCTCTAGGCACAAATACATTAGCTGGGACAGCAAGCCCACTGCCTAAGCCTGCTACCACAACTCCCTGCCCTGGCCATAAATTAGTCTTAACATAATGGGAAGCATCATCCCCACAGAAGAGGCAGACTTTGCCTCTGGGAGCCAAACAGCAAAATATGCCAAGAGGAGAGGAGAAGAAATTCCAGCACCAATCCCCAGCGATGCTCTGCTGCCACGCAGGTCTCCGAGCTGGGACTCTCCAGCTCCTTCTGCTGCTGGCACAGATGCTCCACGTGGCCCCTGGTAAGGGGATGGACACAGGGACTTGGCAGTGCCTCATGGTGGTCTTTTTAGTATCTCTTAAAGCTTTTCTGAAATCTCCTTTCAAACTACAGCAGAGCAAGGGACAGGTAATTAAAAATCAAAGGAAGTTTTCATCTGTTTCATCAGGATCAAAGGAGAGGTAAAGGAGCGTGTGACCCCTGAGGGACCTGTGTTCCCCACCATGGCAGTCAGCTATTGTCATAAGACATGGATCTGTATTTTATTCAGTTTTGCTTAAAAGAATAGGCTAAGATGCATCATCTAATTTTCATAAGGGGCCTCAGGGGACAGAGTAAAAACACCCATCCTGAACAAGTAAGTGCATTTAAATATAAAAGTATGAGGGGGAAAAATAGGTAGAGCAGAACACAGAACACCCTGTCCAGCTACAGAGACTAATGAACGATGACCCAGGTTCATTTTCCATCAGCTAACTGAACTTCCTTACTGCAAGCAGGGCTTGGGATAAATTGGGACATTTATTTCAGCTGACAGGACCAGAGTAAACAAGTAGATGCTTTTTAATTTCTCCTTTTAGTTAGGGGGCCATAAAAAGTCCAGGGAAAAGAAACCACATAGAAGATTTAGATTAGTACAAGAAACTTAACATTGCCATCTGAGCAAGGTTTGCCTTTAGAAATGAAAAGAAGCTTTTTAAGTTCAGAATGGCTCATCCTTAAAGAAAAGAACAACTTTTACTCTTGCACACATCCCTGCTGTCTTTCCTGACTGCATGCTGGTGTCCTGAGCACCCCTTTTTCCTCTCTTCACAAAAGTAGCAATAGTTTAAAATCCTCTTGCATCTTGTGAGGAAAACAAAACAAAACAAAACAAACCCTATCACCACTCGTTAAACTAGAACTGGAACACTGAGCTTTGTGTGTAAGTTTGGCTCTTCAAATCCCTAACTAAACACTTAAAAATGGCCTAATTTTAAACATTCAACTTCCTTTCATTCAATTTCAATTGAGGAGCTGGACTAGCCATAATATTGACTGCAGCTGCCTGTATCATCAACCCAAGGAAACCACAGCCCTGATATTACACCTGAAGCAGCACTTCTAAACTTCAAATACAATTAAAGAAGGGGTTAAGAACACCTTAGTGTTTTATCCCTGAGTAAAATAACACCACCCTGTCTCACACAGAAAGGATACACAGAGTCTATCTGCTAAGTAGGAACATAGGGAAGCGCCCATCCCATCATCATTTAAGAAAATTAAGCAGCACTGTGGCACGTATGTAATGTAACCAGGACTTTACACACAGCATCAAGTTGTGCTATCTACAGGAAGTGTTCCCTTTATGGAGGATAACACCTTGGCTCTCATGAGTTACATCAGTTTTTCATCAAATTTTATCTCACTTTTTATTGCTGTTGTTTAAGCCTTTAGGAATCAAAGTTTTTCCAAAACCTTTCCCTGATACAGAAAAAAAAGTCAGAAGCCTTAGGAGTCTGCTGTATACTCTAACTTCCTTGCAGCTATCTCTGTTGAAGGCTTTTTTAATTACAAAATGGCTTTTGCAAGGCACAGGGGTGGTTCAGCAAATTACTGCCTAGAGCACAGCATAAAACCCAGTGCCCAAAACCCAACAAGGGGGCATGTTCAGAATTTCAGTCTTGAAGGTCAGAAATACCAACTGTAATGAAAGACAGTTCAATTTCAAAGTGCTAAATGACAGCTGTGGTCCAGAAATTTTTTTGTCAGATGTGCAGGAAGATAGAATCCTAAAGAGGAGAAATTGGTGCATGCACATCTGGTAGAACAGCATCCAGTGATCTCCTAGGGCATAATAAGGCATAATAAGGTTTTTAAAGGCAGGTTTCAAAAACTCACAAAAAAAGACATCAATACATGTGAAACTTCTTTATAAGCAGTTAAAATATTCACTGTCTTGTTCTTGGATCCAGTCCATAGCCTAGAGACAACTGTGGAATGCCTCACTCAACATCAATGACCAAGGTCTGAAGAGCTGTGCTATAGTGAGAGAAGAACAGGAACTCTGCATAGAGAGATCTTTCATATACATAGATTTAAATTTCATTTCTCATATGGGAAGAGGGGGAAGAGCTCTCTCACTTTGGAAGAACCTGTGCCAAAAAATATATACTATTATTAAGAGTTATAATGAACTTCATTGATTCTGCAGAATTCTAGTCATAGATAAAAAATAAGTTAAAAAAAAACAGTGGAAACTCTGGAACTCTACAGTATAAGGTATATATACTGCTTTTCAGACTTTTTTCCCTGATCATTTTTTATCATGACCAGATATATGAAGAATCTCTGATAAGCGCAAAGCAATTTTTTTTTAATTAAAAGTCATGTTTTCATTCTAGATACAACTCAACATACATTTTGTGTTAAGAAATGCTGCCAAATTCTATCACTTAATTTGAAAAAATTCTCGTTTTCCTTAGTGTACAAATTGCTACATTCCAAACACATCCTACACAGCCTGGCCAAATTAACATATTCTAATAAAGCTTAGCAGATACAATTTTCACTTGTCCTGCAAGTCACTATGACAAGGGTGAACATTGCCTATGATGCTATTAGAAATACTTAGAAAAGAAGGGAGAAAACATGGACATGAATAACTCAGTGGTATAGGACTTGTCTATTATTCTTCTCCCAAATTACATTCTCAGACACCATTCTTTAATATCAGAGCTTATTGCCCAACAGATCATGTGTAATTTTTGCCTTTTAATTGCAAGTTCATCTCTTTAGCATTTTCAGTCTATACTTTTTCAGGGAGTTCAGCTCCAGTCTTTCCTCACCCTGGTTTGCTTAGTTGCATAATACAACCTTATTAAAGATTACAGTCTGCTGCAAATGGCTTTCTTCTCCCTGGAACTACAGAGAGAACTGAACTAAGGCGGGCAGCATTTCAACAATAAGTCAGACTAATTCCAGTAAAGCAAACTAAATAATTTTCTGTCCCAATTACTTTGGATAATCTTGAATTTAGTCTTATGCCATCTCTCTATGCAGAATTTTGCCATGAACTGGAGACTTGCTAATGCACCCTGACCTGCTTAATTGGAAGCTGAAGCATAATTGATATCAAAACAGATATCAGAGGAAAACGTTAGCCAGTTCACCAGATTTCCCATGCCCAAAAATCTTCAACTGACTCATTAAGAAATTACTGTAAGAAATGAGATATGGAAGAGCAGTGACATCCTAATTAACAGAACAGGAAACACATAATCAGCAGGAGAACTGTTTTGTGTAGTGGGTGCACTGTGAAGATTTTTCAAGTAAATAAGGCAAATGTTGTGCCCAAACCCACATTTCCCTGCATTGATGGTGCAGTTTTCTCAATACCACACATCACTGAGAGTTTAAAGAAACCTGCCCAACAGTTAAGTTTTAGTAATCTGCCTATCAAAAATAGATCAGTTTAAAAGATGTTTGAAATCTTAACCTCATCTCTTGAGATTATATCCGCCTCCTGTCTGTTTCATTTATTTAAAAAAATACTTTTGCTCCATTGCAGAAGAATGTATTTTAACCAAAAATAGGCCAAGACTAAAAGATTTTTTCCAAGTCTTTAACAATTCAGGTGGGGCACCCATCCAAATCTGCTTTGGATGCAAGTCAGATGCAAAACTGGAGAAAAATTGTTCTCTTGTTCCAGTTCAAATATGGACAAAATTTCAAAATCTGTCTTGAGACAATGAACATGTGCCTCAGATGAAACATAATTAAAAATACTGTTCTCCTTCATATCCTGTTTTAATTCTTTGTAGACAGTCCCACTTTGCCCTCTTGCACCTTTTCACCCAGCACTGCTGATGGTCCACATGACACTGATGTAAAGCAGTCTCCTCTTCCCAGCTACAGACTTTCCACCTCTTTCTCCTGTTCCAACCCAGATTTAACATTTTTAACACCAAAATATGGTGTGATCCCTTCCATTTCCAAAGTAGATTCCCACAGGTTAATACACATGGATTTATGAATCAACACATAGGAGGTTTAATGTGAGTTCTTCCCTTTTTGTAGCCACACTCCATGTTCTCAGGTACAGGAACTACATTGGAGTAGTTAGAGTTATATCCAAAATCATTAATTAATGCCTTAATCCATCCCACAGGAAAGTAGCAGAGGATTTATTTTCTGCAAAACCCTGCTATAAGGAAGGCTGATCTACACTTACCACATGTTTAAAATTAGCAGCTTTTCCGCCTTCATTAACCCTCATTCATTTTCACTTCCACCTCATAAAAATCACTTGCAAAAACCCCAAAAAATATCAGATTAATAAAAACAAAGCAAAGCTGACTTGCACAGGTTTTCTTACATCATGACCACCTTCTTCACCCCAGCAGCTGCCTCAGAGTGTGAGCAGAGCAGACCACACGTGGGTGATGCCAGACCCTCCCTGCTTCCCACAGCCACCGCTTCCAACTCAGCCGAGCCACGTTCCGGGACTGGCACAGGTAAAGGGTTAGGGAATAACCAAAGTTATTCCTCACCCAAAGATATCAGCTGTACACAAAAGCACCCGTGAGCAACTTGTTATTTGGGTGCCAACTAACCTCTCCTGTAAATAGGGAAAATGGGTAAGTTCAATTCCTTAAAAGCTTAAGGGTTCAGCACAATGTATAAGGAACAATTTTTTTCCCTACAACAATCTGCTCTTTGGCACTGCCTCAGAATACTTTACTGCCACGTCTTACTTTAAAATGGGAGAATGCCAAGAATGAGATAAGTGCAGACATCCATGACTGGGAAACACAAGTAAAAGGCCTTCTCCAGAGCCAATTACAGCCTTCGACGCACAAGCACTTAAAAGAAACAACAAAAAACTTAAACTAAACAAAGTAAAAGCAACACTAAATTTCTCTCTCTACATTCAAGTAGAAACTCAGCATTTATTTCTTTAGATTAAAAGGCTCTCCTTTTTTCTTATTTAAAAGCTTCAAAGTATCCAGCCAAATAGAAATAAAGCATTTGTTTCTCCAGAACATGATTTTTCATTCTCAAAAAAATACAAACTCCTGCGTTATTACATTAAAAGAGATTATTCCTTATCTGCTATTCAGTGAATAGAAACCCAGATTACAGCTGAGATTTGCATGAGATATAACTGCTGTAGTGGCCAGATTTGTTTCCTGACAGCTCCATTTTGCTTTTGTCTTCCTTAAATGTCTGATAGTACTTTACCACATAATTTTATCAGCAGTTTTTTCCACTACTAAAGATTGTAGTCAAGATGACCAAAAAAATGACAATATGATCACAGTCTTCATTTGAAACCTTTTAGTTTGGCATAATTCCTTTTGGAAAAGGAAGAGCTAACTTAAGTCAATTAGGGAAAACATGGTATGAATACTTTATAAACCATCAGAGGGAAAAAAAACCTGAGTGAAATTAAATAAGCCACAGCAAGTAATTGGCTATTTAGATTCAGCTTCATACACACTTAAGCCTATCAAGGATCCCAAACTGACCCATTCTGCATCCACCATTCTTGCCTGATTAGAAAAACCCAGGTGCACAAAGCCAGAAGTGAGCAGGGGAAGGTCCATGTAACAGAATCACAACACCAAGGTATGAAGTCACTCAAATGAAAAGAGCTCTGAAATCTCTAAAATCAAGCAAATTCATGAGTGGATGTCTTTCCACCAGCCAGACCAAATGAAACTGAAAATTACCTTCAAATTACAGTAGAAATGTGCTTTAGCTCCTCTTTCTCTTGCCTGACCTCATCTATTCCTTCATCCAAGAGCTCTGGCATCTTCTAAGTCCTCGGTTCTACTTTTACTTCTTTTCTAAGTACAGTGATGCTCACCACTGCTATTGCAGAGGACAGATATAGATAATTTAATTTATTTTTATTAAAGCATTAAAAACAAACCCTAAACAAACCATTTTGAAAGGAGTTGGGGCCAAATTCAGAAGAAGACAGTGAAGCCAGCACATGACTTCACTTCCTCTGGAGCCTGTGAAGGAGATCCAACAAAAGCCAGCAGTTCAGAAACTCAGCTGTGTGGAGTTACATATCCAAAGGTATTCTCTCACCACAGAGGGAGGTGGGATCTGCAAAGCCCCAGCCCCAGAAGTGAGTTAGAGACTTCAACCCCATGAGGTCCAGAGAGTTAAGGCCATAGCTCAGGTGAATGTGGAAGTGTCACTGGGCACCACGTATCTTTTTTAGTTCCCTGTATAACTACAAAAACTCAAAATCCACCATAACCTTTGGTATCAGTGGAAGTTTCAAACTTCTGCTTTTCTGAGAGGGTTGATTTGGGTCTCCTCTATTTCTTAGGCTCACTGCAGCAAAATTTCAGGCAATTTTGCAGTTTGTGTTGTCCAAGAGATCAATCAGCAGCATCATAAACATTCTTGGTGATATTAGAAATGAAAGGCAAAAGACCTTAGAAATATTTTTGTTAACATGTGCAAAAACACTCCAAAAGAAGCTAAGGCAGAGCCCTCACAGCTGCTGCAGCATTGGCACAGCAATGGGAAAGGGGCAGGAACCCTGATGAGAGGGGAAAATCCAAAAAATGCTTGAATTAGTTTTATTCAAAGTTTCCACACAGAGGAGAATTTACCTTTGGCCTAAAACCAGGAATGAAAAACACAGTCCAAAAAGAATGCTTTGGCCAGGGCCACGTACAGCTTGAAAAGGGGGCTTCTTGTGAGAGCTGGAGCACTGTGGTTTGTCTGGCATCTGCTATCACATGTTCTGCATTTTCCTTTCTTAATGACATTATGCTCCCTGTAAGTACTGAAAGCAACAGAGATTTGCTTATTTTACCCATTTTTCCCATATGTTCTAGAGGTGCACTAGCATCATTTGCCAATTTATTCCATTTTATAAGTATTTAAGGGATTTTGAATGTACAATAGTCTAAACTATTCAGCCCAAATTTCATTTCATCAATGTTTTATGTTCTTTTTCTGAGAGTTCCACATAAAGAGTCAATTGTCTTTTGCAAAAGGTGGTACTTGGACCAATATACAATATAATGTCTCAAGCACACTGAAATATAATGATATACACAGACTACTCCAAGAAACCTCACTTTGTTTTCCATAAATCTAAACCCAGAAACTGAATTTCTTTTTTATTTTTTTTTTCTAAAGGAAAGAGCAGTATGTACTTGGTAAGGTCTATGCAGATTAAAATTAAAGTTATATAAAAACATGACCTTGATTCCCGATAAAAAAGAAAATTATTGTTAAATTCATTTTCATCTGTTGGCTTTTAATTGTACTGGCCCAAATAATTAAATAATTCTCAGTTTCAAAATTGATGCAACCACTTCAGTATGAAAGTAAAGTAATACTACAGTCACGTTTTGCTCAGCTCAGCTGAGCTGGCCTCTCTCAAGCCACCAGAACATTGATTTCCTACAAATAGGAAAGAGAGGGATGCTTTACTACTTCCTCCTCACATGGCTCTGCATATGCCACATTTGGTTCACTTTCTCTTTATGATCCAAAAATTGTCTCTCCAACCATCCCAACTTTACCCTGTCCTTATGTGGGGAGGCTGAACCAGCGCCCTTCAAGGAGCTGCCAGGCAGGAGGAACCCAGGGAACTGCAGCCCCCCAGCAGCTCAGAGGGTTCCTGCAAGGGAGAAGGACAACAGATTTCCTTCTTTCTTTCCCCAATTTCCTTCTCTCAGAAGCAGTGGGTGATGCTGCATTCAGTTTGGGCCTCAATATGCAGAAGAGAATGAAAGCAGAGCTCGTACCAAGGAAGGGATGAACACTTCAGAGCTGCTCATGTAAGAACAACTCTGGAAAGTGGTAATAGTCCTTACAAACCAGGGGCAAAATAAAGGCAATACTGAAACTCAGTAATTCCCTCAGCAACAACAGAACAGAACTTTCCCAGTGCTCCGAAAAGGATTTGAAGATGGCATTTATTGTTTTGCACTTCAGTGAGCAAAAAATGCAGAAAACTAACTGAAAAGAGCAACAAGTGTATTTACTCAGCTAGAATTTCAAGAGAAGCAGCTGTATTTTGAAAGGAAGGAAAGGCCACTTTCTACTCTGAAACTGGATTTAAGGAACACAGAAAACACTGAGCTTTATGTTATTTGTGTTAAAGATTTGGCTGGTTCAGAAGCAAAATAGAAATTCTTTATCTGAAAATTAATGCCTGCAAAGTGACCAGAAGGCTTCAATTTTTTTTCCAAAAGAGATTGTTTTTTAATATGAATTATCTCATTTCCTGATTAGCAAACTAAAAGTATGAAATTGTTTTCCCTCTGGCTATATCCCAGCTAGATCAAAGCACTGGCCCAAGAACATACTGTACCAGATTAGTTATGAAGAAAGTCCACAAGAAATTCAAGCATCTACTTCTCATCTCTCCTGATAAAGTTATCACCCCAGAATATAAACATGGGCTCTTCATGCCCAATACTGCCTAGATACCTAGATACATACCCAGATGGTTTGATAATTATTTTTATTGCAGTTATTACTTTAGCACAAACAGTATCTGCTCTGCTTTGGGAGCAGAGTTCATGCCCAGTCCTAGACAAGGCACTAAAGTTCATTCCACCATCGCTTCTCTTGCCAGGGTTTATTCCATACCTGGAAAAACCATCCCCTCTGAGGAATACCAGAGGGCCAGAGCTCCCCCAGGAATTGTGAGTGCCCATGGGCCAGTGAATGGCACAGGGACACCCTGTGAGGAGCAGTGCATGGGGCGATGCTTCAGCACGGTACCTAAGAGTTAAACATCACTATTATATCACTATCATGATATCTATTTTCAGTGAAGACAGAGGAAAGAATCTACACCCACATCTTTTGAATGCACAGAGTCATCAATAAAAGGAGTCTCCTGCTCCAAGCCATGAAGTCATACATCAAGGCAAAACAAGCCATTGACTTGTTTTTATTCTTATGTGGAGATGCACCACTGCAGTGAGGATTTGAGGCCATGACAAGTCCTGCTGCATAAATCAGCTCTCTTCTATGTAATGCTGTGATGGATAAATCCAAATACACACTGACAGCCAAAACAGAACTGTGGTGTTGTGGTGGGGGGCCACTGGCTGAATGGCAGATGCCCACCAAAGCCAGTCCATCACTCCCCTCCTCAGAACGAGAGAGGAGATAAAATATAACAAAGTACTCTAGGTTAAGGTAAGGACAGGGAGACATCACTCACCAATTACTGCCACAGGCAAAACTCATCTTGGGGAAAATTAATTTAATTTATTACCAATCAAATCACAGTACAGTAATGAGAAATAAAACCAAATCTTAAAAACACCTTCCACCTCATCCCTCTGTTCTTCCCAAGCTCAATTTCACTCCTGAGTTCTCGGCCTCCTTCCCCACAGTGGTGCAGTGGGATAGGGAATGGTCAATTAATCACACATTATATGTGCTTCTCCTGCCTCCTCAGTGGGAGGACTCCTCACACTCTTGCCCAGCTCCAGTGTGGGATCCTCTTTGGGCTGCAGGTGGATTCTCTGCTCCCTCGTGTTCCTCCAGGGGCTGCATGGGGACATCCAGCTTCACCATGGGAATCTCTGCTCCAGCTCCTGCAGCGCCTCCTCCCTTTCATCTGCACTGACCTTGGGGTCTGCAGAGCTGCTGCTCTCAAATGTTCTCACTCCTCCAACCACAGCTGCAAGTTCTTTCCCCTTCTTCTAAAATCTGTTGTCCCAGAGGCACTGCCACCATCACAGACGGGCTCAGCCTTGGCCAGCAGCGAGTCCCTTTTGGAGCCAGTGGCTTGGGGACATGGGGACAGATTTTAGCAGCTGCCCACAAAGCCACCCCTCTAGTCCCCCCACACACAATAGCAAAACCTGTCCTCACAAACCTGACACCAATGTTCCTCTCTGTTTGGAAAAGCAGAGCTATCCTTTAGGAAGGTGTCTGTATAAATACTACAAAGACTGAGAAGTGATTATTATCTTCTAGAGAGCAGTGTTAATATCGGCTTTAAAAAGAGATCAATGGGAATTTTTGTATTAGTCACATTTTTGGCAGCTTGTCCATATCTGCAAATACATAGAAGATCAAATCAGCAGCCAACCCTGCTACAGACAGAAAAAGGAAGACAGTAAAAGCATGTATCATACAATTATATTAGTGCTCCCTCCTAGAGAATGTTTTACAATTATGTCTGGCTAGTCAAACCAATTTCTCTTTACTGCTCACTGGAACACCATCTCTTCTATTTCCTCCAAGTTGACTAGGGCTTTTCTGTTCTCCTCCTTCAGTTCCTTTATTTCACAAATATTTTGCAAATACACTCTCACTTGGATTAGATTGCACTTAACCTGAAAAGAGTTCACCCTTCCCTGGGTTTAAAAATGAAAGCATCAGAGCAACAGAGAGAGATCTGGTGTACATCACTGTCCAAAGCCTCTGTGTGTCCAGGGTCAAGAAAGCTCTGCTGAACACAGAACAGAGAAGCAGGTGCACCTGAGAAAATTCAGACAGCCCAAAAACACACAGTGCACAGAATCAGACACAGAATCCACTGACAAACAGTCCTGGGGGAAAAACCAGACTTTGAGTTAGTTGTTGACCTTGGAGCTGGGAGCAGGAATCTGTGTCCCATTGCCTGAGTTCAGTGAGAACTCAAAGAACTTCTTTTTTCTTTGTAAACAAGCAGGAGGTACAAAGAATATCTGAGTCCATCACCTTTCCCCAACTTCAACTGTCTGCAAGAGCCCAGTTTTTGGCAAATCTCACTCATGTCCAAAGAGGCAGCAGTACATGCAAATGCTTTATAGTTTAAAATGTCATATGTTGATGCTGACAAGTTCAAGACATGAGAAGAGGTTGCTATGGAAACACATGCAGTATTGCCTGGAACATAAGGCAACATTTTACATTAGGAATTTTTTTAAAAAAAACAACCTTGGACCAACAAATTAGTTGGTTGCCAAATTAGGTTTAGGATGAGGAAAAATTAGTCATTTGTTCTCAGACAGCAATATTTTTGTTTAAAAACAATAAAGCTAAATGTAATGAAAGCATTTGCATTGTATATTGGATTATTTTCCTTGTCTCTGGATAAAAAGTAATTTTATATTGAAAGTGTTTCTTTTGAAGCAAATCCATCTCTATATGCCCATGTGCCGGATTCTCCATCTAATTTTCTTTTTATAATTAATGAAATCACTTTAATGAATGGTTATGTTCTTTGAAAGGTTAAACCTTTAACTCTTATATAACCTTACTTGTGTGTACCCACATTGGCCAACAGAACAAATATAGGAGTAGAACTGATCAGAAAAGAGCAGAATTGCACCCTTGGGCAGTCTGGCAGCTCTCAGTTGCTTCCTAAGCCCTGTTTTATAACCCTGTTTTCAACCTGTCAGTGTTGCAAGGTGACACCTGCCCTTCTGGGGTATTGCTGTACAGTGGCATCTTTCAATGCCAATCTCCCCTGCTTCATCCCCTGCCCTCCCAACAAGCACAAGAAAAATTCTGAATTCCCCAGATAACATTTTCACTCTGTGGGCCTTATGAAAAGCCTCATTTTAAAACACAATTCCTTCACACCCATGTACTCAAGGGAAAAAAACCACTCTCCACTTAATCTTTCTTACATAAAGCATAAAGCCTTTTGTTTTTTCTTCTGCAAACTTTCTATTAGTTATCCACTGGATTTGAAAGAGAAGATTTATAAAAAGGGGACACAGGGTTCTACTTCTGACACTTTATTTTTGGAAGCACAGCAGAGCATTTGAGCTGCTGGGCCTCAGACTGACTCTTTCCTTTCATCTTTTCCTATTTTGAGTATTCTATAAAATTTCAGTCTACTAGAACACTTATTTATTTGGGAGTTTGGGCCATCACAGAATTGAAAAATGTATTAATTTACAATTCAACTTAAATTACTCTCCAATCTGCAGCCGCAGCTGACAAGACCTCATTACTTTTGCAAATAGAAGGCCAAGATACACTTATAAACACAGAAGATGGGGTCATGGTATCAGCATGGCATGATCAACATTTGCCTGATAACTTTGGTAGAAGCCTAAACCAAATTGCAGACAACATTTCTTCATAAATACCTGAGGAGTGAAGGTGGGAAAACATTTTTTTTGCTAAGTTTAAGAGAGAGGGTGCTAGGAAACCTGATGACAAGTATCTGAAATGGAAAAAAGCCTTGTGAACTGGCTTGAGAGCACTGTCCTTCAGTAAATGCAGCAGCAGGCAAACAATGCCAGCAAGTTGTTTTTAGAAAACATCTCATTTAGGGTTGTGTTGTCAAAGACACTTAAGGAGAACTGACAGCCAAACACAGATGGGCTCCTCATGCCCTCAAAACCTCAGCTCACATGGTTACAGTTGAATCCCAACACATCCAACTTGTTTCAAATGAGGGGTGTTTTCCAGCCTCCCCACTGTCTCAGGGAAATTCCCATAAATGCTTTTCCTGAGTGCAGCCCTCCTGTCTCAGCAGGGCTGTGGGCTACTGAATCCAAGGGCTGCTGCTGCCACCCAGCCAAAGTGGGTCACAGCAAGAGGAATGAGGAACACCATTTCTGAGATTTAAATGCCAGATCCTTTCAACATCCATCCAGCAGCCCATATAAATTCATTTATTACTGTATTTTTAAGCTGTCTGTACATGGTTGGGTTTTGGCCAATTCCAGAACAGCCTTTTTTAATTATATTTTTTAAATAAAACTCACTTTTTATGTAGATCTTCCAGACACATAAGGTATTAACTTTTACTTTACCTTCTACTTACATCAGTAACAGTGAAAAGCTGTTTCTCTTTTCTTTGAGATCTAGTAAATCTGTGTTCCTTAAGAATCTTACAAGAATATTCAAGCAAAGTAAGTGCAAATTATTAGTACCCAATTTCAATGTTGTTTAAAGTATAACTTTTTCTTCTGACACACCTCACTTCCCATTTTTTTCTTTATTATTACCTTGAATAAGGTAAAACTTTTTGACTAAATGGGTCTGTGAAAACTTGTAAATAGGCAGGATAAATGTAAAGATCTTTATAAATTCAGTTCTCTTAAAAATCCACCATGTATCTGTGTCAGAAGGACTGAGGCAGAGAAATATGGAAAAGCTCATCTGAAAAGATGCTGAGACTTTGGCTGCAGTTCACTCAACTTCACAGGGTTCATCACAACAATATTTGGCTCTCCTCTCTTCTGTTTTCTTCACTGCTAATGGATACTTTACTATTTAATTAGTGCAGCATGATCCAAATCCCATCAAAGTCAATAAAACTCTTTTCATTTATGTTAACGGGCTTTGGACCAACTCCTGGTTTAATACCAGAATCAAATAAAACACCCCTAGGAAAAGAACAGATATACCAAGCTTACACTTTAAAGTACAATCTTAAAACCTTCCTAAGGTTTTTACCCACTTTAAAGTAAATCTCATTATTGAACATCTTACAAAAACAGCTGGACAGCTCTTTTTCTGCCGGTCCGATTAAAGTGGAAGAAAGCATCTAAATGTGTGCAGAGCTGCTCTGTGAAAAACCTTCCCCTGGCAGAAGGTGCCGCCTTCCTGAGGCTTTTCCTGGGGTTCCTTTGCTGTGCAAAGACAGCAGGGTTCACCCTGGGAGGACAGACTTGGCAACAGAACTGTTTAAAAGGTCCTGCCCAAACTCTTGTTCTTCCTCTGGCCCCACCAGCCCTGCATCTTCTGGGCTCTCCTGCAGAAAACTTCACCAGTGTCATTCATCCACACCTGGCCTGGTGGCACCAGGACAGCCAGGACCCAGCTGAGGAGAGCTCTGTTCAGCAGAGCAGCCAGCCCTAGTGCAGCACAGTTGAACCCCCATAACCACTTTAATCAAACCAGCAGGAGAGAGCATCAGCTATTTTTGTCACACAGAGGAGAGAGGAGGCTTCCTGCTCTTAGACTATACTCCAGTCGCTGCAGAAAGCAATGAACCACAAAGCAAGCAAAATGACACTATGTAAACAGGGAGATTAAACCTTCTCCTGATACTTTTGACCCATTTTGGCAATACCAAGCAAGCCACACAAAGCCACCACATCATTTCTAGCATAGCAGCACACTTAAATTGACTGGCACGTTAAACATCAAAGTTCTGTGTAAAGTTTGACCACAGAAATCATATTCAGAAATCACATCCAACCAGTGCTAACTCAGCAGCAGAGCAGGTTTTTTTTTAAATTCTTAAAAGCCCAAACAAAAAAACCAAACTTCTGCTGTTGGTTTCAATGTGGTTGTTTTCATTTCACACTACTCCAACCTGGCAGCACAGTAGGCTGGGGGACAAATTTCCTTAAAAACAACTTTGGCAGAATGTTAATAGAGAAAGAAGAAAATTCAGGGCAAGGATGAGAGGTGCTTCAATCCCTTCTGGGATGGAGCTGTGACCCTTCCCATGGAATCAATCACAGCAGCTCTGGAGGGGACTGTCCTGCAGCACAGCAGGACACGTTGGTGAGGTGGACACGTGTCTCCAGTTCCCTGCTCCCATCTGCCCAGTGCCTCTGGGCAGCCCTGACTCACCTTGTACTGACACGTGCACTGGGCTGGGAGGTGCAGGAACCTCCATTTGCTCTCCCATGGAGTCAGATTCCAGCCCTGCCCTGCAAACTTGTACTGAGGATAAATGGGAACGTCACTTCTTGCTTCATTCTCCCCTCTAGAGCTACTCATTAAAGGAGAATATTCACCAAGCAAGGATTCTGTTGTGAATTGCCAGGAAATACAGTGTTTTCTGCTCCTTCCTGCTGCATGGACCACTCACAAGCTATTCTCACCACCTCAGTACTCCAGTGGCAGTGCTCAGCATCTTGCCCTGCTGGCACCGATCAGATGTCTCCAACAGCTCTTTCTTTTGTCCTTCTTCTGACACATCCCTTCCTCTCCCCCAAATCCCACACAGAGACAGTCATCTCACTGCTCTGAGCACTACACTTCTCCACAGGAACCACAGTGCATTTTTCCCCAGTGAAAGAAATCTTCCCAGCTCACGAAAAGGAGAGCAGAAATTCCCAGCAGCAGCCAGTGGGGAGGGAGGTAGACTTCCAATGATCTGCACAGCTTTGGAATTCAAACCCATTCGCTGTGGTGGAGTAAATTCACCAGTTCTTGGTAACAATTTCAAAGATGGCCATTTATTCCACATTCCTTGGCAAAGGAAGGATGCTGACAAGGTCGCTGGCTCTGTGAAGGTGAGCAGTGAGAACCTACAGGCTCAGCCATCCCCTAGAACCAGCTCCAAGGAGGACAGCATTACAAGGTGGAAGCTGCCTCCACACAGACTAGAAAACACAAGTATTAGGGCTAATCTAACCAACATGAGATACAGAGGATTAGATTTGACCTGATAGGTCTCTGACGTCAGTGAAAAGTGGTCTTAATATAAACAAATATAAAATGAAAAGAGAAAAAAACCCAATGCTTTGCCACAGTGGGATAGCTAGAATCTATTGTAGAACTTGCAAGCAGTGATTCAATACTCCAAAAATTATATCCTTGGGTTAAAGACTGCACAGAGTTCATTCTGGAAGTGCACTATAAAAGCATTACCTAAGCACAAATATTTCTTAAACCCACAAATCAAAGTAAACACCTCTTCAAATCACCCAAAAGGAACACAAAATTGCCAGAAGCAGCTAAATCCTTCAAAGATCTAAGTATATCCATCACGGATGAATTTCACATTACTAGCATTGAATTTGCTCAGCAGTTTTCCTAGTCTCGTCATGATTTCTACAGGCTTGCATAATAACATGAAAATGTCACAAAAATTACGTCAGAATGGCAGTCCAGAGGCAGGGAGCCACAAGGCCCTCAGTGAGCTTTGTGTGACAAGAAGCAGCGCCTGGAGCTGTGTCTTTAACCCATCTGCCCATTTGAGGATCCATCAGAGATCCTGGGATTCCCAGTCTCCCTTTTCAGTGCACTTAGCCATTTCCAAAAAACAAACCTTGAATATGTTACTTAGTAAAATCTCATTATAACATATACACATTCACAGGTTTTGTGCATCCTGCTGCCTCCCAAGGAGTGTATCCCTTTTCAAACCATGGGAGCCTGTAATCCAGGCTGTCGGAGGAGGGCATATCTCCACACGAGTGTGAAAACATCTAATTACATAAGGCCAGGTCCTCAGCTAATGCAAAGTGACAGAGCTCCCAGAAATCTGTGGAGACACGATGATGCAGATTAACAGAGGTTTGGCTCACTGTAATTGAATGGACCCAACTTCTAATTTTCCCATCTAGTGACAGATTGTTGGAATCCTGACCACCAGAACCTCAGAGTGCAGTGGGGAGTTGAAAGGAGATAGCATCAGGGAAAGTAAACTCCAGTTTGGCTGAAAGCATATTTATGATCCAGGAGTTTCAATTAGCTGTTGCTGAGTTATCACAAAAGTCTGTTGAACAGATGTGCAATTAGAGTTTTTCTCATGATGTTCTCTCTTGTGACTTGGGTTTTTTTTTGTTGGGGGATTGTATTTGGCATTTGGGTGGGGTTATTTTGCAAGTGATGCTAGTTTTATTGAGGTCAAAGCTAACATCTTGGGCAGAGAAAGCTCCTCTCACCACCACGCCTCCAGCAGTGCAGAAGCAAAGAGAGGCAGTCTCAGCAGGAAAATCTTTCTCTTTTCTGGCCTCATCTTCATAGGAAGATGGAGACAGAAATGCTGTCAGAATGAGCCTGCAAATTCAAGGCAGCTGGAATTGCCTCATCCTCCTGGCATGGACTGGAGGGTTTCTCCTGATCCCTCCCCCTTACTTAATGCATCACCTCTTCTGTGGTGGGGATGTGGTGTGAGGCAGAAGGGGAAGAAGGTTTAGCAGAGCTATTTCAGGTTTAGAAGCACACAGTTCTGTCCTATTCCATCCAGCACACGGGATATAAACAGCCATGGGAAAAGCTGCACTTGAGCTTCTCCTACTCGCCTCCCTCCCCACCACGAGTGCATCAGGGGATGGAGAACAAGGTGAAAGACAAGGTTATGGTGTGGAATACTCCATGGCCTGCTTTTTGTCCCAAATACTCTGCTAATCAACCTGTCCACACAAAGCCAAACAGAGACAGTGAAACTAAACACATTCACCTCAGCAGCTTTGGAACACACCCAAAAATCAGCTGCTTCCCATGGGACCTCTCCCTGGCCCTTATGTAAAATGATGCTGGATCATGACACAAACATTGACAGAGATCTGGGTGTTTGTTTTTTTTCCTGTGTGATCTTCTGTTTAGATAAATGCAAGACTACACTGTATTTTCATAGGTTCAGCATTTTTATTCTACTTTATAAGATGTGTATGATTATTGTTGGGCTTAATTTGACTGCAGTGAACTAAGCACTTTATTTTCACAGAAATTCATTACACTCTCCTACTGAGGAGTTTAAATTAATTCAAAACATCTTGTAAATGGTCTTGTCTTTCTTTGCTTGTCTATTACTTATCCAGACTGAGTTTCATATTCATCTTTCAGAGTACTAAATCATCCTTTGATTAATCCCATTTTTACACTTGCTGCTTATGTCAGCCTTAATGTGCTGTAACTTTGCAAACAAATTTAATTTTGACAGACACCTCTAAGCACGTATTTGGGAATTAAATATTTTGGTTTACTGATGAATGGTGGATCTGCCATTTTTACAATGAAACCTAAAACTATTAGAAAACTCTGATTTCAAGCTTGGTTATAAATCTGAAATCAATCCAAACTCATCTCTAAAACTTCTTTATACCTGAGGTCCTTAGTGGTATTGAACAGAAGTGGCATAAAATTTCTGCTTCTGGGTTTTGAAGTGGGATTTTTTTTGTTGTTCACAATAGGTAAAATCTTGTGATCTTATGTACATTCATGGTGCTCTACATAGAGCATTTTGAAATCTGAAAGACACAATTTTATCCAGCTATTGCTTTAGTTATATAAAAATTTTTAGGCATTTTCAGTCTTGCAAGCTTCAAAGCCTGTCACCTTCCAATATAACTCCTGTCACGTGAGAGTGCTGGCATGTGAAAAACTCTTGGCCCAGCTCAGCTGTCTTCATCATCAGGTAGTGATTTATTTCTCAAAGACTGTTTCTTAAATACATTCTGGTTTGCAGAATGCTTTCTAAACAACATCTCTCATATTCCAGAGCTCCTCTGCTTGGGGAAAGAGAAAAGCCTTGCAATTTTAGCACTCTGAAAAATTAAGAAGTATATTCTGCATATGAGTTGGATTAACACGATTTACCCAAAAGCCATGATTTAAAACAAATAAACCCATGACTAAAACAGTAACCACAGCCTGTGCTGCCACCTACCCTTGGTTAATCTCTGTGTTTTCCATAGGCTCTTTTTCCAAAGCGTGGGCTCTGTCCTGGGAATGCCCTGCAGGTGGTGGCCATGGGCACCAGCCCTTGTACCAGCCTTGGCAGTCACACACTTCACCATGGGAGAAATGCAAGCTGCAGCTGCTTAGGGCAGGTACTGGATGTTAGTTCTGCCTTTTGCATATGGGGGAAAGAGCAGAGAAATGAGAATCACAAAACCATGGAATCATTCAGGTTGGAAGAGACTTGGAAGATCTTTAAGTCCAACCACTAACACAGGACTGTCACATCTGTACTTCCCTAAGCAGCTGAAGTTTGACAGCCCTTCTGATGAAGAAGTTTTTCCTAACATCTAATCTAAAAATTCAGCAAGTGCTTGGAGTAAAACCTGTGCTTTCCCCTCTTCCTTTCTAAATTGTATCATTTTACTGTATTTTAATTCAAATGTAAATGGCGCATTACTATGCTTAGCTCTTGAAATAGTTTTACTCCCAAGAAAGCAAGCCTTTCTTTCCTGTTGGACTCAATGTATTATTTTGACTTTCTCTGTTCTGTACTCTACAATTCTCATTAAATCATGCCAAAAAAACACATGTTCAGAAACAAAACTTGAAGGAGAAATCCCTCCCACGGGCCAAATTGTGCAAGAGTAGCCCTGAGTCTGCAGGTGGCTGGGTGAGTGGTGTGAAGGTGCCTTTGGATGGGTTTGCCTGAGGGGGCTGATGCATGTCCAGAGCTCCCCTGGACATGCTGGAAGCTGCTGCTGCAGCCCAGCACAGAGGGAGAAGGCAGGGGTACAAGAAGGACTGCCCACAACCTTGGGAAGCAGGCACAGCTGCAGGCTGAGAGAGCTGCACTCAGGGCTGCTGTAGAAATTTGCTGTATCATTCACAAAATTCAATGCCCCCTGCCATTTCATGGACTGCTCCTTGTCAGGTTTGTATGTGATGCAGTAAAAGAAAAGAGCTGCTGGCCAGCCTGCTCATTAGCCATGCAGGTTCTTCTCCACACATCCACTTACAGTGACAGTAAATCAGAAAACACACTAATAAAGGCTTAAAGACTCAGGGCCTACATCAAGGTGTGGCTCTCTGCTACACTAAATCTCTGGTAGATACTTTGATTTCATGTTTTTCAAAAAACAGCTTAAATGTTCACCATATGCCAGGTATTCCCTTTCAGTTTTCTTGCCTCAAAAACTGTAAAAATTGTTCACCTTCATTACAGGGCAATAACAGCAACCTATAGTCCACACACTTAGGGAAGAGAAATAAATGCATAAATCAGCTGTATCTAGTCACAGGTAGAAGCTCTTCTTATCCACAGATACCAGTGATGTCCACTGACGTTCTCATTACAGGATTAGTAAGCTTCACACTTAATTTCAGTGGAAAATAGATTGTAATTTGTCCCCTGAGGTCCACCAGGCTAGAGGTTAAATGCTGGGAAAAAGCAGTCTGGCCATATAATGAAATTCATACACAGAGGTGGCGACTACAAGACAAGTTAAAGGCAATGACAGTAGGAAAGATAAAGTAGCTGTATTTATAGCTCACCATATCAAAAGAAAAGTGGTAACGTTGTACTTTTCAGGTGGAAGAGCCAGAAAGTACCAGGGATGCTGGGAAATTCCAACCTCTGGATTTTCCACAGTGCTGCATAAGTGAAGAATTAATAGTGTCTTTATTTTGAAGATAAGGGTCACAAATGCAGCAATAAAGGGGCAAAGTACTAAATTTTACATAAATTTTACATAGATTTTACATAAACCAATTTAAAAGGAATAAAAAAAATATATAGAAACTTGACAGTTACCACTGAAAAACTTGAACACACTTGGGATGCCAAGACCAAAAAGTAATAGCAAGTTGCACAAATGGGACTTCCATTTCAGCAAGACAAAGATCTGGAAAACAAACAGATCAGTAGATGCAGTTCCTACAAGGGGCATGAAGGGGCAGGGAAGAAGCAAGTAGATAAACTAGTGGTGAGGGCAGGCTCTCTCTGTGGTGTTAGAGAGGATAAAATGATACTGAATTTACCATGGTCAGTAACTGAACCTCCCCACTTGGGGGGCAGCCAGCCCACAGAACCCACAGCAGAGCACAAAGGTGCAGAAGCACAGAAGCACACACAAGGCAAAATGCACAAGGTGTAAAGAGAAACTCATCTGTGCTGTAAAATGACACCTTCAAAACAACATACTTGGGATGATTTTTACTGGCCTGGTGATTTTTGAGCCTTCAAGAAAGAGAACTGGCATTCTGTCTTTTCCTTGAGGGAAACACTTAGTTTAAAATTCTTTCTTTAAACAAAAAACAGTTACTTAGAAGAAAAAGCAGAAACATTAATGCTGAGATTCACACTTACAACTCCAAGAACTCCAGATCTGAAGAAAGTACCAGACGTTTTGAGACCTGGGAATAACTGAGGAGATCTATAACAGAAGCTGTGATTTAGATATGAGGAAGCAACGTGCTCTTCTGCACTTGAAGAGGACACTCTTCTTTTCAGTGTTACAGTTTAATAGAACAGTGCTGAAAATAGCGTGTGAAATGTGGGCCTTTCATTTGCAGACTATTAAAACTGGGAACCCGCTGTGTCAAGACTCTGCAAACAAAGATGAATTTAAAACACACTCAGATAAAGGGGCTAAAGGAACCAGATGTGATGTGTTAGAGAACTTACTGAAACTTTGGAAGAAAGAAAGCAATAAAGGGACAAGGTGATCCAAAAAGGAGGGTGTGCACATCAGAGCAAGGCTGTGCAGCCCCCTGCAAGACACTCAAGACCTGCTCCCTGGTTCTGTTTTAATCAAACCCAGTATGAGAAATGTCCTAGTGTGCCATTAAGTAATGGCATGACCTGCTTACAAAGCAACAGTCACCATAAATAAAAAGTACTCAGAAGTAGGTCGAATAGAACACTGGTGTGATCTCTGGAGAAAAGGTCCTGCTCCATGCCACAGCTGGAATTCTGGCTGATCCAAAAAAAAAAAATTTAACCTTCTGTAGCAAAAAGTAAACATGTAACTGACCTGAAATGTGATAATGCCTTGCCATTTGCAAGAGTCTTGAATTCTCAGGGAACACCCTCAGGGGGAAGCAGAGAGCTGGCAGGTAAGTGAGCTAATGGCACATTTTGAGGGACACACCTTTGGAAGCTAAGGAGGGACAGACTTCTCAAAATAGATGTTCTGCTTACCCCAGAAATTAATTATGACCTTATCAAAATTAGTTCCTATATTTGGGTCTTTCAAGATGGGAAGTAGGAGACACCAAGCACCTTTCCTTGGATGTATAGAGTTTAATATTCTGGTTGGAAAATTAGATTTCTGTGGTCAAAGGGTCTAGTACAGCTTAGACAATACTACAATGAGGACAATGCAGCACAAGGTCAAATAGGACATAAAGAAATACTTATATTTTATTCAAAGGCCTCCAACATACCACAAAGATACCAGTTTTGAGTGCCTGAGGATACTCTCTCCAGATGGTGACCACCTGTATGGTGTAGGAAATTACTTGCTCTGCTCTCAGATAAAATGTAGGGGAGATGATCCATGCACAGAAGATGCAAAAAAAAAAAAAAAAAGTATTTACTGATGACAGAGTCTCTTTTAAGGACAGCAGAGGATAATTTAGTCCAGTCAGAGGCTGAATCACAGTGTTTACACTCTTTGTCTTTCACACCACTACTTTTAAAAGGGAAAGCCTGTGCAATTTACACTGCAGAAGGGACTACCCAGCTAGGCTCATGTTGGCCAAGGAAATTAGCAGCAGAAACCCAGCAAATGGGTTACAAAGCAAAGCCTCTATCCTATGAAAACATGATCATGCTGGAGTGTTAGGCATCAAAACAGCTCCATTGCTTTGTCAGGCAACACAGGTCTTTTAAATGATGTGTGTAGATGGGGTTTTCAGTCAGACTCTAATTGTGCTAGAACTCACACACATGCTTGGCTTACCCATGTGGAAACCCCAGATGAATTCAAAATTTCCTTGAAAAAGGGTAAATGGTGATCCCACTGATCATCTGCAGAGGAAGGGCTGCTGTTTCCTTAATGAAAATGGCTTTTACATTTTACACTTTTATTGTGTCACAGAAATTATTTGCACTTCTTCTGCTACTATATTACAGCTCTACTTATCAAAAAAAAGCCCACAGTGAATTTTGCCATTACATTAAAAAATGGTGAAAGGAACAAAAAAAAAAAAAAAAAAAAAAGGCCCACAGTTGGTGACTTTGGTTTGATTTTGGTTGAATTTAATGAGAAAGACTCCCAAATGATAATACTATGTATGCCAAATTTTGATCTCTTTAAAATGAATGTAACCCCATCATAACATTAATGCTAAGAATTTAGCATACAGAAAAGGAATTACTGGAATTATTTGTAGCAGGCATCTGTTTTAACTGTCAGGAACTAGACCTGACCAGAGTTTGAAGATAATACTGTGCTACCTTGAGCTCTGCTTTTTTGCTACATCACTAACCAGTGTAATCCAAAAACCAGATCAAAAAGAAACACGACTAAATTGTAAATCCATATGAAAGCAGAAGATGGGTGTCTAAAAGGAAAAATAACACAGTTACATAAGCATGCCTGCCTTCTCCTGGAATATTCATTGTGAGCAACTCCTTCACCCTCTTATCCAGGTAAATTATATGTTCCACCTAAGGTGAGTTAGATTCACCTCTACCTCTGTGGGCAGTTCCAAGAAAGCACCTCTGTCAGGACAGTATATAACAATATAACCTTAAAATTCACTGATTTCAAAGAGATCAAGCTCATGCTCAGAGTGAAGAAGATTATATTATACTAAACAATGACTTCACCAGGTGTCTAAATGCCTCTAGGAATGCAGGGAAGGAGGCAGGAGGAAGGGGAGGAAGGTGGGATTTCACATGGGTAGCTGGAATTTCTCTTAGGAAACACCATTGACTGTATCTGAACAAAAGATTTACATTTTAGAAATTAGATTATATGAAAACAACCCTGTAAAATAAAAACTGAGGGAAAAGGTGTTGCTCTTTGATTTAAAACACAGAAGAAAATACATAAAATATAAATAATACCTAACAATGTCTTGGGATAAGTGACAGACGTGCACTCGTATTGACAGCAGCCAAAGCATCAGCCAGTTCCTGAAGATCCATGACTGGTTAGGAAAGGGAAATGGATCACCACAAACCCACCCAGGTGAGCCCAGGGTTACAGATACTGTAGCATTGGGCATGAGTCAAACAAGCACTGCTGGTGTCCCAAGCATTTCTAGAAGAAACAGAGTCTGGGCAAGCAGCCAGCCAGCCAGCAGGCTGCTCACAAACAGTTTGGGAGGGTTAGCACAGAGCACAGGAAAGACTGAAATGTTGTAGAGCAAACTCTGCCTGGTTCAGCACAAGAAGAAACAGGTCCACTGCACTTGTGTCAGTCTTGGTACTCCCAGCCACATAATGCTCACAGGTCATTTAGAAAACAAATAACCAGAGATGGTTTGAGAAGCTCCATTTCTATATATTTTCTTCTAATAACTTTCCATTTTAATGACAATACTGTGAAATTTTTGGACAGCTGATCTTTTAGCTTTAAAAAAAGGAAAAGGGTTGTACTAATGGAGCCAAACATCATGATGTGTTACTGAAACAGATGTTCCTTCCTTTGCTTCAGTGGGTGCAATCAGATGACATTGATTGTTCATCATGGAGTAGTGATCCTGTCTTCTCAGTGCTGTCAGTACCTCTGACTCTGCACTGCAGCCTAAGTTAATCATGTGTTCATGATCCACTTCAGATGTGGTGTTGATATTGTGTTTTTCCTGTCTAAGTAAAACACTTCTTCTAGCTCACAAACTACAAATGTCATGAGAGATTTTATGCCTCTGAAATGCCACAACCAAACAGTGCCATCCTGTCAACCTGAAGAAGACATTTTTGGCACATCTGCGTCAAGCATTGCAGAAATATTTATCAAACATCTAGATGTGTAAAGAGTTCTACAATGGCAGGTTCATCTGCTGAGGTGAAGAAAGACAATTCCCATAGTTAGGCAATAATCTGGAAGGATTAACATAATCCTAACTTTTGTTTTATAGCATTTTTTACAGACTCCAACCACTTCTCCTTCACAACCCTTGGAGAGGACAGCCAGCACCCTCATCCTCCAACTGCATCCACAAATAAGGATCTGGCCAAGGACCAAGAACATACTCAAAGCACAACACCTTCCACCACAGCCTGCAGGCCATGGAGAGCTGATCATGCTTGTACTGCCCACTCAGTAGAGAATTAGTTTGAATGCTATCAGGCCAACCAAGATGATAACAAGTTGTCCAGGGTGTTTTTATCTTAAGTGGGAAAACTTTCACAGTACTTTTTTTTTTTTTTTTTTAATATGGTAAAAATCACATTCATAATTCAGAAAGCTGTTAAAAATCTATTGATCAGCTTTAACTTTGTTTATTCTCCCACAATTTTTAATGACCCACTCCAGCTCTGACAGCACACCTAGATTGCATACTTCAGAAGTTCTCTTCATCTGCCTCAGATCTGATTTTTAGCTCAATAAATTTTTTGTTGACTTCTAATACAGAAAACCATGAATACCCAAACGAGTGCATATCTCCTCAGTCAGGGCAGCAGACCTTCATCATTTATAGTAAAGTTCAAAAGTCCCTTCACACATCTACTATTTTCATGAAAATTCCTTCGAACAATTTCTCATTTGGCAATACCAGCTCCACCAGCCAGACTCTTCTATGACAATAACTGGAAAATAAGACATGGTTGGCAGTGCAGTTCAAACCAAAAGGGATGTCCAAAGGAAATAACATCATAAGTTGTCAATGTAGCAAATGTATTTGCTGAATTAAACCAGATTCAGTCAACAAAAGTTTATAATATAAAAATCAAAGCAGGACATTTCCATGTCCAGTACTGTTTCAGCCCTGATGGCTGATACAAAAGACAGAAGACCATGAGAAGCACAGACAGATGTCAAACCACCTTCAAAAGCAAGCACTTCAAAAATAAATATTTAATTAGATTAAAATAAAATTAATAAATTATAATTAAATAATAATTAATAAATAAAATTAATTAAATTAATCAAGTTTATAATGTAAAATTCTAACACTTGTCAGTTGACAACTCAGTTGTAAGAGAGGTACACCAACACCATCCCCAGAATAATCTAAAAAAGGGGGTAAAAATACTTGGGCCTAGTGAAGAAAACCAGGTGTGAAGTAAAAAACAGACATAGAAAAACAGATGAGAATAGCCTTGTCCATGTCTTTATTCACAGCCAAATGTCAATAAACCCAAGAAAAGCATACAGCCCAGTGGTCTCTAGGTATGTCTTGCTGGCAACACATTGCTCCAAGGACTCTTCAATATTCCTTGCAAAAAACAAGAAATAAAAGGTAAAGAGAGAGACAATTACAAGCAGTATTAACTTCTGTGGTTACTTGCTTATTATTTCTGTCCACAGAGCAGTGGCTTTTGGAGAAACATTGGTGTAATTCCTTCAAGTTTGTGTAATTCTATTGATGATCTGTTTTATACACTCACCCCACAAGAAAGAAAGAAACTGAGATGGAGGGAAAGGATAGAGATGGAACATGGTACCCAAGGGACAGGAGTTCAATTTGTTGTTCCAAAACAGATTTACTACACAATCTCAGGGTAATCTTTACAGCCTAAAGGTATTGAGGCAATGCTTCCTGCAGGAAGGTTTTGGTGACCTGGGCAAAAAAAAATACATCTCTGCCATGCAACATCTACCATGTAGATGCACCCTGAAGGAAGCAGCAATCCATTTCCAAATGTACTAGCAGAGCCACAGAAGTTGTAATTCCATCTGAAAATCATCCAGATTAGAATGTGACACTTCCCAGCCCAGACCAACTCTCCAGCTTCTTCTAATGAAAATAAAAACCCTGGAAAAGGCAGGCACATGGGTTGGGCATACAGGTTGAAAACTACAATTCCTTTGATAACTTTCTGGATTCCAGTAATTTATAAGTGTGTTTATTATTGCACTGAGGCCTGGCTTCACACCTTTGCCTTTGAGAAGTTACAAATGTGAAAAGAGCAGTAATTTATAAAGCCTTTTCATTTCTGTTTTCACTTCACTCATTCTTCGTCATTTTTACATGCAACATGAGGCCTTGGAGCTTTAGAGTCTCATCCAAAGTTTGGCTTTAACTCCTGTTCTATTTTATCATAACTCTTTTTTCTAAATATAAGGAGCCCACATTCAGGCAAACACTGGAAGGAAGCAGGAACAAGCTCCCCCCCTGCCATTACAGTCAACATCTGTGCTGAGGAGAAGAGCACAAGGCAAGGAGTAGCCATCAATAGGAGCTTCCTTCATCTCTCAGCACAGATGAGTAAGGAAGAAGAGCTTTGGCTCTGCCCCAGTTCTAAAAGTAAAGAGCAAGTAAATCTTGAGCAAGTAAATTTGCCTTACACAAAATGATCTGTGCTAGATACAGGGAGAGCACAGAACTTTTGCTTCCCCCCCGAGGCAGAACTGCAGGCTCACACTCTGCTCTCTGAACAGCTCTTCTTGCTCAGTTCTGGTGCTTCTCTTACCCTCAGCCAGCTGTCCACATCAAACAACTGCAACATTAAAACCTGCTTCTCAAAACAGGAATGCACATGGCTAGAAGAAACCACAGGAAAGGAAAGACTAAGGGGAAAAGTATTTGATTCCCTTCCATTCTCAGATAGCCAACATACTATCTCCATACATGTCAGCTTCTTGGCACAGCAAATGAACAACTTCCTATGACTAAATAAATAGAAATACAACTGACTCCTACTGGATCTTTATGCAGAGGCAGAAAGCATTACAATTAAGTAATCTCAAAATTATAAACTCTAGATGCTCTATAGTGAGGAAATATAGGCTGGATTAACTGGTCATTATAAAAAAAAATATATAGCCCTTTTCTCACTAAACAAATTGTTGTGCATTAATTACTGCTCAAATGACAGTGTGACAGTTTAGGATGTCAGGGACAAACAGTGATAATCTGAGTGCTGAATGTGCACTCCAGAACAGAAAGCTGCAGCCAGTTTTAAAACACACAGCTTTGACAAATGTATCACAGGGGGCTGTTTTGCTCATAAAACTCAAACTCTCCTGCAACTTTTCATCAATCACTTGATTAGGCAATGAAATTCACTAAGTGAAATATCCAAGAAAACAGACTCTGAATAAATTAAAATTTTCCAGGACAAAACCATATTTTACCTATCAAATTTGTTTCCATGGTAGTCCAGCCCATTATTTGGGATTAACTCTTTCTAACATTTACCCTTACAGGCTGGAAGTGGAGAAGTGGAAGAGGATGCTGAGAACTTGCCACTTAACCTTCTGGTTTAGCACATCAGACCCCTCAAGTAACTTTACCACAAATGAACATAAGCGCTGGTTTCAGCTGTTCTGTTCCAGAGTAGCTACCTCAGAGCATGTGCTCAAACTTCTAGTGCCACTGTCTGTAAAGCAGCTCCTGGTGCAGCGCAGCTATTCCCACACAAGGGAACATTAGTTAATTTGCATTCACAGTTACCATATGAGGTGTGAGTTTCTGACAGTCCACACATTTTATATTTAAAGACTGTAGGAAATTAATGTAATTATCTTTGATATAATAACAAAAGTAACTTACCAGTCCATCGCAATTGCTGATAGCGACTGAAGCATTTGGCAGATCAGTGATATCCCCAACATAGAGGCAATTCCCATAGAGAGGTTCAATGTGAGTCTCCTCAGAGTCCTCCTGCCACTCAACTGTTGCTCCAGGGGCCACGAGCCTGGAGTTTGGCCGCAACCTGAAGTGAAACTCTCTTCCAAAAACAGTGACATTGTAAAATATCTGCTCATTTGCTGCTTCATGTTGCAAGTCCTCCACAGCTCTCCTGAAGCGTGCTTTTGGCGGTCCAGACACCAAGTGGGATAGGAACCTGCCCTCTGAATCGGTGCTTGTGGGGATGACAAGGCTGTACTCCTCTATATTCCTCAGGATTGAATCTTTACAGGGAGAAAGCAAGAGAGGACAGAGATACTAGAACTAAACATATCCTGATGCCACGGGATTTTTATTCCATTATTCATTAGCACAGCAGACACTTACATAAGGCAGATGGACACTGCACTCTTTGCAGGCACTTGGTTCACCTGCATAAAGTGTGCAGAGTTCACTCAAACTTGCCTTTTCTTCCCTGAAATACCAGACGGCAGCGTGAGCCTCCCCACCCTGCAGGACCCCGCACTCCTGCCGTCTGCAGCCAAGTCCCGCTCCCCTCTGCCCACCCAGCCGGGACCCGGCAGCCCTGCACACCCGGTCAGTGACCGGAGCCCCTCGGGGACTTTGGGGGTTTCCCGGGTGGCCAGCGTTGGAAAGAGGGCGTTGATTCACTTCGAGACTGCTCGCAGGGGCAGGGGTAGGGGCTGGGTTTGCAGGTGGTAAGGCAAAGGCACGTCCCTCAAACTGCCCCCGGAGCGGCGGGTTTGAGCGGAGCGGTGGCGGGGACGCCGCGGGCAGCGATCGGGAAAGGTCTCAGCGGGGAGCCCGGGAGTTTCGGACGGAGGCGATGGCCCGGGCAGGAGAAGGAGGAGGTGGAGGCAGACGAGCTGCCATGTGTTTCATCCCGCACGGGGAACCCCAGGCACCGCTCCCTGCCCGCCGGGCTCGCCCGCTCCGCGGGGCTGCGGGCAGCGGCGCAGCGCTGTCACTGCCGGGCTCTCCCGCGTCCCTTCCCCGCCGGCGGCGCGGCTGCCCGGTCCCCGTCCCCGCCTGCCGCGTGCAGGAAACAACTGGAAACCCGGCAAAAGTAGCCGCAGAAGAAGTTCAAGGGGAGCCGAAAGCCGCGGGGCGAGGAGCCGCTACTTGGGACGGGCGCGCTGCGGGCACCGGCCGGCGGCGGCGGGGCAGGGCGAGCAGCCCCGAAGGCGTCCCGGCGGAGACCTACCTCTGTCCCCGGGGCGCCGCAGGGCGCCGGCGGGCAGGGCGAGCGCGCAGCAGAGCAGGACGCAGGCGATGCCCG